>NC_050580.1:212749024-213109024 GCF_011100635.1 Trichosurus vulpecula | reverse complement strand
TGTGTAACAAGAAAAATCCATTAGGATAACAATTTGAAATATGGCACTTTTAATGCAAATTTTATCCTGTTATTTCCCTGTGGAAAACAGAAGCAGGGAAAGACCATGAAAGAAAATATTTTACACTGAACACCATATAAAAGTCAATCCTCAACTATCTACAGCAACATAAGGCAATACCAGCATAAAAAAAAGTCACTTAGACTGTTTTAAACTTGAAAATATCCTTTTTAGACTAATGTAAAATATTACCCCAAAAGTACATCAAGCTTATCTCGGGGGTCATGGATTGCCACCTTCCTGAAGCAATATATAAGTATTTTAGTTATAATAATCCTCTTTAGCTCCTCTCGGACTCCAGTCAAAAGATATTTATATCAAAGAGTTATATGGGCAATCAATAATTATTAAGAATATGTGCCAGGTTCTGTACAAGGAATTGAACAAAAATGTAATAGTCCCTGATCTCAACAACTCACAGATACAGAGTAAGCTGGGGGAAGTCACTGTAGCTAGGGGGCAAGGAAGGCAGAAGGAAATCAGAAAAACCTCATGTAAAAGGCAGTTCTTAAACTGAACCTTGAAGGAAATTAGGGATTTTGAGAGACTTGATGAGAGTGCCCTGTAGGCATGGAGGTCAACCAGTACTAAGTCAAAGAGGCAGGAGATTAGAGTGTCATTCATTAAGAAAAGTAGTATCATTTTTGTTGGTCTGCAGTGTGCATGAAGGGGAATAATATGTAACAAAGCTAGAAAGAGAGATTGGGGCCAAATTTTGAGGAATTTTAAATGCAACGAAGGGGTTTATATTTTATTCCAGAGGTAAAAAATAGGGACCCATTAGAGTTTACTGGATAAGGGAAGTGATGCCGTCAGACTTGTGCTTTAGGAAAATCAGTTTAGCAGCTGTGTGAATTAGAGCGGGGAAGAGACTTGAATTAGGTAACCAGTTAGAAACAATTGTTAATAGTTTAGGGAAAAAGGGACTATATTTTGAATAAGGGTAGTAGCCATCTGCATTAAGGGAAGGGACCAATTCAAGAGATGCTGTGGAAGATTAGCCCGCTGACTAGATACATGGAGTAAGAATGAGAAGACAATGATCACACCAAAGTAACAAGCCTGCGTGACTGAATGGATGGTGGTGCCTTCTAGAGAAATGGCAAACTTCTTCTGAAGAGTGGGTTCAAGGAAAAAGATAACAAATTTTGTTTGGGACATGCAGAGTTTGTGAAATCTACAAGATGTCCAGTTCAAACTCCAAGGAGGAAATTAGTGACAAGGGATTATACCTTGCGAAAATGGCTTGGATCCATAGATCTAGGAGCTATCATTATAGAAGTGACAATCAAACACACAAGTGGATGAAATCACCAAAAGAGAATGTTTAGAGAGAAGAGGGTATAGAATGGAGTCTTGGGGAACACCCTCAGTCAAGAAGTTTGTTGTAGATGATGATCCCAAAGAAAAATGAGGAAAAGTGGCCCAAAAGGTAAGAGAACTAAGAGAGAGGTGTCACAGAAAGTGAGAGAGAGAAGAAAGAGCAGTTAATAGTGTCAAATGCTGTAAAGATGTCAAGAAGAATAAGGACTGAGAAAATGCCACAAGATTTTGCACTTAAGTGATTTTGCTAAATGGTGACTTTGGAAAGGGCAATTTCAGTTGAGTGATGGAAGCTGGAGACCAGAATGTAAAGAAAGGTTTAGAAAAATGAGGAGGAATTGACAGGCATGAGTGCAGGTAGATTCTTCAAGGAATTTATCTGAGAAAGGGGGAAGAGTTATAGGAAAATGGCTTGTTGGGATGGTAGGTATAACAAGGGATTTTTTAAGGGGGAGACTTGTCTGTAGACAATGAGGGCAGAAATGAAGGAACCAGTAGAAAGGAAGGGGTTGAGGATTAAATAGTGGGGATGATAGTAGAATGAACCAGCTGAATGACTGCATGGTACATATAGAGGCTGGCCTTGACAAGGAAAGGGCTGCCTCTTCATCAGAGACTTGAGTAAAGAGGAAAAAAAGGTATGATGTCAAAGGGTTGTCAGATGAAGATAAGGGGAAGACGCTCATGGCAAAAGGGCTTTATTTTCTCAGAAAGTATGAGGCAAGGTCTTCAGGTATGATGGTATGGGGACAACAGGAGATTACAAGATGGAAGATGTTTGGAAGAGCTGTTTTGTGGAAAGGGACAAAGAATCTATCTGGGAGGAGTAACAGGACTGCCTTGGGACAGTAAGACTCTAGTTGAGAACAGAGAACATAAATAAGTAGTAGACCCAGTTGGCACAGTTGTAAAACTTTCCCCACCTCAGTTTACTAGCATGAAAGAGCAGAGAAGGGCTATAGTAGGAATAATCCATGGTGGATGTCTGGAAAGGTATAAGTGGCAGTAGGACAAAAAAAAAATTCAACAGTAGAGGATGCAGTACAGAGCTGAATTAGTCAATCAGAAGGTAAAAAACTGGGAGAAGAGGAAAATGAATCCAGAACAGGGGTGACAGCCTAGGGAAGAAATAGGGTATGAAGGGAAAAGAGTGCAGGGTGAGGACAAAGAAAAAGTCAAGGAGAAGTAAAGCATATGGAAAGGTGGACTGATAGATTAGGATAAAAAAAGGTAAATTCTCAATCATGAAGTAAAACACTGTGGAAAACATCAGGGAGAGAAGCATCTCTGTGATTAACTGATGTGGAGAGATGAGTGGGAGTTGAGGTAACTGAATAAATGGGAGATAAGTGTTTTTGAATGAACGCTGAATTCCCTTATATAAGGTAGGACTTGGGTTGGCAAGGAAGACTGTTAACCAGGTTCTGAATTCCTTTAGAAAGGAGTGAGAATAACATGGGTGCCAACAGATAACAACCACCTGGATTTGGACTGTAATAAATTTGGATAGGGTGAGCTTCAAAAGAGGAGAGGCTGTTGAGTGATGATAGCACAGGCAGAGTCTAGAAATGTCTATGAGTGTGTGTGTATATACATGTGATTTATATTACATATTTTATATAACTAAATTTCTATAACGCACACACACACACACACACACACATTTGGATGGAGGCACTAGCAGCTGGAGGAAAGAGGAAATCGGCAAAGGCCTCACAGAGGAGACAGGATTTGAACTCAGTTTTGAAGGAAACTAGAAATTCTAAGAGGCAGGTGTATATTCCAGGTATGAGGGAGAGCTTGTGCAAAGCTATAGACATAGATGTGAAGGAACAGCAGGAAAGCTGTTGGACTACAGGGTGAGTGAAAGGAAGATAGAAAAGAAATCTGGAAATCATGAAGGTGCTTTAAATGCCAAATAGAGGAGTTTTTATTTTATCCCCGAGGTAATAAGGAGCCATTGGTGTTTATTGAGCATGTGAATAACATGTTCAGACATACGTTTTAGAAAAATCAGTTTGGCAAGTTGGGTGGGAGACAGACTAAAGGAGATGTTTGAGGCTGAGAGACCAATTAGGAGGCTACTGAAATAGTCCAGATGGAGGTAATAAGAGCCTGACCTAGGGTAGTCATGATGTGGAGGAAGAAGAAAAACGTACGAGTAGGCCTTGGAGGAAGATTCCACAAAATATGGCAACTGAGTGGATATGTGGGGGGTGAGGCAGAGAGTTGAACATAAACTACAATTGTAAATCTAAATGATTGAAAGGATGGTGGTGCTCTCAAAAGAAATAGAGAAATTTAGTAAAGAGATGGACTGGGGGGAAGGGGTGTCTCTAGTGCTGGCAACAGTGATTGACAACTATCATGAAGTATCTGAAAATAAGATGTACAAAAAAGGACGAGCTACAAGCTGGTTAACCTATCTTAATAAAAAATTGATGTGTTATTACAGATACGAATCCACAAACATTACTTTAGTTTTTTTCTTCTGTTTTCTCTTTGGTCCACCTTTGTCCAAAGGCCAGATTATCCTGTCAGCCTTCACCCATTCATCATACCTTAAAATAAACAACACAGAGATTTAATAATGACAAACCACCATAAATTTCAACTCTTCTCCAGATATAAAAGTATAGCTAACACCCAATAAAAGTTTTGTTATCCAGCATGCTGAGAATAAAACAAGATCTAGTTAACTAAGAGTTGGAATATCTATAGATTACCATGTGACAACTGGAAAGAATTTTTTTTTAAAAGTTAAAATGCAATAGAAATGTCAATTTTAAGTTGTCCCTGTATCACTTAGCTAGGAGGAAGGGAAGATAGGACCAGCCTGGAATAAGAAGGGTAAGAGGGTGGAATTATTAATGGAGAAAAGAGGTCAAAGGTAAGGACAGCAAATATTAAGCCTTTAAAACAATTTCAAAAGAATTTCTGAAGCTGCTTTCTACCCCTGTGCTTTCAACCTATAGAAACTGCAGTTTTGACTCTGAGGGGTAGAGAAATATTAGTTATCAAGTTTATTAGCTCACAGATCTACAGACAATTTCAGATCCTTATTCTTATCACTGCCCCTCAGTTGGATTCTTTTAATAAATGCCTTCTACTGATTGCTTTAGTATTTTTCACAATCACCTCTACTCAGCTTCTTATATGACTAATAAAATTTTATCCAGGATATCCCAAGAGTCTCAGTATAACTTTAAACTATTAAACATTAAAATGGCATACCCTGTTTGACATGCCTGTCATCTCAGAAACTAACTATATGAAATTTGGGGAAAAGTCTGTTATATCAAGTTATAAGATAACAATAACTGCATTTCCTCCAGGCTTTTTCAAGACATCCCGATACTGTGAATACTATGATTGATTTTCAATAACGTCGGGTATTGGTCATTAGATTGGGGCATATCAGAAATGCCAGTTTCTAGAGTTTTCTGGTGCCAGATAACACAGCTTTTAGGACACATAATACACAAGCATATAAAACTTTAAATAATACCTTATATTTATTTAGCACTTTTCACATATAGTATCTCATCTGATCCTCATAACAACCCTGTAAGGTAGTTTCTGAGAGGCAACGTGGTGGGTATAGTGGAAAGAGCACTGGATTTGGAGTTAGAAGACCTGGGTTCGAATCCTGGCTCTGCTACTTACTACCTGTATGACTTCCCTGGGTCTGTTTCTTCATCTGTAAAATGAGCAAGTTGGATTAAATGACTTCTAAAGTCCCTTTCGGGTTTAAATTCTATGATCCATAAAGACTGAGGCTCAGAGACGTGACTTGCCCGAGGTCACACAGAACAGTTGGTGGCAGAGCCTGTCACTCAAATCCAGTTCTTCTGACTCCCAATTCAGTGCTCTCTGCACTGTATTACACTGTTTAAAGCTGAAGCCAAAGACATTTTCCATTATCTAAAACTATATATAGTGTATCTGCCCCTACAGACAAACCAAGAGCCCATCTGCCTCCTCTGTTCTTGGCTTGGAGCTGGTCTCAGCTTCATCCCTAAATTCCTAGGGATCTCTATGCCTGGAGATCCAATGGCAAAGGGCTGGAGCCTTCTCTAACGTTTCACCGACTCCTGGCTTACAAAAGGCAGTATGATGTACTAGAAAGAACAATCTTGGAATTGGAAGACGTGACTCCAAGTTTGGATTTAAGGCCCTGGCTCTAACACTGTGACCACAGGCAAGGCACTTACCCTCTATGAGCCTCAGTTTCCTCACCTGTAAAATGGGAGTAATAATATTTTCACCAGAGAGCTCACATAAAAAGCCATATAAATGTGAGTTTTCATTACTGTATTTCTGAGTAGTACAACGTCCCCCCCTCCCCTCATACACAGCATCTTAGCAACTTTCTAACACCTCTAATTTACCATGTAATAACGTGCGTTACAGTTGTCTGTGTAGACACCAAAGCTTTGTATCTATTTCAGCACCTAGCACAGTGCCACCTGTAAGTGGTAACTACTTACTACAACGTTTGCTGCATTTTATTTTAGATATAAGCCCAAAAGCCCCTAAGGGTTTACAGCAATCTAGAATGTCACAGATAGGTCCTACCTGGCCTCAGAGCCAAGGGACACCCAGAAAGCTGGGGACAATTCCAGGACTGACCTGGGGCTGACCATTAGCTGTTTCCAGGGATTCAGAACCCTGGAAGCATCTCAGCCTTGTTAACCATTCTCAGAATCAGGGACAATCTTGAATCGGGGTAGATCCTATTGTAGCTGTATTGGTGGGACAGAATAAAATTAGCCTTTGTGGACTGAAGGCAAAGCAAAGTTTACTATAGGATTTCATGAATAGTCTGGTTATCACTTTAGAAGCTGGCCAGTGGCCTATACAATAAGGAAGCTGAGCTAAATGACAAGGAAAGTTGGAAAACTTAAAAAAAAAGAATACAAGCAAGGATATATGATGAATGGTATGTTTCAGAAAACCAAACAAACACACTGGTGAGAAGCATAAAGAATATACGACAAGGCAAGATTTCAAAGGAATTAAAAAGCAGGAAATAATGAGACCCAGGGATAAGATAGAACTAAAACCAATATTCATAAAATAAGATTTTTCCTTAAGTCATCAATGCAGTTTAATATAGAAAAATATTAGATTATATATAAATGTGTAAAAATATTAGATGTTAAATTTCTTTTTATGCAGCAAGCACATAGCTTCTAACATCTGTTATAAGAGAATAGAAATCCTATACCTCTTGTATGGGGAAGAAGTACACTGCAATTAAAAATGTTATTTAAAATTGGTTCCAGGTTATTTATTGTAACACTGGGAATGTTTATTTTAGTTATATAATTGAATTGATCTGAACTTTTATGCCATAAACCATTTCCTTTTTATGAAATCCAAATGATCATTTATTCCTATTGGAAACAGTATGCTATCTATAATTGAGAATTAAGATCCATTTATAAGGAAATTTGTTTCCTTCTTACCTGACATTCCATCCATAGTAATGCACCAAGTATAAAACCTCTCCATCATCAATTTCAGTACTTTTAATACTGGCTTCATAAATTTTCTGAGTTTTTCCACGTCCATATTTTACTTTTACTTTGGTTCCTGTTAGGCAGGGCTCTATGTCCTCCTCATCTTCCTCCCCTTCAGATTCCTCTTTGTTTTCAATTTCCTCCCTGTAGCAAGTTATAATATTGATAATGCTACTAATTATGTAATGGTAAATAACAACAACAAACACAACTGCATGGGCAAAGAAAAAAAATGGTGCAGAATATTCACTACCTATTTAAACATTACCTTCATAACATGATGGAGGAGAAGGAGAAGAAGGAGGAGAAGGAGAAGATTATCATGGACTAGTAAGGGTTTAATCATGTAAAGGTGCACTGTACCAAATGTCAACTCAGACACTTCTTAAAGGGCAAAAACCAAAGATGAGAGAGGGACAAGAACAATTTTGGCAAATAAAATAAAATAAAACAAAACAAAATGAAATAAAATGCACTGAAGCATCACAACAAAGATGTTTTCAGGGTCTGTGCTATGAATGTCCTACATGAGAAATTGATCCACAGAGAACACTTTGGTAACTAAACAAGATAAAATGGGGGATAAAACCACCTTGTAATCAATCCTTCCTTGTGAAGAAAGTTAGACCAGGTTTATTTCACACTGACAAAAATAAAGCCTGTCTTTTTCTATGCACTTAAAAAAAAAAAAGCTTCATGATACATCCTTACAAGTACATCTGTGCATCAAATCAGCCACTGATACTGAGAGGTGGTTTTCAAAGTCAAAATATTATATATACTTATCTTAGTTTATTTCTAACCTACCATCTTCCGGGAGCTTTTCTAATATTAGAGAGTATAAGAGATTACCATAAAGGTTATAGTTACTTAAACTACAATTATACTTTTGCGTTTTTTTGTTGTTTTGTTTTCAGTGGGTAAGGAGGGTCTAACCCTATGATTTCATCGGTATAGGGAACTCTCTCCATGTGATAAAGATCAACAACTCCTCTAATTTACAAATCTAGTGGATTACTTGGGGAGTACTGAGGAGTTAAGTGACTTATCTGTGGCCACATAGCTAATATGAATTAGAGGCAGGGTATAAATCCAAGTCTTCCTTATCCCAAGGCCAGCCTGCTATCCACTAAGCCACATTGCCTCTTAATATTCTGAATTAATCCTAAAAAAGTACATGAGAGCTAAGTAACAATTCTAACACCATTCTGAGACTCCTGGGGCACTGATGTTTTAACAGTAGAAGTTAATGAGACAAAGTTGATGAATTAGTACAATCAAATACTTTATTATACTGCACAGGTATACAATATCAACATAGTGACTACTGGGTCACCCAATGCAGAAGCTGTGATGGTCCCATGACTGTCACAGCATGAATTCTCCATTTTCTTCAATGAGCATCTAACAAGGTACAACTTGATACTGATATTTCTCTAAAACTTCTTTCCTCACTATGATAGACACCAGCCTGCCATTTGTAGAGTGGTCATCCTACAGTCATTCTAAAACTAGGAATATTGTTTGCATACTTGACTTACTAGTAAAAAGGATGATACTGTTTTGCATTTAGGAGAGGGAAATCTGAACTCACAGAACAAAGTCTTTCCCCTTTTTCTTTGTAAATTAAAAGTTTTTAAAAACTCAAGATTTTCATAGATTTACCTGAATGTATATTTTTATGCATATTTTTAGAACTCTACACATAACTTCAAACTCTCTCTTCTCCTTACTACCAAGTGTATGTTTCTAGACCTAATATTATGCTTTTGTCTCTTTTCAATTCCAATTCTCATCATCTTTAATGCCAGCTTCTCTTGAAACTTGGTCACAGCTCAATTTAAATTGAATTCTGGCTCATTGGTGCTACATTCCTTTCTCTGTAAATTTTACCATAAAACTAACTATACCTGAAAATATCTCCCCTTCACATTCATAGCTCTCTTTCCTTTCTCCACATTCATGGCATATTTTCAGAAGACTGGCAGTCACTAATTGCAGGAATAATTTGGACACAGATGCCAAGCTTTCCCAATTATTGCGTGAATACAGATTCCCATAAAGTTATCTTCACATAATACAATAACCATAAAACCAATAATCTAGTGGAGATGGCAAATTAAGAAGTACTATTGTGTCTTACATCATTTTATCCGTAAGTCTAGTTAACATTTCTTCTACCACTTGAAAATTATTCCTCTATTTTGTGATCTTCATTTATAGCAGCAATGGTCATATAGTTTAGTCATAGGGTCAGAAGCTTTGTTCTAACTAGTTGCAAAATACTATGATTATTTTAAAGTCATTTTCGAATGCTCAGTGAACAACATAAAAAAAACACGGGCTTCTCTTGAGTCAAGATTAGGAAGGAGATTAAAAAAGTAAACTTTATTGGTGAGGCCTGGGGTATAAATTTATCTTTTAGTTTCACTTTCCAAAAAAGGGTCACTAGTGCATGCCACTTAATCTAATAAAGTAACTTGGCAAAGAAAAATGTCTGAGACAAAGCTAACACACACAAACACCTACTAGTACTGTGCACCCATGTGTTTGTTAGCTTCCCCACATTGTACCTTTTTTTAAATGGAATTTTTGCTGGCGCTGTTTCCTCTTGTCCACTTCCTCCATTTTTCTCCAGCTCCCTTCCCTGCTGTCAACTGCAGGACCTTTCTTTTGACTGGGTGGTGCAGCCTTCTTTGAGGCCACTGTCTAGGGCACAAGTGCTATTAAAATGGTGCGACCAGTTTATTCTCCAGTTCCGTAAGGCAATACACATCATCTTCACAATGTGTCTCGCCTTCACTAGACAAGAGGAATGAAGTCCCAATAAGAATAAGTTCCCTCAAACCTGAGTCACTAACACAGGAACAAAGTGCTACGATAATAAGAGGCAGACATTTTTAAGGAGTAAACATTACTTATTTTACCTCTCTCGTCTTTTCTCTTCCTCTTCATCTGAGTCTTTGTCTGATTCCTCCTGCTTCCTAATTTTCTTCTCTTTTGGCTTTGGTGTGTTTTTTCTTCCCAGTAGTGCCTCATTTTCCTTTTTCTCTACAATTTCAGATTCTTCTTCTATATCTTTATTTTCTTTATTATTATCTCTTAATTTGTCTTCTGTTTTTTCTTCTTCATTTTCTTTTTTAGCAGGGGTTACATCTCGAGCAATTCTCTTCCGACCCTAACAAAGGGAAAAACATCTTGTAAAATAGCTATACCTGGAAAGGGGAGAAATAAAGAGAAACCACAATGCCGCCAGATCTTCACAAAAGCTATTAGTCCTATTTCTGACTTATGACACCAAAATCTGATCTTGATATTAACTTTATCTATCTCATATAAAAATAATTATGCATACTCCTGAGCAGAAGAGGCTTGCAACTGACTGAAACAGTTAATTGTGGCAAAGGTATTGAGTTTGTTGGCCAGAAATTATACCACAAATGAAAAGCATTTTTCCCTTCTTTGTCCACTACACTATGAAGTGAATCAAAGGAACGGTTTTCCTTAAATGGATAACAAGGAAGCTTACTGGACTGACAATAATTTGCCTTATTTCTGGAAGCTCCTCCTAACTTGCCCTAATGTTCCCAACTGAATCTGAAAAGGTGACCTATTCTAATCATAATCCTAGAGATTTAGAACTAAAAGGGACCTTACCTCATCTCTAAAATATACAGGGAATTGAGTCAAATTTATAAGAATACAAGTCATTCCCACATTGATAAATGGTCAAAAACAGGCAGTTTTTAGAGGAAGAAATTGAAGATATCTATAGTCATATGAAAAAATGCTCTTGATCACTATTGATTAGAGAAATGCAAATAAAAACAACTCTCAGGTACCACATCCTTCCTGTCAGATTGGCTAACATGTCAAAACAGGAAAATGACAAATGCTGAAGATGTGGGAAAATTGGAACGCTACTGCATTGTTGGTGGAGTTGTGAACTGATATAACCATTCTGGAGAGCAATTTGGAACTATGCCCAAAGGGCTATAAAAATATGCATACCCTTTGACCCAGCAATACCACTTCTAGGGCTGTATCCCAAAGGGATCAAGTGGGAAATGGACCCATATATACAAAAATATTTATAGCAGCTCTTTTTGTGGTGGCAAAGAATTGGAAATCAAGGGATGCCCATCAACTGGGGAATGGCTGAACAAGTTGTGGTATATGAATTTAATGGAATACTACTGTGCTCTAAGAAATGAGGAGCAGACGGACTTCAGAAGAACCTGGGGAGATATGACCTGATGATGAGTGAAGGGAGCAGAACCAGAAGAACATTGTACACAACCGCAGAAACATTACTTCTGTGACGACTAACTTTGATAGACTTGGCTCTTCTCAACAATGCAAGGTTCTAAGACTGCTCCAAAAGACTCATGATGGAAAAGGCTATCCATATCTAGAGAAGGAACTACGAAATCTGAATGCAGATTGAAGCAAACTATTTGCTCCCTCTTTTTAAAATTTTATTTTATTTTTGGCTTTGTTTCATCTTTCTCATGGTTTATTTCATTGGTTGTAATTCATCTTTACAACTTGATTACTGGGGAAATAAGTTTAATGTGAAGATATATGTAGAACCTATATCAGATTACATGCTGCCTGGGGAGAAGGGGGAGGAGGAGAAAATATGGAACTCAGAAACTTGTGGAATTGAGTATTGTAAACCATAAATAAATAAATAATAAATAAATTTTAAAAAAATTAAAAAATAGAAGGGACCTTAGAGTTCATCCAGGGGTGAGGAACCTGTGGCCTCAAGGAACATGTGGCACTCCAGGTCCTCAAGTGCAGCCCTTTAATTGAATCCAACCTTCACAGAATAATTGTGTGTTCTGTGAAATTTGGATTCAGCCAAAAGGCCACACTTGAGGACCTAGAGGGCCACATGTAGCCTTGAGGCCGCATGGTAGACCTGAATGCTAAACCAACGCCCTCAAGTTAAAGATGACAAACTGAAGTTCAGAGGCTAAGTGATCTGTCTAAAGTCACCAAAAAGGAAGAGCAGTTCCTTTAACTCTTAATCCATAGTGCCTTCCAGTCAGCTAATCAGTCAATCAAAAGTTTACTATGTTAATGTTAAATACCAATTATGTGCCAGGCACTGTGCTAAATACTAGGGATATAAAGAAAGGCAAAAGACAGGCCCTGAACTCAAGGAGCTCCCAGTCTGATGGGAGACACAATATGCAAATGACAATATACAAAATAAACGAAGGATAAATTAGAAATAATCAACAGATGGAAGGTACTAGAATTAAGAGAGTTTGGGAAAGGCTTCCTTTAAAATATGGGATTTAGCTGGGACTGAAAGGAAGCCGGAATATGAAGATGAGAAAACATAGAGGTCAACTACACACAACGCCTAGAGCCAAGAGATGAAATGTCTTGTCTGAGGAATAGCTAGGAGGTCCAGTGTCACTGGATTGAAGAATTGGAGGTGGTTGAGGGGGTAGTGGGAGGCATGTAAGATGTAAGAACACAGAAAGGATGGTGTAGGAGCCAGGATATGAAGGGCTCTCAACATCACAGGATTTTATAGTTGATCCTCAAGGTGACAGAAAGCAGGAATTTATTGAGTAGAGGGGTGACATAGCCAAATTTGAACCTTAGGGTTCCAGCAGCTAAACGGAGGATGAACTAAGGGAGAAACTTGAGGCAGAGACCAATTAGAAGGCTATTTCAGTAGTCCAGGTATGAGGTGATAAGGGCCTATATCAGAGTGGTGACAGAGTCAGAGAAGAGAGAGGAAAGTATACAAAGGATGTTGCTAAGGTGAAATCTATAGGCTCTGACAACAAATTAGATATGGGAGTGAGAAAGAAGAGTCAAGGAAGACTCCTAGGTTATGAGCCTGGGTGGCTGAGAGGATTATGGTACCCTTGATAATAATGTGGAAATCTGGAAGGGAAGTGGGTCTAGGAGGAAAGATAATAAATTCAATTTTAGATATGCTGAGTTTGAGATGTCTAACAGGCAGCTGGAGATGCAAGACTGGAGGTCCACGTTATAATCAAAACTAAGCTTTTGCTAATTCACTAGAAGTCATAAGCACCAAACCCTAATTTATTCACTGGAACAGAGTATTGTATATAATTTAATTAAAATAAAGGAAAGGCTACCTTGTATTTTAAAATATCATACTGAATTCTCCATGACAAATGAACTGATTTAACAAATATTCTTCCCAGTTTCTGGCTGTTACGTTAGCAATGCCAAATTCAAGGGAATGAGTATGTTTATTATTTTATTCATTCATCAAACAGTAATTTCATTTCAGTTCGGCATGCTTCCTCTCTTTTTAATTCTCCCCCAAATCAAACTATCATGAACAGAAAATTCATTTCTTAAGGTGTCGAAACACACACACACACACACACACACACACACACACACACACCCCTTTCATTCTGATAATGGGTTCCCAATACTTATTTTTAGATGCTAATTTGCTAGAGGGGCTAGTCATTAATTTTATCTATTCTCCAAATTCTATAGAATGGGGATGATTTTGAACAATATACTTATCTGGCATAAAAATACAAATATAAGAACAGATTTTTGGGTATCTACGGAGTTTATTATAGGACTTATCCCACAATACCTGACAAATGATTAGAAATACCTTTTTTTACATCCTTTACCATTTTTTCCTCTTTTAAATTTCCTCCTGTTTTCCCTTCCATTTTTATGATTTTAAAATCTCTCCAAATCTCCTACTTCCTATATGGTATTCATTTCATAATCATGAAAGCAAGTGCCTCTCAATATTCATCTCCCTTTTTCACTCCTGACCAAATTATTTCACTTCAATACTGTGTCCAAGTTATTTATGACTTAAGAAAACTTCCAAGATACTACACCAATCATCACTTGCAAAAAATGACTGTCTTAGAACCTGACATTCCAATGGGAAGTCTCTGGGATATTATTATTATTGTTATTAAATACTCACATAACATATATTCAAAGAATTTCAAGTCTCTTATACTGTTGATATTTTGTAATTCCTGGTATAAATACACTCAAACAAGCACCAGAGGACACTATTTTTCTTTATTTTTCACAATCTTTCATAAAAACACCACACACATTCTTAATAATACTTAAAATAAACCAAATAAAAATCCACTTACTCTTGGAGACTTTAGTTCTATTTCTTCTTTTTCACTTTCACTATTTGAATCAATGTTTTCTTCAGTTTCACTTTTTACTTCTACTGAAGGCATTTCTTGCTCCACTTTCACAGTTTCTTCCATTGATTCCTCTAGTTTTTTGATTTCTTCTATTACTTTTGGTTCATTATGGTGAATGGTCCTAAACTGAATATTTGCAGAACGGCAATACTCCTCAAAACCATAGAGATATCTAAATAAAAAAAATTCAGAGTATAAAAATTGCTATACTTAAAATTCTGAAGAAGAAAGAAAAGCTTGGGCAGTACAACTCCAAAAAAATACAAAAAACAAAAACAAAACCAAAAACAACCCAACCTCAGAATCATAGTTCTTAACCTGGGGTCAGTGAATCTAGGTGGTTTTTTCCCCCCCTTTAATATTTTGCAATTTGACTATTATGTTTCAACATAATTGGTTTCCCTCATTTTATGCTTTTAAAAGCATTATTTCTGGGAAAGGCTCACCAGACTGCTGAAAAGGTCCATGACAAAAAAGATGAAGAATTCCCACATTATAGGAAAAAAAATTAGCAATAACTGGAAATGCTAAGTATAAAAAGAATTCTTTCCTAAAAAAAGTCTGATTCCCAGTTATTCATAGGATGAACAGGATACAGATATAGAAGGAACCAATGTTTTCCAATATTTTAGAGAATATGGGTACCTACTTTCAAAAATAAAAAAATTTCACAAATGAAAACAACTCTTAGGTACCACATCTCTCCTGTCAGATTGGCTAAAATGACAAAACAGGAAAATGATTAATGCTGGAGAGGATGTGGGAAAATTGGAACACTGTTACATCGTTGGTGGAGTTGTGAACGGATCCAGCCATTCTGGAGAGCAAACTGGAACTACGCCCAAAGGGCTATAAAAATGTGCATACCCTTTGACCCAGCACTACCACTTCTAGGGTTGTATCCCAAAAAGATCACACAAGTAGGAAAGGGACCCATATGTACGAAAATATTTATAGCAGCTCTTTTTGTAGTAGAAAAGAATTGGAAATCAAGAAGATGCCCATCAACTGGGGAATGGCTAAACAAGTTGTGGTATATGAATGTAATGGAATATTATTGTGCTACAAGAAATGGAGAACATACGGACTTCATAGTGACCTGGAAAGACCTACATGATCTGATGCTGAATGAGGGGAGCAGAACCAGGAGAACATTGTACACAACCACAGACATACTGCTTCTGTGATGACTAACTTTGATAGCCTTGGCTTTTCTCAGCAATACAAGGTTCAAAGACAGCTCCAAACGACTCATGATGGAGAGAGCCATCTACATCCAGAGAAAGAACTATGGAGTCTGAATGCAGACTGAGGCAAACTATTTGCTCTCTTTTTTGGTTTTATTTCTTCTTTCTGATGATTCATTCCATTGGTCATAATTCTTCTTTACAACTTGACTACTGTGTAAATAAGTTTAATACGAAGGTATATGCAGAACATATATTGGATTCCATGCCATCTTAGGGGAGAGGGAAAGAAAATTTGGAACTCAAAAACTTGTGCAACTGAGTGTTGTAAACTAAAGATAAAAAATCTAATAAAAATAAAATAAAAAAAATTAAAAAAAAAAACAATTTCCAAGACCTTAGGGTCTTTTGTAATTATTGTATTATTAGTATTTATCTAGAAAACACATAATGACAGAAAGCTGTTATCAATTCAGTTAACACTTAAAAATGAATTTATTTTACTCAAAAGAGGTTCTAAACACATTTTTTAAATGCTCAATAATCAAATGGATCTGTGATCTCACTGATTCTGGAGTTCTCTCCTACAATGTAGATCACAACACATACATGTTTTCCCATACTACATGACTTTTATCCATGTCCTCCCCAAAGTTCATCACAGGAGTCCACCCAACATGTAGGGTGTCCTTCCACCATTTCTCCTGATACCATGAAAGTACTAATGGATCACTCTGGCTGTCCCCATCATTCCTTGCTTTTGACTTGCTTTGACCAGCCCATCTTCTCTTTCTGGCATACAATTCTTGGATGACAGCTTGCTTACACCTACCCCTGTGCCTTTCCATTGCCCCCGGGTGTTGTTCACATTTAGTTCTTAAGAGGCAGTTGTGTCCCATGTCTTGCTGCCATCCAGCCAATATCAGTAAAATGTTTGTATTGAAAAGATCGGCCTTTCTATTATGAGAAGCTTGAGGTGAGTAAAAGTTTCTTGCAATTTCCCAAAAGCAATTCAGTAAGCTCTTTTCCTTTTTTCACCTCTGGGCCCAACTTTCTGTCTATCTGTATTGTCTGCCCCAAATATACATAATATTGGATGAAGTCTGTAAGGTACCAAGTCATATTATTTATTCAGTCTACAGAGGAATATTTATTTACTTCATAATGCCTTGGACACAAATGGATTCACAGAGGATCTTGCAATATGTTATACGCCCCACAGGCTGAGAACCGCTAATGCAATTTAATCTTATTTTACAGATGAAGAAACCAAAACCCAGAGATGGAGAGAGACTGGGCCAAAGTCATAAAGATAGTAAAGTAACAGAGAAGGATTCATACTCAGATTCACTGACTGAAAATCCATGGCTCTTTCCACTGGATGACAGTTACTTCCTTCTCATTGAAAGAGATGAGGTTATATATCATACCTTATAACTTCAGATTAAAAATATTGGCTAGACCCTTGGAACTTCAAAAGAAAGGAAAATAACATAGGTCAAACTGAGGAAAAAAGAATAACGTTCTATAAGTTTTCATTTTAATTATCCAAAAAAAGTCATCTAGGAATATCCTAACTGAATTTTTCTATATGTAATGCTTTCTTGTGATACATAAAATAGTTTACTGGTTCTTTATAAAAATAATTTCTTTAAGTATTTATTCTGGATGCATAACTGGACTACTTACTTTCTATAAGCAGTTTTTACATTGTACGAAGCTGCAGAATTCAAAATAGGAATGCCAAGGTCCATATAAATTTGCTTCCACACAGCACCACTATCAATCTGTAAAAAGTAAATTTCATTTGTTAACAACTGGGCAGGGAAATAATCACCATAACACTCTTTACATAAACCAAGAAAACACATACTGATAATTTCCTCTTTCTGCCACATATATACACATTCAGAATCTAAACACTGTTACACTTACATTGTCACAGCCACCTTGATGATAAACCAGCCGGAAGAGTTTGAAGAGATTTAGATCTTTATAGCCCAAAACAGGTGGTTTATTGATGGGAGTACCTTTTGGTATAAAAAAAATTTTTTTGAATAAAATTTTTATTAAACTATAAAAGCTTTATTTCAAGAAAAAAATCATCAATATTTTGATTCCCCCAAAACTCCATTAGTTATAGTCTCTCACTTGAAACAGTCAGTCAGCATCTTTGCTCTAATACCCAGCAAATACTGGAAAGGATCTTCAACTGGTATGAACAATCTAGAATTCAATTTGAGTCAATTCAGCAAACATTTATTAAGCGCTTCCTATGACAGGCACTGGGAATACAAAGACAAAAAAGAAATCCCTGCTCATGAGGAGCTTACATTCTCTTGGGGAAAACAACATGTAAATAGATAAGTAAACAAAAGATAACTTAAGAAAGAATACAGTACTATCAGCTAAGTAGGGGAATCAGGGAGGAAAGCTTTTAGTAGATGGTGTATTTGTTCCATCTTAACAAAAATTAAGGCTCTTAAGAGACAGGTGAGTAGAGAGTGCATTCCAGGCACTTCTAGAATATTGTGAAGTAGCCTTGCAAAGACACAGAAGAGGGAGAAAGAGTGCTGAATTCTAAAAACAGCAAGTGGGACAATTTGGCTGTAATGAAAAATATTCTTCTTACGTCCCAGTGAACCTGGAGGTTAGTGGGAAGGTTGTGTTTCTTACTATGTATCTATTTCTGGTTAAATTCAATTTAAAATTAAAAAACTTTTAGAACTTGTCTAATTGTAATTAAGTTTTATTAACACAAATAATGGTCCTAGAGCTAGTACAATAGGCTTGGTAATTGCAGTCACTACTATATCTGGTCCAAGACTATGGAGCTGGAGAACTGAGGATAACAGAAAGGGGGCTCTGGCCATTAACCTAGTTTTTGTTTTTTACAACTGCTAGGAACAATTCAACACACCTGGCAAAATTACTGAAAGTACAATGATGGAAGGCTACTTTTAAAGATGAGAAACCATTATATGACCAGATGAACATCTCTCAAGGTACTTTTAACATGAGTCAGGCAATGTGTATTGACTACCCCAAAGAATGTATACTTCTACTTCAAGATCCAGGGTGGGTACAAAGAAATTTTTGTAAAGGATGACATACTAGAAAGGTGACTAGCCAATCTGCAATGGAAACTAGGGGGTTTTATGAATTACAACTGAGTAGATCACCTCTTGCTTAAAGAAAAAAATGCTTTAACATTAATTGGTGCTTATTTCATAAAAATTTGAAATAACACTGCATACAATTTTTAAAAATGTATTTTCCATTAAAAATACATTTTACATTTCCCTTTTAGAACTTAGCTGTCACTGTTTGCTTTTAATTTGGAGGGGAGGGTGGAGGGTGGAAGAGAACTAAATTTGTGATCATGTGGTGCGGAAACTTTCTCCACAAATGCGGATTTGCCACTTCTAATGAACTTAGAGAGTTGCTTATCGTACTGAGAGGTTAAAGTGATTTACCCAAGGTCACAGAGCCAGTATTTAGCAGGCCTTGAATCCAGGTGTCCCTGATTCTGACCGGCCATTTACTATATTATATTGTCTTTTATTTAGTAGTTTAATAACTAATGACAACAAAAATTTATATATAACAATATTTACAATAATTGGGCATCACTGGGAAATTAACTATTAAAGTGATATATATATATATATTTCATTTTAAAGATTATAGTGGTAAATTACCTCTGTCTTCCATAAACTTGTAAAGCTGTTGGAGGAAGTTGTCCCTCTCTTCAGGATCAAGCTCTTCTTCAGGCTGCAAAGACAAATGTTGAATAAATCGTTGAAAGAGGGGCCCAATATTCTCTTATGAAACTTTATTTTTTAAGGCTGAGAACAGGAAGAAATTCATTAAGATAAAAGCACGGTAACCGCAAACATTAGACAAGACATTAAACTTAACACGTAAAATTTGCACACATACAAGTATATTTAGGTCAACATGACTAACAATAACTAGGAAAGCTAAAAGAAAAACTGGAATAACACATAAGGAATCAGATATTTTTAAAAAGTGGCCTAAAAACAGGTCAAAAACATAGAATTTAAGAATCATCAGACTCCCTGAAAAATGACTAAATAAAGAAAACCTGGACAAAATAATTTAAGAAATCATCAAAGAAAACTGCCCAGATATATTAGAACCAAAGGGCAAAATGAAAACAGAATGAAAGTACACTGTCTTCAAGAGTCACAGAGAAAAAGTAAAGAAAGACAACTGGAGATCCTGAACATGATGTTTTATTTGTTTTTTGAAGAAAAGAGAATTTTTTTAAAAAAAAGGGATACTATTCAGGAAGAAATGAGGAAAAAGAGAGAAAAACTTGCCATTTTTCATAATTGGGGTATATCAGAAGAATATACAAACATGGGGGTGGTGATGAGGGGGGAATAAGTTATTTCATGAGCCTCACTTTGATCAGAATCAAAATCACATGCACATGTGCACACGCACTCGCGCGCACGCACACACACACACCTCATCCAGCTACACTCTTTTTGACTTCGTCATACCACTGGAAGCTCATCTCATTTCCCACCTGGGTGCATTCCTTTGCAGTTCTTCATCAAGCCTCTCCCCCTCACAGTGTCTTCTCTTCCCCTTAAGCCCATCCTGACCCATTTTTCAGCTTCCTTTTGCGTTCTGTCTTCCTTTATAAGATTATAAGCTCCCTGAGAGCAGAGACACATTCATGTTTGTATCCCCAGCACTTAGTACAAAGTCTGGCACAGAAAAGGCACTTAATAAATGTTTAATGACAAACACCAACCCAACCACCATACCATATATACTTTGGGGAAAATTTTACTGACCTAGTAGAAAATATCCCTGAGACTCTGTCCTAAGCCTAACTGTAAATCCAACCTGTTTCCTATTCTAAGGAGTTCTTGCTCTGATTTTAATTTTCTTTTGTTGGTAATCTAAAAATTCACATCCTCCACTATCTCCCAAAGTCTGCCCAAGCTCATGTTCGCTGTTTCCATGACACTATCTATCCATCTCATTCTCTGCTGTCCCTTTCTCCTTTTACCTTTAATCTTTTCCCAACATCGGGGTCTTTTCCAGTAAGTCCTGCCTTCTCACTGTGCACAAAGTATTTGAGCTTCATCTTCAGTATTTGACCTTCCAGTGAATAGTCAGAATTAATTTCTTTAAGTATTGACTGATTTGATCTCCCTGCTGTCCAAAGACTCTTAAAAGTCTTCTCCAGCACCACAATTTGAAAGCATCAACTTTGTGGTGCTCAGTTTTCCTTATAGTCCAACTCTCTCAAAGCTATATACTGCTACTGTAAAAACCATACCTTTGACTATATGGACCTTTGTCGTCAAGGTGTTCTTTCTGGCTTTTGGCACGCTATCCAGAATTGCCACAGCTTTCCTTCCAAGGAGCAAGGATCTTTTAATTTCATGGTTGCAGTCACTGTTTGCAGTGATCTTTGAGTCCAAGAATATACAATGTGACATTACTTTCATTTCTTCTCTATTTGCCAGGAAGTGATGGGACCAGTTACCAAGAGCTTAGTGTTTTTTTATTTAATGTTAAACTTCAAGCCAGCTTTTACACTCTCCTCTTTCACCCTCATCAAGAAGCTTCTTAGTTCCTCTTCACTTTCTGCCATCACAATGGTATCATCTGCATATCTGAGGTTGTTGATATTTCTCCCTGGAACCTTAATTCCAATTTTTAATTCATACAGCCTAGTATTTCGCATGATATGCTTGGCATTTAAGTTAAATAAATAACGCGATGATATACAGACTTGTACTCATTTTCCAATCTTAAACCAATCAGTCGTTCTGTTGCTTCTTGGCCTGAATGCAAATTCTCAAGAGACAAGTAAGATGATCTGGTAAGGGTCTATTATATCCAGGGCACTGTGCTTGGTGCTAGGCATACAGAGACAGGAATGAAAAACCCTACCAAAGGAACTACTGATGGGGAAAAAAACACAAGAATTGGAGAAGGAAGAGAACACTTCAAACTAGGGAATTTAAAACATTGTCAGGTAGGAGGCTGAAAGCCTTGAAAAGAGGCCAACGATCCAATTCAATTCATCAGGCATTTATTAATAACCTATTATGTGCCAAGCACAGCGCTGAAGGTAAAATGAAAAACTTGAAACAGTTTCTTCTGTAGCACTTAAGCTGTATGTGTGCCACACGTGAAGAGGGGCAGGCAGAGGCAGTACACAGGAGAAGAAAAACACATTATGCACTGACAAGTCGATATAAAATATGTACAAAGTAACAAATGGTGGCAAAGAACTGGAAACTGGGGAATGGCTGGACAAGTTATGGTATATGGATATGATAGAATAGTATTGTGTTATAAGAAATGATGAAGGGGATAGTTTTCAGAGAAACTTAGGAAGACTTGCATGAACCGACGGCTACTAAAGTGAGCAGAACCAGAACAATATACACATAATATTACTGCAAAGACAACTCTGAATGACTTTAGAATTCTGAGCATTGCAATAACCAACCATGATTCCAGAGGACTCATCATAGAGCATGCAACCCATATCTCAGGAGAGACGTGATGGACTCAAGAGTGAAGACTGAGACATGTTTTTGGATACGGTCAAGGGTGGAATTTGTTTTGCTTAACCATATATCATCTGTTACCAAGAAAGGTAATAAATCATTGAAACTTAATGGGATGAAATCCATAAAAGAAATGTCTCTGGAAGATAGTATTTTGTTCACATTAAAAAGGATAGGTAAAATAACAATATCAGTCAGTTTATTAAAGATATACTCTACTGTGAAGAAATCCTGGAATGAGGCAATAAGTATTTGGGTGAAGACTGGTGGAAGAGACAAAGAGAAGGATTTTGTCATTGTATATTACACACTACACGTATGAAAAAGGAAAACAGATCACAGGTTTGGCACATGAAAATGAGATAGAAGTAATGGGGGACTTCAATTATAGGGATATCTCTGGGACCTCTCTGCCAAAAACAGAACACCTAATAATTCCCTAGGGTGCCTTACTGATAATTCCATCCTTCAAAAGGTAAAGGACCAACAAAAGGAAATTCCACTCTGGATCTGATTCTCACCAACAGGGAGGAATTGGTTGGTGAGGTAAAAGAACATAATCATTCCACTTTAGAATTTCTGATAGCAAAGAGAAAATCTATGTGTAATACAACATGTACCCTAGGTATAGGAAAAGCAGATTTCAAATGGTTCAAAGCACAGAAACTTCATGGATTAAAATTCTACATGCTAAGTCAGTCCAGGAGGAATACTCAAGACTTCAAGAATGAAATCTTAATGACAGAAAAACAATTTCACTGTATAGGAAAAGGGGGAGGTGACTGAAGAGAATAATAAAGACTCACACATAGACCAACTTGGCTAAGAAAGTATGTATAGACGATGAAAGCAAAGGCAGGCAAAAGGTCTAGGAAAATACTGTAAAAAAAAATTGTGAGGAATACAAAATCTTGGAATGAACTGAGACTAATGATAAAAAACTAAAAACAACAAAAAGACCTTGTAAATTATACTTGGGAAAGATCAATAGCAACTCTAACGTATCACCTCACACCTATTAAATCTACAAAGGTGATAAAAGAATGAAAGTCAATGACCCAGGAGTTGTGAAAAGACAGGCATAATAATACATGATACTCAACGAACATTAAGCAAGCATTAAACTCAAGGACATGTATTAAATACTGGGGATACTAGGATAAAAATAAAACATATGTAAAGTGCTTTGCAAATCTTAAGCATTATATAGATGCTAGGTATTACTATATCATCTTTTTTTTTAAAGTTCCTGCCTTTGAGAAGCTTACATTCTATCTGTAGATTCTAATAACAATAAAAACTGACCTTAGTGTTTCAACATTGTATTATTTGATTTTCACAATTTCATTCATGTAGAAATTTAAAAGCATTATGACCATTACTACCACAGTGCCTGGCATAAAGTAAGCATTGAATAAATGTTTTATCTATCTTTTTTGATTACCATCCTAAAGATGAGGGAACTGAAGTTCAGAGAGGGAAACTTGTAAGTATTCAGAAGTAACCTGCATCTGGGCCCCCAACTAACAACTGTCACAAGCAGAATACAAAGCCAGGTCTTCCTGACTTTCCACCAAGTCCTGGTTTTCTTTTAACATCATTTCATATGCAACAGATTGGCAGATTTGAACAGTTTAACTTGCTTTACTTAAAGCTAATATTCTGGTCAAGAAAGATAAGCCCCAAATTTTATAATAAAAGGTATAATTAAGTATACATGACTTTCAATGTTATAGAGAGACTGTTAGTATGCTATACTGCATTATGTCAATAAAATTATTCCTCTTCTACCCTGCCACCCCTGACCCCAATAAGGAAAATAAATGAACAAAAATAATTGTGCCCTGTAGGACAGTATCATTAGGTGTGAGCTTTGGTTCATGAAGTCAGCTCCCAAAGACACTGTATCAGAGGTATCAGTCTCAGCACCTAAAATACATTTTTTCAGTCACTGTCCACATTGTCAGCCACCCTCTCCTGCCTTTTTTGGGGGGTGGAGGGCAGGAAACACATTCCAAGCACAGTGGACTTTTCCAAAGGCAAGAAGTGGAATGTCAGTTTGGGTGGCATATATACTATGTGAAGGAAAATAATGTGAAATAAACAAAAAGGCAGACTGGAGATAGATTGTGAAGGGCACTGAATGACAGACTGAGGGCTTGTATTTTAATCTAAAGGCCCTCTTGCTTCTCAAATACACCCTCCTCGTGGTTGCCAAAATAATCTTCCTAAAAACCTTTGTCTGTGTCTTTCCTCTGCTCAAGAACTTCAGTAGCTCTATTCTTCTTCATATACTATATGTTCAAGTGAAACTATTCTAACACCCCCCACCTCCATGCCTAAAATAAACTCTCTCCTCACCTCTACCTCTTAGAATCCCCTGGCTTCTTTAGAGGCTATCATCTCCTACAGGTGACCTTCCCTAGTCGCTTCAATCAATCCACAAATATTTCTTAATTACCTCCTATGTTCCAGTCACTGTGTTGGGTGCTGGAGACAGAAAAACAGAAGTGAGACAAGTCTCCATCCTCAAGGGACATTATACCCTACTTTCATTATATATACTTTTTCATTTCATTATATATAAATGTTGTTCATGTTTTCTTCCTCCTTGTATGATAATGTATAAACTTATCCATTTACATGTTGCATATCTGAAGAAAAATATTAACTCCTTAAGGCCTGGGTCTGTTTTTGTTTTTCATCTTTGTATCCCTAATGCCTAGAAAGTGCTTTGTATATAGAAAGTTCTTAACAAATGACCATTAGACAGAGCTGGATTCACTGAAAAGTCTTAAGGCAAGAGTCACACATTCAGATCTGTGCTTTAGGAAGACTATATTGTCAACTGTGTGGAGAATGGACTGGAAAAGAGAAAGACTGGAAGCAGGAAAACTAATTAGGAAGCTATTGAAATAATCCAGGCAAGAAGTGATAAATGATTAAATTAGGGTGATAGCCAAACAAATGAAGAGAAAGCTAAAGAACTAGGAGATATCAGGAAGATAGAAACAAGAAAACAGCAAGGCTCTCACATCAATAGAGAACAGCTGAGGATGACTCTAAGATGGTGAACCTAGACAGTGGTGACTTCAACTGAAGTCTAGAGGAGACAATGGTATAAGAAGGGAGATAAAGAATATAAAGAATACTGTTTTGGGTATATCAAGGTTGAAATGCTGATGAGACTGAATGTCTAATAAGAAGGGACTGGAGATCAAGAGGAAGAGATATGGGTTCACCATACAAGATCTGAGAGTTATCTGCATAGAGATGATAGTTGAATCCTTGGAAGTTGATCAAGAGAATGTACCGGAATTGTGGTGGAATTCCTCTCTTCTGGAGAGGACTATATAAAGGGCTATAAAACTGTGCATACCCTTTGACACGGCAATACCATTACCAGGTCTGTATCCCAGAGATTAAACAAAAAAAAAAAAGGAAAAAGACTTATATGTACAAAAATATAGCAAATCAAGGGATGCCCATCAAATGGGGAATGGCTGAACAGGTTGTGGTACATGACTGTGTTGGAATAGTATTATGCTATAAGAAATGATGAGCAGGATGCTCTCAGAAAAATCTAGAAAGATTTCCATGAACTGATGTAAAGTGAAGTAAGCAGAACCAGGAGAACACTGTATACAGTGACAGCAAGATTCTATGATGAATGCTTTAGCTATTCTCATTAATACAAAGATCCAAGGCAATTCTGTCAGACTTGTGATGAAAAATGGTATCCACCTTCGGAGAAAAGAACTGATGAAATGTGAATACAGATCGAAGCATATTATTTTTTACTTTATTTTTTGTCTGTGTTCTCTTTCACAATATGACTAATATGGAAATGTTTTTGCATGACTATACATGTATAATGTATATAAAATTGCCTGCCTACTCAATGTAGGGGGAGGGAAAAAAGAGAGGGAGAAAATTTGGAACTCAAAAAATTTTTTAAATGAATGTTAAAAACTATTTTTACATGTAATTGGAAAAAATATTAAAAATGAAAAAAAAAAGAATGTAGACTCAGGGACTAGGGCAAAGCCTTGGGGTACAGCCTCACTTGGAAAAGTGGCCATAAATAATGAGCCCACAAAGAAGACTGAGAAACATTCAGGCAGGTAGGTATGAACGAAGAGGAGCATTGTCAAAGACTACAAGGAAAGAATAAGTACTCACAAGAAGTAGTATACAGCAGTGGCAAAAGCTGCAAAGAACTTGTGGGATGAGGACTGTGAATAGGCCATTAAATCTAATTGTTATAAAAATTGATGGAAATCTTAGGAAGAATAGTTCTAGGCAACTGGTAGAGTCAAAAGCCAGATTTATAAAGGGTTCACAATTTATCAGGAGGTAAGGAAATGGACACAATAATTATGGGTTGACTTTTCTATGAGTTTGTCTATGAAAGAGTAAAGACACAGGCTGAGGGCAGAGTAAACTGAAGATTTTTTTTAAAGGATGGAGGCAGACCAGCATGTTTGCAGACACCTGGGAAGGAGAATGTTGATAAGGAAAGGTCAGAGACAACAGAGTGAAGGGGAATTACCAAAAGACCCAGAGGATAAAGGACAGGATGGAATTAAAGGCATCCACAGAGGGTCTGACTTTGGCAAGAAGACCTACCTTTTCCTCAAAAAGTAAAGCAAAGGAAGAGAAAATGGGGGCACAATAGTTTTGAGATAGTAAGTGGATAAGAATGGGGAGCTTGTGATGGATGGCCTTGATATTCTCAGTGAAGTAGGTGAGATCCTCTGCTGAGAGAAAGGAAGAAAGGAACCTAAGAATGTCTTGAGTTTTAAAAACCCTTGATGTGCAAATAAGTAAATTCAAGTGCCTGGGTAGTCTTCCTTTCTTGACTTTGCTGCCCCTCTACCTCTCTTCTAGACACTCTTATGAGACTGGTAATCTTTCAGAACTTTATCAGCTATTCTAGCTTAACTGTTAATAGTTTGTTTCATTTATTGTTTTAAAGTGTGCTTTATAATTTTCATAATAAAATACAAAAATTGTATAACAAGAAAAATTGATCATCAGAATTTCATGATTAAAATGCTCTATAACAAAAATAATGGAACTATCAAAAAACTTTGGAAAATCAGAAACCATTACTAATTTGTAAACTGCTAAAGAATTCTAAGTAGCTTAATATTTACAAACTATCACCTAATATAATTCTTTGATAAAACTTATATTTTATTTTCAGTTGTCCATATTTCAAGAATTACAACTTAGAATGAAATTTTGTTTTTTTCATAGATGTTCTTATATCTTTGACATGATGGATAAACAACCATTCAGTGATGAATGACATCAAACTTTGAAAATAAATGGAATGAATACTCTTGAATCACAAATTATAATTTCTTATCATATGGTCATAACTGAGACATCTGGGTTGAACAAAAGCAATCAGTTTAAATTTTAACCTGATGTTTCTCTGAAATAAATAAAAAATGAGAATGTAAATATATTATTCGTTTAAAATAGGGGCAGCTAGGTGGCGCAGTGAGTAGAGCACCAGCCCTGGAGTCAGGAGGACCTGATTTCAAATCTGACCTCAGACACTTGACACAATTTACTAGCTGTGTGACCTTGGGCCAAGTCACTTAACTCCAATTGCCCTGCCTTCCCCCCTCCAAAAACCTAAATAAATAAATAAGAATTAAAAATAAAAATAAAATATAAACTAGTAAATCTTCAAATAATATATCATACATCCTTTTCTAAGACACAAATAAACAATAACATTAAACCAAATAATACTACACATTCAGTAAATACTTATTGTGAATACTCCTTTTGTAGAGCAAAATTAAGTCTTCCTACACAGTGGCTTAAGCAAATTTTATTTAAATGAAAACAGCCCTAGCTACATACTCAGTAAGTTACATGTGAAACAAAAGTATAACATGTCCACAAAAGTATAACTGTAGTGCAATTGGTAAGTGACAGTCTCAAAATATGACAAACAAGAATAACTATTTTAAAATGCCTACTTTCAGAAGTAATTAATCCCTCACAGAAAAACAATAACCCAGAAAAAATTAAGGCCCTTCTGTTTAGTATGTCAAATATTGTTTTAAGCATATGGAGAAATACTTCCAAAAGTTACTGATCTGTAAACTTTGAATGAAGGAGGAAAACACTACACAGTTCTTCTGAACACTTAGAAAATATATTCATGCTCTTGCACTAAAATCCTATTCTGATGCCTTAGTGTGACATGGAAGTAACTGATTTCTTGAAGACTATACCAGCAGATTATAAGCTCTGGCACATTTCAGCAAACTGGAATGGGTTCGAACAGTAGATGATTGGCCACCAAATAATGAAGAAAATATAATTTACTATTTTTAATAACAATCAGTTTTATGTCAAAAAATAAATACCAGCAGACCAAAACTGGATGGATCCATGATTTCACAAGTGTGTTCTCCTACACAAATGCTTGTTGCAACTCTTCCATGCTTTTTCATCCTGTAATTCTTGCCCATGTCCTTCTGTAAGTATTAGAAAAAAAATCTATCTAATGTCCTAAAGGCTTTCTTTTTCTTTGAACATTTCAAGGACAATCAACCTGCTCCTTTGGGTTGTCAATCTGTTGGGTCTCATTCTCACTATATGTCTTTTATGATGCCTTTTACATTAGTTCTTGCACTGTTAACATGCTACAACCTACTTATTTTTCTCTTACTCTGAATTACTTGTAATTTTATTTCTTTGGAGATTGTGGTATTCCATGATTCTCTGTCATAATGCATCATAAGGAATTATTAAAGAGATGAGTTTTTTCAGCAGAGAGCAATTTGGGACAACAAAAAAGGCACAGTACAAATTCCAAGATGTAAATCTGCTTGATCCCTCAAGTTTTAATTTAAGTATTGGTATTTTTATTTAAATCAGCAGATCCTAAAACCATTCTGAATAGTAGTAATTAGAGTATCCATTAGGCTACCTCAAATAATTTCTAATATAGCTACATCTCAACTCAGAAATATTAAAAATTGTCAAAATGTAGAGCCAAGTCAAGTATACTTATAAAATATTAAATGGTATAAATAAAAGCCTTACACATTTATGTATATATACACACATCCAAGACAACCACTCAATCACTATCAATCATTTAATTTTAAAAAGCTAAGTGACTGATAGGAAATTAATTTGTTTAATGAGATAGTGAACTTCCTATCTATCATTAACACTGGTTCCAAAAACTCACAGATGACAAATACAAATCAGTTTGGTTCCAGAAATGCCACTACAGCTAGTTGAGGAAATAAGCTATTTTTCTTTATGACTATTTTTAAAGTGATGTCTGTACACAAAGAGCCTGGTGATTCATGCTTAGGACAAAAAATTTGTGAAACGAAGTTGAGTGTGTCAGTTACTCTAGGAAAACATTGTTGTGTGGCTAATATAGCTATACGATCACAGAAAATTTCCATTTTCTCCCCATTTAAAAATTATTATTTAAATTCTCTATTCCATCCAAATGTGTATATCTGATGCTTACAGAAAGAAGAATTCCTCCTGAATGTTATACTCAGTTAATTTAAATTTCAAGATTTTAAAATGGCTTATGAGATTTAGAACAGAAAGGGAATTTAGAGGTCATCTTATCCAACTCTACTTGCAGAAATAAGAAGCAAGAGGCCTAAAGAAGCTAAATAATTTGCCCGGGATTACACTGGCAGTAACCCAGATCCTGACTCCAAATTCCATTTTCGTTCTACTAACATGCTGTCACTGGCTTTATCTTTTCAGAAAAGGTAACTTTGCTAGATTTTTTAGAACTTATGTATTTAGAGATAGCACGGCAACATGGAGTCTGCCCCAGAGTTAGGAAGGCCTAGGGACAAGTTCTGAGGAGATGGCTGTAGGACACTTGCAAGTCATTTATCCTCTTAGTGACTCTAGTAGCTCTCTAAGACTGAGCTGCAGAAGAGTTATTGACTTGCATTAGCAGAAGATATTTCCTTACTAAAGAGCTACCTTCACCAATGAAATCACAGATCTAGACCCATCAAAATATATTCTATGGAGATCTTGTATTACAATAAATGAAATTCATACTGTATCTCTTCTCCTGTCCCCACCTATCCATTAATATATTGGCTCTATCAGCAAATTGCTTTTGGCTATAATCTTATCCAACTAGTTCTTACAGTTGGTGAAACTACTCTCGTATCAATACCACAACTTTAAAAAAATCTTCACTCTAAAAAGCAAATGTTGGCAAATGCTAATAAGTGTAGGCATGGGACAGTTTTGTAAAGACTTCCCATTATTCTTAACGCTAAATGTGGACAGGAAGTATGTGCACATGTGTGCACACATGTGTAAAAGTGCTTGCATGTGCAAAACCTGAGAAATCTTGTTCATTTGTCCTGTGTAATCTGACCTGAAGCAAGGCTGAATATAACCTTTATGCTATGAATAAAAGGCTCACTATGTTGTAGGAGACATGTTTGACCTATTTATAAGAACAAACTATTTTAAAGAGATTTGACCCTTTTTTTAATTATTAATCACATTATTCTGACCAATTAGCCATATTTATTCATTAAAAAACAATGATTTAGCAGTAGGTCTACATCATTAGGTGGTATTAAAATTTCACTTAACTGCAATTAGTTTTGCTTAGATTAGTGCTTCCAATAAATTATTATACATAATAACAAAGTTTAGCTGTACAAACAAACATGCAAATGAAGCATTTTTTACCCAAAGTGTACATGAATTGGTCATCCACAAATGTTTCTTCACTTCTCATAAGAGAACTCCTTTTAAAATTTTCTGAAAATATCTATGCACATTTAGCAAAAACAGTTTAGGAGATCTGGATAAAAATGTATTTACAGAATGAGCAGAAAAATCTCCGAATGGCTAAATCCCTCTGGAATACTTACTTTAGATGTCCTAAACAACCATCTATGTCCCCTTGTAGGCTAAGCTGCTCTATTCAACCCAAACAAAAATAAGTCAAAAGTAAATGAAAAGTTGACAACCCTGCTTGCTTGAAGCTGTACTTCTACAAGTTCCTGTCACATTCTAAAGTATGACAATAAACTTTTTAAATAGAAATATTCTAAATTAACCTTGGATTACTCCTTACTCTAATAACAAAAAAGAGAATTATGATTTTAACCTCAAAGACAGATGCTTCTTTCAGTACATTTAATTCAAAATTACTTAGCTTTAGAATCACCTCTGGCAATAGAATAACAGTTAGAATCTTAAACCTTACCCAATTCCAAAAAATTCAACTGATTCATTTTCTGTGCAATTCTCTGAAGCCTAAACTACATTAGCTACCCAAAGTAACGTTACCCTTATTCACCCCAAAAAAGAAGGGGGGAGATGTTTAAAATCAAAGTTCCTTCAGGGTAAGGCTATGGGTATACATTTAAATGATAGGTGTTATCAAAATACTTACATACCAACATAAGTCAGTATGTACCTGAACCTGAAATCTTAAAATTCTCACTGCAATAACACTAAAGCATCAAATACCTATATGATTTCATTGTATGAAATTTGGTTGCCCCACAGACTCCAAAGCCAGCCAGCATACAGCATTTTTTAGACTATCTGTTTGACCAGTAAACCCATAACACTTCATTAGAATGAAAGCCTTTGATTACCTCGTTAAATTTCAAGGTGGTTTTGGCTATTTGTAATGAAATAAAATTATCTGACCTCATTTATTTGGTAAGGGCCTATAATGATAAAGTCAGATAGGCCTGTGCTGTATAGTCGTCAGATTTAAATTCTTATTTTGAGTGCCTTTCCCTATCTTTGATTTGACAAAGATAGAGGAAAGTATCTTATACTTTATCAAAGCAAAGCAAACTAGGAAATGAAAAATGAAAAAGAAAGTAGGTGTCATCTATCAGCTGGAATGATTCAGCAATTGAATCCTTAGAAGTAGCTGCCCAAAATGCAGTTTATTTTTTTAAGCAACCAAAAAACTCAGTCAAGAAAATCTACCTGTTTAGACTGAAAACAAACAATAATCAGTTCTAATCAAACAGTTCAATAATATATTTAAGACTTATAACCTTGTGAAATATAATTTAATCCAATAAATGATATAAATCAATGCCCCTATTTGGGATGGGGGGATAAGGAAAGAGTGTGCATCTGTTTTTTTCCCTATAGGTAAAAAGTACCCAATCTACTTTACTATTTTATTAAATAATGCCTTTATGACCTAATAGATAGATGCCTTAAATCTCAGGGTTCTCACCTTATTTAATGCTCTTACTTGTCACCTGCAAACAATAGGTACCTACAGGTCTTCCTTATCCTTTTATATAGCACTTTTATTTTCTTAGAGAAGAGATTATAATATTTATCAGTTGTAGAAAAAAGGCTAACTGCTTATTCAGATTTGTACATACATTTTAAAACACATCTCTCTTTTCCTTTGTTTAAAAATTCAGAGGGGTTTTGGGCAGAATGAAGACTAAGGAAGAAAGAAGAAAAATTGTAGCAAGAACAAAACACACTTGAAAGATTTAATATTTAGCATTTACAATGCAGAATTCTAAAAGATTTTAATAAAAGGTTGTAACAGACTGCATCAGCTCACACCCTGCAAAATGTGGCCTGTTCACTCTGAAAAGCACATATCCCCCAAATAAATAAATAAATGATTTTTGAAACTACAAAGACAAAATAAATTTAACAATCTCTTTATATTGCAACTTCAGTTTTGCTAAACTATCACATTAACATATTGGTTTGCAAATCTACTTCATATTTCAGGAAAATAATTATTCGTTCTGATTTTCTAAAAATAGATTCCAACTGTCTTCTTACCAGAAAACATTTATTTACCCTTGATCCCACCACATTCTCTACAGCATTTAAGCCTACAATTCTCATTTAAGTTCATATTTTTAGTAAATAAAATGGTATTCAATATATTAGACATACAAAAATTCTTACCTATATGATGCATTTTCTTTCAAATGTAAACTGGTTAGATTCTTCTTCTACTTAGACAGCACAATGTTTAGGCATTTTTTAGTCTAACTTGCAAATATTTGCTTTCTTACTCATGGCATAGCATCCACACAGTTATACTGCATTACTTACATTCTCTTCCACATAAAAATCAGACATTACATGAAAGGAAAAGAAAGACAGTCCATTTCAAAGCATCTGGCAAACCTCCACTGGCAACCTGCCAAGCCTCTGCTAAACCTTCCTGTCTCTCTGAGCATGCTCACATAAAACTAACAGCATGTTACTATAGCAACACCGTAGGTATCCTATAAGTATGAACAGCCATTCTGATTTCAGTAACAAAACCAAATATTGCCGGGGAACTGTAAGGAAGGAATTACTTGACCTTCTTTATCTCTCCTCTCCACCCCCCCCCAAAGTAAACATTTTATTTTCAAAGAAGCTGATTTCTGTTCAGACAATAAAAACATTACACTTTTCTGAAGCAAATACCCAGAATGTACAAATATCCTCACTTTTCCATATCTCTACTCCCCATTAACTCCTTCATCCAAAAGCAAAGGGAATATTTGATATGTAATATAAAGCAATTTCATGTTACATGAAAAAGTCAATTACTTAACATAAAATATAAATAGCATATGGCATAAGGGAGTACTTCATATGATTTTATAACATGTTTGCTTGAATATTACATATATGTGTGTATGAAAAGTTTAACAGTAAGATATGGTTAATTTGAAGAATTTAAACTTCCCCTAGCTTCACAAACTGACAAATGAGAATTAGGGGAGTAAATACATGATAATGCACAAATTTGTTATATATTCCCTAATATCTTTTAACATTTGGGCTTTTTCTGGAAAAAACTTTAATGAAAATAAAGAAGTTACATATAATCATTATTTTAATTTGGAACTATCTTTTTGTAATTTGTTTCTCTTTTCCCCAACACTTAGATCTAAGAAGACTGTTTCTATTTTGGAGTGGAAAGGTGTTGCAGAGCTATGATTTCATTAGAGGGATATCTTGGTTTTTGGAAAGGTAAAACTAGGGATTTAAATAAGAACTGCAGCCTGATAATGTGAAGAACTCACAACAAAGGAAAACTGTTTTCTTACAAAGATAGAGTGGAAATCTTTTTAGAAAAATCAGAGGTTGGAGGTTACATTTGCTGAAATGAAAGCAGATTTGCCAGTTCACTTTGAAAGAAATGAAAGCACTGTTTAACACCATCATCTGTTATAGAGAGAGCTGCTCAAATGTCAGAGGCAGAACTTGAATCCAGGTGTTCCTGACTGCAAGTCTGGTATCCACTACACCAGGCTGCCTCTCCTGATTTAAGTCTAACAGGCTATGAACATAAATGACCTGATGTTTACTTCATTTCTTCCATACCCAAAAGATCTATGATTTTATTGGTGTGGGAACTTTCTCCATCTAGACAGATGCAAACTTACTAAGCTGGTTGTCTTCAAGCACTGCTATAGCTGAAAAATGCCTTCCTTTTCAGCCAACTTGGTGATGAACTGCCCTAAAGTCCTTGGACAACAGGGCTCACTTGAAGCCTTTGTAGGCTGGGGGGACCTAGCAGAGGGTACATTTGGTGAGCATAACCTTTGGAAGCCCAGAGTCACATCCATAACCATGATGAAGCAAAAAAGACGAGAGAGCAGCCTTCATTTACCAGTCAAACAAAATAAAACCCTAAGACCCAATTTCAACTAGGAAAGGTGGGTAGTGTGGCTATCAAAGAAAAGCCAAAACTTAATTTAAACTTGAATAAAAATCTTATTTTTTGATAATGTGGAGGAAACCACAACAGAGGGTAACTGGCATAAAAATACAGTGGAAACCTATTTTTTTTTTAAAGAAAAATCAGAGGTGGAAGGTTATATTTTTCTGAAATCAAAGCATATTTGCTAGTTCACCTAGGGGAAAAAAATAAAGTATTCCTTTACCAAAAGAGTCTTAAAGCTATTAAACATTTTAATTATAACTTCAGCATCATCAAATTTTACTTACAATCTCTTCTTCCTCCTTTGCATTCTCTTTATCTTTTTCTTCATCACTTTCCTCATTTGCTCCATCTTCATCATCACTACTGGATGACTCAAGGATTTCACTTATGTCCATCTTCCAGTTGTCAGGAACAACTTTGGTTTTTAAGAAAGTGCTTGCTTTTTGGAGGCCTAGGAAGAATAGTATCTACTTACTATAAGCCAAGTCACATTTTATAAAAGTATATAAAACTGAAGTTTAAAAAAAATACAAACTTAGACTGTGAATGAAGTATTCAATCAACTTATCAAGTATTATGTTAAGTAACTGAAAATAGCAACAAATGAATGACTACTCAGTTTTGTTTCATTCTGACCTCCAAAATAGGCATAACTTCAACAGACAGTATTTCATATAAACAATGAAGCAACAAAGTAATCATTTAAAGCTGAAACATGAAATAATGGATTTTTCTTATATTTTACCTGGTTTAGTAGAGAGCTCAGATTCAGGTAGACTAAGAATATCTACTTCCTTGATGTCCTTTCTTGCTATTGAGTAACTGATTTGGAGGGGAAAAGGCAATGGCAAAAGGGAAAAAAGAATCAATTTTTCATAAGTAATCTACCTAAGATCAAGTAGTACTAAGTAGTGCATAAAGAAACTGAAATATCAATTTTAAAATCATTTTGCTTATAAAATGTGGAACACAAAAAAGGCATATACATTCATCTAAAAGAAAGAGAATACTCTAAACACAAAAGTAGTTTTTATTTAAAAGGGGTACATGCCTTAATGAATATTAATTTGAGAAAATTACATTATTCTGAAGTTTCAATCTACAAAATATCTCTAAAATAATCAGAAAACTGTAATTTAATATAATATAAAATGTTTTAGATAGAAACTAGGTATTTTAACATTTACTGGGTTTTTTTTTTCAGTTTTCCAGTTTACCTTACTGAAAAATTTACTTAGATGCAGTATAGATGTACTTAAATGATTCTGGAGGATTAGTGTCAAAATTCTAAAACCAAAATGTATGTATTTAGAACAAAGGAAAAAAACTGTAGATTCTTTTTATTTTTTTAGGAGGCAAGATAAGAGTTTAGATGAGAGGAAAAGTTTCAGGAAAAAAGTGATTCTCAAAGAGGGCAGATCAAAATAATTATTAACAAAAAAATATATTTTTGAAAACAACTAAAAAGTTATCTTTGATCATATGAAAAAACCTAGATAATTTCAATTAAATATCAAACTTCCATGGCTAGAGGTAAATACACAACTTTAAATGTCACTGCAAAAGAAAATGTCTGTCATTGTAAAACTTACAAATTTATAGAGAAGTTTTGGGAAAAAACAGCATCATAATGTTTCCACTATATACCTCAAAAGGTAATTAATATCCATTGAAAAGCAAAACCTTTCATCCTAAGTTACATTTTGCCCCCACCACATTTGACTTATTAATAAATATTACATTACTCACAATTTGGAATCTGCAAAAGATCGAACTAAACACTGGTCTTTTTTCACCATGATGTCATCATTACAGCTGGGAGATATTACCTAAAATTTCCAATAAAAAGGCAAACTGGTTCAAAGTTTTCCTGATCTAATATTTTAACTTCAACTTATGGTAAGTAGAATAGCTTAATTATCAATGAATAAGTTATATATTCCTCAAATCTATGCACATCAGTTTTACTTACTCACAGGATAGCTATGAAAAGTTGCTTTATAAAAACATTCAAGTGTTTATACAAAGAGCAAACTGTTAAAGCGTAATTAAAATATCTGCATCCCAGATACACTATACTTAATTTATCTATAGTCACTAACTAAACCACAAATTGTAATGGCATTGAGGCAGCACTTAATTTCTCATGATCCAATTTATCAATCAGACTCAGCCTAAACACTTACATATGAACTAAAGCAATGGTGTCAAACTCAAATAGAAATGGATCCCTGCAGGCCACAAATGACTTAGAAAGCCAGAGGTTAATAACATTATCTATGCTGCACTGTATCCTTTATTTTGTTAAATGTTTCTCAATTATATCTGAATATGCCCAGTGGCAAGTTTTTCCAACTACACTCAGTCTACAGCCTCCACTTGGACAACTCAGAGCTAAAGTAATAAGTATACATACGGTAAGAAATAACGTTGATTAAAAAAAATAAAAAAAAAAAAAGAAATAACATTGATTTAACAGATCCACTTTGCTTCCCAAGTACTTAAGAGTTTCCATTTTAGAGGTAACTGGTAGAACAGTGGATAGTGTAGGGCCTGGAGTCAGGAAGTTCTGAATTCAAATCTAGTCTCAAGACACTTTACTAGCTGTGTAACCCTGGGCAAGTCATGTAACCCTTGTTAGCCCCAGTTTCCTCAACTGTAAAATGAGGATGATAATAGCACCTACCTTGCTAAATTGTTGTGTGAATCATATGAGATATTTGTAAATGCATTTAGCACAGTGCCTGGTACACAGAAGGCAGTATATAAATGCTTATTCCCTTCCTCAGCTTGATGTTTAGGTAGCTGTTTTTTTAAACTAATTTAAATATTAACATTATAAAAATTTGGGGAAAAGACACGTTTCAGCAACTTAACCCTTGAAAATATAAAAATCCCTCCTCCCAATATTAACATATTTGAACAATTAAATTGCAAACACTGTCTGCATGAATTATGAGGGCTCCAAATTTTAAAAATCTTAACATACACAGAAACCCAATAATTGCCTGATGTATCCTTCCTCTTTTCTACTAGAAAAGGCCACGTATACATTATTAAAATTATTAGCAGTTATAACAGTCATCCAGAAGATCTGATTTTACCCTTCCCATAGAGAAGATTAAATATTTTTGGCTAAAAAAGAATATAAATATTTCTAATTTGGATGGTGGCTAAAAAAATGTTTTGGCAAAGTGCAACTTGATAATCCTAGACTTAAAAACCATTTGTCATTTGTCCATCTACATAAGTGCAAAGGTCCACAAGTATTTCAGATCCAATGCACCAGAGAAACAGATCCGAAAACTAGAGAAACGTAAAAAATGTATCTATCAACCATTAAGCAGTATCTACTGTGTACATAGGACTAAACCAAAGAAAATACAAAAAGAAAGATATGGTCTATAATCTAGAGCAGATTTTGATCTTGCTGAGGAAAAAAAAGATAAGAGATGAAACAAATAATAGGCCATTATAATAATCCAAATAGGTAATCAGGTAATATAAAAAATAAAGAATACAGTAGAGTTCAAAGAATGGGAGAATGAAAGTGTTTCAGATAACTAGCAAAGGCCTATGAAGGTACAACTTGATTAGGCCCTGGAAGATCAGGTAGAATATGCAAAGGCAGCAGTGAAGGAGAAAGACGTATCTCATCAGCAAATATTATTGATTCTTCCTGTGAAATGTTTCTAGCCTCCCATTCTTCTCTGTTGTCACATTCCTAATCCAGGTCCTAATTATTTGAATCTTGGTTTAGTGAAACAAATTCCTAACCAGTTTTCCCTGACTATGGATGCTCTACAACCCACCCCCATTTCAAAGTTACCATGAAGAATGCTGTCAGATAAATTTTCCTTAAACACAACCTGGCCCTTGTTTCTTCAACATGAACCTTCCTTCCAATTTGGGAAAAGTCATCTAATTATTCCACCACATAACTTTTTTCATTGTTTACATACTGAACTTCAGTTACTTTGTTCCCTGATGCCTGATAGCCTTTCCGTCCCTCTGGCCCGTCTTTTAAAAGCCACATTTCCCCCAAATTGTCTCACCACTCTAAACTTCACTAATCTTCCTCTCCAATTAACTGGTACTACACAAAGCCTATACCACACAAAAATTTGATTATATCCTGACACCATTTACTGTTTATGTGTGTGTGTGTGTGTGTGCATGCGCATGTGTGTATGTATGTATGCATGTATGTATGTATGTACGTACGTATGTGTGTGTAGAGCACTGTGCTAGATACTGGGGAAGATGTCAGGTTTAGTTAAAACATGGTTCCTATCCTCAAGGAATTTCCAGCCTAACACAGAGATAAAACACATACAGAGACATTAAAAAATAATATGCGCATTTGACACTCAGCTTATCATCTCCTCTTCTTTTTCCTTTGTCACCCCAAAAAGATACTTCAAAATCCATGCCATTGATGTTTCTAAGGCTTAGCGAAGCTGTGAGCTGGTTGGAAAATTGCCTCTTTTTGGAAAGCAATTTGGAATTGTTGCTTTAAAAAACAGATCCATAGATGCCACTGCTAGGCATACAGTCCAATAAGGTCAAAGATAAAGGCATAAGTCCCATACATACTAAGATATAGATGAATCAGTCTTTTTGTGTCAGCAAAGTGTGCAGAAACTTTTGTGGCCATAAGAACTGGAATCTGCTCATCAATTGGGAAATGTATCACATTAAAGTCCAGAAGTATTACTCCCCTATAAGAAGGACAACTATAAAGAATTCAAAAAAGCATGTAAAGGCTGGTATGAAGTGAAGCACAGTTATGTAAGCAGAGAAAAAATAGATAATAACTAAAACAATATAAACGGAAAGAACAAAAAGTGAAATGGAATGCTATGTAATTATAATGAAGTCTTTTCCTCTCTCAAGTAAAATTTATCTTTTCTTAAATGTATTGTAGTGCTTTCAATAGACCTATCTCCTTTCCATTTCTCATCTCTTGTATCAGTGATTTGTGCACATGTAAACTCCTTGACAAAAAAGAGCCTGAGTTATATACCTGGTATGTAGCACAGTATTAAGTACCCAATAGGAACTTAAATATTTTGTTGACATTTAAAAACCTAATTAAGAAATTTCAAACAAAGTTCCACATAAAATCTGAGCGAGGAAAAGGTTTTTCCTTACAAAAAAATTTGAAAAAATTTTATGTAGGAGACAGGATTTCAGTTAGGTTTTAAAGAATGGGTATTAATTCAAAAGGAGAAGAATGAGGTGTTCCAAGTAATATGGCACAGCACAAAGATATAAGAGGTAGAAAAACCTGAAAGCATATCTGAGTGACAGAAAGAAAAGTAATTAGACTGAGGCATAGAATATATAAAAGGTATTGTATTTTTATGGAATAAGGCTATAAAGATAGAGTTGTCACCAAGTTTTGGAGGGGTCGGAATTCCACTCAAAAGAGTTTAAACTTTACTCAGGTAATTAAGTCAAAAAAGATTGAATGGGGGGAAGCTAAAGTGACACAGTGAATAGAGAACTGGCTCTGGAGTCAGGAGGTCCTGAATTCAAATCTGGCCTCAGACACTTGACATTTACCAGGTGTATGAGCCTAAGCAATTCAGTTAACCCTGATTGTCTCGGGAAAAAAAAGATTGAATGGAAGTGACATGGTAGTCTGATGGAAGAATGAAGGATGGATTGGAAATGGAAAAGAGTAGAGGCTGGAAGACCTGTTAGGAAGATACAGTGATGGTTCAAGTAGGTAGGAATGAGAAGAAAGAATAGATAAAAAAAAAAAAGACAGAAGGTAGAGTCATTAAGATTTGTTAACCTACTGTATTTGAGAGCTGAAAGAGAAGGAAGATTCAAAGATCAAGGTTTTGAAATATAAGGAGACTAGTATTGCTACTGATGGAAATACTGAAATCACAAACAAGAGAAGGTTTAGGGAAAAAAGATATGTTCGTGTGTATATATACATATATATGTTCATGTATATCAGCAGGATATCCAGGTAAAGCTATGCTAGAGGCAGTTGTAGATGGAGGTCTGGACCTGATAGAAGTGACAGTGAGATTAAAGGGAAAAGAGGAGAAAAGACAGAACCGTAGGGAACACCCAACTTAAGTGGTTCAGAAGAGAATGAGAAGCCAGTTAAGCAGGACAGAGACAAGAAGGAAGACATCCAAGAACACAGTGAGTCTGAAGCTAAGTAAAGAAAGAGAATCTGGAAGCAGATAGTATTCAACATCGAGTGCTACTATAGAGAGGTTAAGCAATATGACACTGAAAAAATGCCACTGGATTTGCTGTTTCGGAAGTCACTGTTGCCCTTAGAAACTAGATTTAAAGGGGTTGATTAAGAAGGAGAGGTGTCAAGTATAAATAGCTTTTTAAAGAAATTTGGCAGTGAAGGACAGAAATAAGACTGTAAATGGATGGTCAGAAAAGTTAAGAGAGGCTTTTTTAGAAGTCAGAAAGTTTGTTTGTGGGAATAAGGAGAGCAAACAGAGATAAAAGAAGCTCGAAACACAGAAGATGACTGCTTGAACAAGGCCCGGGGGGCTGATGGTCGGGGCAGGGGTAAGGAGGGAGATGGGATCAAGAATGTAGGTAAAGGGGGCAGCTAGGTGGCACAGTAAGTAGAGTGCTGGCCCTGGAGTCAGGAGGACCTGAGTTCAAATCTGGTCTCAGACACTTGACACACTTACTAGCTGTGTGACCTTGGGCAAGTCACTTAGCCCCAATTGCTCTGCCTTACCCCTTGTAAAAAAAAAAAAAAGGACTGTAGGTAAAGGAATAATTAGCTTAGTGAGGAACAGGAATATCTTTTTCTTTAACCAGAGGGAAAGAAAAGAGTGGAAAATGATGAGAAAGAGATAAAGGGAGTTGAGGTAATTCCTGTCAGATGAATTTTTCATTCAAAGAGTCTTTTCAGTGAATTAGGAGGCTAAGACATTTGCCAGAAGTATAAGGGACAATTGCTGGGGCCATTTCTTATGAAGCCTAAGACAGTGCTGGGCATATGACAGGTGCCCAATGGTCTAAGTGCTAGACTTAGAGTCAAGAAAACTTGGGTGTGAATCCTGGCTCTGACAGCTACAGGACTTTGGAGAAGGTCCTCTTTAAACCTGAGTATCCTCACTGACAAAACAGAGATAACAAGATCAGCAGTATCTACTGCACAGGGGTATCATGAAGCTCAAATAGGAATGTATGAGATGTGCTTTGCAAACTTTAAAGTACTATTATTATTCTAGGTATATATTCATAAAAGCATGATGGAAGAAATAGGGATGGGACATACATTATTTAGAGAGCCAACTACCTGGCTAGACTGAAGGTGCTGAAGTATAGAGTATAGTGCTGAACAGCAGGAGACAAGGCCAAATTATAAGGAGCTTTGACCTGGAAGCAGAAGAGAGTTGTCTGAAGTTTTTGAGCAGAGGAGCATCTTAAGGAAACCATCATTTTACAAAGATAATACAACAGTATGTAGAATCAGTTGAAAGGGGAAAGACGGTGGAAGCAAGGAAACCAAATAAAATGCTGCTGGAGTGGTCTGACAAGCTTAATCCCTAGAATCCTACAACAGTAGTGAGAACAGAGAAGATATGGGGATACAAGAAATACTGGGAAGGAATGACTTAATAACTCATTGGATATAGTGGATGAAGGGCAAGGAAAAGTCAAAAGACAGTAAAAGAAATCATTTGAATCTACTACTCTGTTTGAGAGCGTAATTTTTCATATGAAAAACTGTCAAAATATCAAAGGTTCTACGTTTTATCCCCCAAGAATATAAAGTAGAACAAATATTTTAAATGTTTTATTAACTGGCTAAAGTAAACTAACTTACCAAGGCAGGGTACCACTCAGTTTTCTCTGAAGTAGAACTCACACTCACTACTTTCCCTAATAATTCATCATTAAGACGTCTTTTATCTTCATCTTCTTCTTCACTACTTTCTTCTTCTTTTTCATCTTCTGTCCTACAGTATTGAAAACATTAATTCACAATTAACTAAAATATGACTGCAATATAAATTAGCAATAATGACATAACTAAGGTGGTAGAATTATAGCAAATATAGTTCAGAATGAAGAGAACACTCTTCATTCATGAATTCTCCTGCTACATTCTGCTAGCCCTGGAAAAACAATGAATGAGCTCAGATTTGTGAGGCACCTCTCACCCCGTTCTGCTAGCTCAGTAACATAAAGGAGGTCCAATATAAGTTTTCATTTCACTCTAAAAGCAGCTCTTAAAACTTTCACAAAATATGTACATTTCTTGTTATGCTACTATAAAGCATTTTCAGGTTTATTTGGGGGAAAAAAACCCAAAACAAAAAAAAGACTTCAGAAGTCAAAACATAATTAAAATTTCATCATGTTACAATAAAGCTTGCTTAAATCTTCATTTTTTAACCAGGTGTTATTGAGAGACAAGAGAGAACCCACATAAGTAAATTTTCCAGGTAAATGAAACTTACTCAAGTACCAACTGGTGTTTTATTTTAAACATTTTCATGGAAAATACTCCTAGAATTTAGTTTCTATTTCCTCCATCTTTTAAACAAAATACAATGAACATCATTTTAACCTTTCCCTGAGAGCTCAAGGGCATCACTATGAACTATTTATTACCTAATATGTGATAATAAGAGGGATCCATGTCCTTAGGGGAGTGATCACTAATACCCCAGAATATTGGGCTTTTTCAATTCTTAAGTCTTCATGGTAATTTTTCTGTCACTTCCCTTTACTCTGTCAGGATATCATTTCTTCTTCTTCTTTTTGTCATCACACTTGCCTTGGGAATTGCCCAGGACTCCAATTTACTTCTTCAAATCTACTGCTTTGAGACACCAGATAACTAACCTTGTCATAATGGTATTTGAAATAAGAGTAAACGGGCTCCAAAAGGGATCTATGATTACAAGAGATGATTTAATACATAAACTTTTTAACACTGAGGTTTTTTTTGCTTTTATTTTGCTCTTTAGCTGGGTTCCTGAGAGTTGAAACTGGTCAACACTGGCCTTGTTGGACAATTAACTTCCAGATAAATGAATTATTGCTGTACTATTACTCTGTTTTATATATTTTTGTTATTTTAAAAATACTATTTTTTCAAAATCTCTAAATATTCCTAACAGTAATATTGAGATTCATCACATTCAATTTAAAATTTAATTCTGGGGCTTGACTACCAGACAAAAGAATACGGGTAAGAGTGAGGACTGTTCAAAATAATGAAATATCTAACAAGACAAGATTTACTCTGCACTGAACACAAGGTAATGAAATAGTCAAATTCTGGTTCATCTGAAATGTTAAGGTTTTTTTTTAGACTGAACTGGATTAATAAAATTGATTTAGTCACTCATAATCACTTTTTACAATTGTGTCTTTCAACAGTTATAAAACATAGAAATAATAATGTGGAAAAACTCACACAGGAAGAGAAGACCTCCTTCCTCTGTTGGATTTCTTTCCAATTACTGGAGTGCCAAAGTGCTCTGGATTTGTTAGTGGAAGCTGGTCAAGCGTCTAGAGAAGAGCATATGAGTTATCTCACAGGTTTTCCACTACAGTGAGCTTGTAATTTTAAGATTAAAATTGTCTCCTTACCTCACTCTCTGCAAAATGTCTTTCCCCTTTGAGGCACAGGGAGGTTCGTCTTAATGTCCTTTCATCACCATCATCAAACACTGCAGTAAGTCAAAAAGTAGCAAGGATTTTATTCAATATTCCATTATAAAATATATAATGAATTTCATAAAAAATATTCAACAGAAAACTTTCTTAAAACTTTTTTGACTGAACCTATGATTTCACTGTTGAGGGAGAAACTGACTTTACCAATGCACGTTGTACTTACTGAGCAATGTAAGAGTTTTAAAGAGTTGCCTAAGGGTTACAATGTGTCAGATTTGCCCTGGGTTACAGAGTGTCAGAGACAGGCCTGAAATCTAGTGAGGTCTTCCTGACTGAGCAGCTGACTATTCACTATACCTCAACATTGTATCTCACTATTCACTATATCTCAACATGATATCATTACAACTATTTGGTACTGAATATTTACAAACTGATTAAGATTTTATTAATTATCTCTTATGACCTGTATGGAAAATCAATATTTATTTCATTTTTCAATGCAAACTGACACAGGTTTATTCTGATTAGACCATTTTTCTTTTCCTATTCAAACTGCAGCTCCAGCCAAGAAATCTTGATTGCTATACATTTATTTAAAGCAAAAACAACAGAAAATTAAGCCCCCTCAGTACATTCTTTCTTTTCCCTAAAAGCAGTTCTAACAACTTGAAAAGTTGGTTTTGAGCAGCATGATTTTTTCCCACCATCTCTGAAAATGCTACTGAGTATGTGGAATGACATTAAGTATCCATCTGCAAAATATTATTTCAACCTAAAAACCTGTCTTTTGAGAAGAAAGGGACATTAATACACTAGAAATCAAGGAGAATTTTTTTTAATTAAAGCAATGTCAGAAAAAAAAATCAAGTAGAACAAGAACATATAATTACAATTTTACCTTTAATTAGAAAGAGACTTTTCATAACAAAGTAAATTGAAGTTACAACGGACCTTTTTTTCCTCTTCATGTTCTAATATTGTAAATACTTAACAGTAAGAAAATGGTCTACAAGCAGAGGTCAAACCTCTGAGGTGGCCTAGAGTTCACATGGGGTCCAGAATACTCTCCACTCTGGCCTGAACCGGGTTAAGACATAATTGGGAAATATTTAACACAGATAGTTAGTAGTAATATGTGGCTTTCTAAATTATTTTGTGGCTTCTAGGGCTATTTATGTAAGGTTTAGAGGCCTGTTTCTACTGAAGTTTGACACCACTGGTCTACTTTTTAGTCATTAAGTATAGCTAAGGCCTATAAATAAAGTCAGTGTACCAGTAATAGAATGACTAGTATTAGAATCATGTGGCTGATTTTGGACGTCATGGTGATATAAAAGTCATAGTTCCTGTTCCACTGTTTCAACTAAGGATATGTACAGATGATATTATAAATCATAATTAATAGTTATTTATTAAATTTAGGAAATTTTAAAAATAACAAATTTATTATCAATTTTAAAATTAATTACTACTGTAAGGATCATAAAGAATAGAGAATGCACTAAAATAACTATGGTATCATTCTGAAGCAATGTTTTATAACAAACTGAAAAATGATTATCAAAGACTAGTTTAAGAAATTATTAATTTCCTTCTAGAGAAATATGCAGTCAACAGCTGTAGAAATTAGGCAATTCTAAAATTTAATCTTCTGAAGATTAAACTTTTGTTTAAATAATTCAAACTTATTTTTCATTTAAAAGACTCCTGCTCATCCCCTTTGAACCTAGTCTCTTTCCTCCTTGCAGAATGCTATGAGACTAATCTCTAAATACCACTTCTATTGTATAGTTTACCTGCTCAAAAGCATTCAAAGACTTCTTTATTTCCTAATGGGATCATTAACACTTCTGCCTGGGTTTCAGATCCTCTATACTATAGTTCCACTATTCATAAACAACCTATTTTCCACTTTTTCCCAAGATTCACCTACCCCTTTGATCAGACTAGTCTCACTAAACTAAAAACAAAACAAAACAAAAAAACCCCAAACACCATGCACAATTTCAATTCTGTTTCCCTCACAAAGAAATGTGCTTTTTCCCTTTCTTATAAATGTGACTCATCTTTCAGGAGCTCATTTCAAGTCCTACCCTCCTACATGAAGCCTTTTCTGACTATTCCAGCTCTGTTTGATTTTCTTTACTTACTGAGGTCATCACCAAGAGAAGGATGATAACAAAAAAGGATCTTAAAAATTTCTGATTATGTTCATTTTCATATATAATGATCTTTTCAGATAAAAAGTACCTTAAAAGGAAGGCTTTCAATGACAAAAAATGTTAAAAACTCTTTGACAAAATAGATGTTAACATAAAATAAAATAGTAACATAAATTATATATCTAGCACTACTCTACTCTTTCAGAGACAATCACTAAAAAATAACTAATTTTTAAGAGTAAGAATTATTAATATAAAATTTTGTAAAAAATTCCTACCTTCTAAAATTTATATAAACAAATTTACCTCCAAATCCCACATTTTAAAAAGTATTTTAAGACTATCAAAGCATTTTGTATCACCCCATTTGATATAATTTAGTTATACAAAATCTATGTCACCTTCAGAAGATTAAAGTCAAAATGTTGACATTGACTGATCTTCCTTAAACTGAAGATTTTAATAGTAGATCAGTTTCAGTTTTGTACTGATTTAATGTTAAATCCTGCCCTCCTCTCTTTACCTTTATTTATCATATACGAATGCTACACACATCTATATATGTATATATAATCATTTCACAGCTAATATTTGTCTACAAAGAACTAGATCTGTGCCTATGCTGATACTAGTGCTGAGCTTAGAAGCAGATTAACAGAGAGCTACAGAGAGCTACTGTCCTCATTAGTGATGATCACATCAGGACAATAGTTAATCTGGTAAAACAGCCAATTGCGCTTGAGTTTCATTGAGTTCACTGTTTTGTTCCTAAAGCTACTTGTTGCTTTTAAACACATCTCTTTTAATGTGCTAAAAAAGCCCTTGAGATCCACTAGCACTAATTATATAAGCAAAAATTGGTAAAATTCTTAAAATTTGGTAATCCTTGCTAGGGAAAAAAATCCAACTGGTGAACTTCAGCAGACACATAAATACATGCATATGTAACATATCAAAATGTCAACTGCTTAAAACTCAATTTGAGATTGAATCACAGGTATGAAATTGGCTAGGCAGATTAACAGAATGCTGATGATTTTCAACTAGAAAATAATTAGTATCAACCAAAAGTTTTTAAAATGCATTTGTGCTACACTGATATGAAATGATCAGAGTGGAGGAAAAGATTTTCAGTTAGTGGGGCTTTCTCCCTCAGAAATCTCAGCAGCAGAAACACAATTATATAGTTTATTTTTAAAAACTGAGTAAAAATTACTTTTTATCAACTTTCACTATCTAGCCCTAAGCATATAAAATATGTAAAATTGATCCAACAAACATTTGTTAAAAGCCTATTAAGCACAAGGAGCTGTATTAGAGTGTGGGTATAGACCCCAAAATGATTAAGCCACTGTTCTAATAAAGTTTATATTCTGTTGGGGGTATACAACATGTATACAGATGAAATAAAGATAGCTGAAGAAGAAAGTACTATCAACTGGGGTGAGAGGGAGCATGAAGTCTTTACGGAGGAGAGGACATCTAAGGGAACACAAATTCAGAGAAGAGATAAGGAGGGATAGAAATTACGAAGTCTGGGGACCAGCTAATAGTACAGTTTGGTTGGAATTTAAGAGAATGAGAAAAGAAGTAATGTGAGAAGTCTAGGAAGGTAAATGGAATACCAGGCAGAGAAATTTTTATCTTATCCTATAGGATAATAATAATAGAAAGTCACTGAACACTTCTGGGTGGGAATTGATATGGTAAGACCTATGCATTAGGAAGATCATTTTGGCAGCTATACAGAGAGGATGGATTGGAGAGTGGGCAGCTGGAAGACAAATTAACAATCTGTTGAAATAGTTTAGGTGAGGTAACGAAGGCCTGCACTAGGCAATGACAGTGTGGGTAGAGATAGGGAAGATGATGATTTCTATTCTGGATATAATAAATTTAGAGTTGCCAGGGGTTCATCCCAGTGGAAATATCCAGTAGGCAGTTGGCAACGTAAGCCTGGGAGTTAAGGAGTTACATTAAGAATTCAATGTATACATATAGGAATCAGCTGTTAAGGGAGAGAACTGAACCCTGGGGAGGTGATGAGAAGTTAGCGAAAACATCTGGTAAGAAACTTTGTTAAATAAAATAAAAATAACAAAGGCGGCAGTAGAATGCATTACAAAATTATGCCAGGTGGTGTGCTATAGCAATCCCTTAAACCACATCCTGTGGAGGCAAGTCCGAAATGTGGCCATAAGAAACTCCTAAAACTTTTCTTCTTCTCTCCTCAAGCCTCTTGTACCAGTCCTTCCCCAATAGTTTTCCAATTGAAGATCACACCTCAAACTTGACACGGAAAAAGAGGAGATTCTCGGTGTGCTCTTTTCTCCTTCTAAACATCTCAAAACACGCTAACATTATTCATCATTCTCTCTCTGGTACTGTTTCATTATTTGTATCCTCAGTACATTCCATGGGACCTAACACATAGCAGATACCTAACAAATACTTGTTGATTGAATGATCTCTTTCTGTCTCATCTGACAAAGAGCTTCCACAACCATCCTTTCCCTTATCTACTGGCTCAACCCTTGACTAGTATAAACATACACGTCTCTCTACCCCCTCTTTTAAAAAGATAAAACACTTAACCCCGTCATCATCTCAAACCATAGCATACATTGTCCTCTCTCTGTTCTGTATCTGCATGTGTGTTTTCTCTCCCCTGTTCCTTTCCTCCCTCTCTCCCCTCGTTCCTTCACTCCCTGCTTTCTCCAACAGCCAAACTCCTAGAAAGCTTGTGTAGTTTCCATGCCTCCACTTCCTCTCCACTAAATTCCCAAATTTTTCTAATATGGCTTATATTCTTATCAATAACTGAAACTGCTCTGTCCAATGTAAACCAATTCTTCATAACCTATTTGCAGCATTCTGACAATGGTGACCACCATCTGCTTCACTAATACTTTTTCCTTTCTGTATTTTTATGACACTGTTCTCTCCTGGCTTTCCTCCTATCTGACTGATCCTTCTCAGTTTCCTTTGGTGGATTATCCATATCATGCTCCCTAATAGTGGGTGTACCCCAGATCTGTTTTAAACCTCCTTTTCTCTCATGAACTCCCACATTATAATCTCTATGCAGATGACTTCTAACATACCCCTAGTCTTCTTCCTAAACATTAGTCTCAAATCATCAAATGCCTATTATAAAATTTAAACTAGATATGCCATAGACTTTTCAAACTCAAATTTAACTCTTTTCCCATAAATTCCTCTTCTGAACTTCCTTATTTTTGTGGGGGTACTACCATTCTTCTAGTCACTCAGATTTGCAACTTGAGTCATGCTCAACTCTTCACTCTACCTCACCTCACACACCCAATCAATTGCCAATTTTTGTCAATTCTATATCCATGACATAGTTCACCTATTTCTCCTTTCAGCTCACATAGCTAACACCCTACTTCAGGTTCTCATCATCTCTTCCCTGGATTACTGCAGAAACCTTCTAGTTAGTCTCTTGGCATCTCCTCTCTCTAATTCAACCTCCACATTTCTGCCAGGGATTTTCATAAAGCACAGGCACGACCATGTCATTCTGTTGTTGCTCAATAAACTCCAAGCACTCCCAATTACTTTTAGGATCTAACAAATTCCTCTGGCTCCAACATACCTTTTCAGGTTTATTATATAAAAGTCTATGGCAGAAAAGAATCTATCCTATATCAAATTACAATTTAGGAATTGACAACCAATTTCAATTTGAGAAATCATGAAGTATTAGTGGCAATAATTAGTTTTGATCAACTTGGCAAGTCTTTATATTATTAAGAAACTTATTATTTGAAAATAAACAAGGCAAGATCAGTTATAAGAAGAAAAGAAGAGAAGAAATATATGCTAATTTGTGATTAGGATTCAGCCATACAGTCATTAACAAATAAATAATGTTTGAAAAAAAGATATATAACTTCATTTTCAATTTCTTAGGGTCTGAAAACTATGCCATCAGAGGGCAAACTCCAGCAACAATACAGAGTCATATTAATGATGTAGTGAGGTACTGAAATAGAACTGGAGATGCTATACCATTATCATGTTTAAGAAAGAGATAAACCAGGTAAATCAACGTTTAAAATTTTTACTGCAGAATAATAACTATCTTGGGAGTTCATGATTATGATTATTAAAAGGCATTTACACGGTTTTTTTAAAGTTTGCAAACCATTTATAGCCATTATCTTATTTAAGCCTCAATCTGTGCCATATGTATTATAGGTATCATATCTGTTTTTCAGATGAGGAAGCCAAGGATTAGAAAATTTAAGGGGTACTCTCAGTCACATAGCTAGTAAAGGGTACAGGATCTGAATCCAGGTTTACCTGACTCCAAGCCTAGTACAATACAGACACTTTCTCCTTTACATAGAGAGCCCCATTCTGCAAGAGAGGGGGGAGATTCTCTGAAAGGTCCATTTACTTTAAACAAGAACTGGCTATATATACTATGCCATGATGGCCAGAATGTAATTGTTACATTGTTTTTATGAGAAATTTTGAAAGATTTTACTATTCAAAATAACCCATCAAATTACTAATTTCACAATTTTGACGTTCTCTTTTTCTTACAGAAATGACTAACCCTGTACTGTAGCTGAGATCAGAGAGTGTCATATTTAATTAATCAAGTGTCCTAGTTTGAAAGCAATGGGACAAAACCAGTTCATTTTAAAAGATGGAAAGCCCTCAGAAGATACCTAATTGCCTAGTACTGGCATATTCTGAAAGGAGAGGGGATAAGTGTTTTTCTTTACCACAGACAATATTATTCAAACGCAAGTCAACTGTTGAACTACACACTAAAACAGGTAAAATGAAAGCTTCTGATATTTTAACATCTAAAAATATTTATAGGATCACCAGTTTAAAGCTAGAAGGGACCTGAGAGGTCACTTAGACCAACCTTCTCAGTTCAGAAATGATGAAATTAAGGCTCACAGTGGTTCAGTGACTTACCTGGTCACATAGGTAGAAGTACTGGCAGTGCCAGCATTTGAACCTAGATCTTCTCTCTGACTCCAGGTTGAATGCTCTTTCTACTACAATGGCCCTCTGTAACTGCTTTTCCATGAGAGAATATATAATCTTTACTCTTTAAGGTTGACTATATACTGAACTTTGATTAAGTAACAGCCTACAGGTTAGGAAGTTATTTACGTACCTAGACGTTAAATAACAAATAATAAATTTCCTGCCTGCAAACCATAAGACTCCTATAATTTTTATTCCAGGAAAACATGCAAGAGGACTGTTTCTTTAATATGTATTTCAATCATGTTTCCTTTTGCTTTTATTTTTCTAAACCAATCATCTAAACTAAACATCTAATCCTTTTTTGGGGAGAAAAACTGATACTTCAAATGCAATAAATTCTGTTTTTAAATAAAAACACAAACTTACAGAGTTGCAAAGAACCTCAGAGGTCCTCTGTAAAAAGAAGGAGTCGCATTAGACCCTCTCTGGACCCCACAGAGGTAAATTGATTTACCTGAGATCACACAGGTAGTAAGTGGCAGAGCTGATATTTGAACCCAGGTGCAGATTAAGCATTCATTCCATTAAACCCATCATAACAGATTCAAAGGAGACTGTTTCTTGATACACTGTCAATGAATCAAAAATTAAGTACTCTCTAAATGCAGACACAAGAAAAAGTGTAATAGAATGAAAGAGTTCCAGCTCCTAGAAGAAGCCACTGGATCACATTTTGTTTTACTCTTCGCCAACAGCACCAGAAAAAGGAAAGCACCAAAAGGTGAGGTTTCTGCTTGTCTTCCCAGGATCTGTGTGTGACTGGGGGTAGGGAAATGAGAGAAGTAATTCATTACTCTCTATTTACCTATCTTTAAACACCAGATTAAGTCTGCCTATAAAGTTCCCTGTGCAACCAAAAAATAAAATTCTCTGAACTCATTTACATTAAAATATAATGAACCAACTAGTAATAAAGGAGAAAATATCAGATTTCTTCCTGTTTTCACCAAACTTTAGGACTGGGAGGAACCCCACAGACATCATCTAATCCAACTTCTACTTTTGAAAGAGGATATTTTGATAGAGTCAAAGAAGTTAAGAACAGCATCAGCAGAAGATCAGAAAAGCAGAAGAAGGAGGTGGTGGTGGTACAAAGAAGGTTATCACTGACTAAAAGAAACTTCACAGATTTCACAATTTGCTTAGGGTTGGCCCTGTTTGTCCAACTGCACTCAAATAGTAGTAGTTCAACAAAGCATTTTTGTCTTCTGCAGCTGTGCATACGTGCAGCTTGGCAATAACTCTGATGCTTAGCTGTTTGATTTATGGAGTTTATTCATACAGCTGACTGTTACAGAGTAGCTTATTTCCCAGAGAACTGGTGTAAATCAGAATGGTGCCATGGGAAGAAGCATGGAATGTAGAGTTCAAATCGGACCCGGCTTTTAGTCACAGTTTGTTAGTTACTACACGTGTGACCTTGAGTAAATCACTTCTCTGGGCCCCAATTTTTTCATCTGTACAATAAGAGGATTTTGGTAGATTATCTCTAAGGTCTTTCCAGCTCTAAATTTTAGGATCCCAAGCATCACAAGGATAAGGATCAATGGCCAAAAATGATAATTATCATATTACTGAAGTTTGTTTTATGCTTAATAAATACAAAATTTGTTAATATTAAGTAGGTCACTACACTTTGAAAGAACAAAGCTAAAATTTCCAGTCCTTGGTAATGCTTTTACTAGAGTCAAAATCTAATCAACTAAACACATCACCTCTTAAGGAAAAAAAAGCATTCAATAAACATCTGTTAAATATAAGACTTGATTAAACTATGCAACATTTTACATTTGCTAGAACTCTACTGAATCATGGCACTGAAGTGACCCTGGATTCCCAAGACCTGAGTTCAAATCAGACACTAACTGTATATCTCTGAACAAGTCACTTAACCCAATCCACCTCAGTTGCTTATATGTAAAATGAGCTGGAGAAGGATAAAGCAAACCACTCCAGTATCTTTGCAAAGAAAACCCCAAATAGGGTCATGGAGAGTCGGCTACAACTGAAATGACTGAACAATAACAAAAATAATCTGCCTCAGTGGAGGGACATCAAATAAATTAGAGATCAATGAAGTTCTAAAGCAGAAATAGTATAACAGAGAGCACCTCCTATAATAACATATAAGGTCTGTAAGGCCAATAAATGGTGTCATTTAAAAAAAGCCATGTCTCCATTAAAGTATAATGTTACAAATAAATGTTACAATAACAGAATTACAAAATAAAACCTAGCTAATAGGAAATTTAAAAGTTGAAAATTTTTGTGGGAATACTCATTCACGTATGATTAGAACTCATATGCTTATACAATCATAAGAAAGCAAAAACTAACAATATTAGAAGCAAATTAATGCTATTCTAATTCTGGCAACAGTAAAAAGATTTAAAAATTTAATATAACTACGAAATAATATTATCAGTTATAGTAGCTCATGTAACTAAATAGCTATTGCTCAAATATGTCCCCGCCAAGCAAGATCCAATTTATACCACCTGAGAAAGTATCCACATCAGTGAGATCACAGACTCACAGAAATGCTGATGAGTTAAAGGGGCAATCAGAAATAACTGAGAAAAGTTAGAACTCTGAAAATGCATAATTCAGAACAGTTAAATAGTGGGGAAAGCAATTCAAAGTACAAGCTGGTATACAATTTTAAAAATAAGTTATAGACATTTTACGCAGCATAATTTATGTAATTCAGAAAGGGTATGACTGTAGAGTAACAAGCAAGAGACAACAAATCACACATAAAAACTGAGTAATTCAGTTAGCTAAAGACCAAAAAATGCATTAAAATAACACCATAAACAAACTCAGCAATTTCATATTATTATGTGTTATAGCAGGGGAAAAAACAGCTCAGGAATCTGGAAACCTAGTTTCTGGTTCTTTCTCTATCTAGAAGATAATCTTCTCATGTGACCTTGAACAAAATACAACTTCCTGGAAGGGGCAGATAGGTGCACCTATGTGGCACAGCGGATAAGGCACCCAGGTCTGGAATCAGGAAAATTTTTGTTTAAATCCAACCTCACCCACTTACTAGCTGTATGACCCTGGGTAAGTCACTTAATGTTATTTGTGTCAATCTCCTCAACTGTAAAACGAGATGGAGAAGGAAATGACAAGCCACTTTAGTATTTTTTCCAAAAACAAAACAAAACAAAAAAAAAACAAAACAAAACAAAAAAAAAAACCAAAGGAGGTCATGAAGAGTAGGACACGACTAAAAATGACTAAACAACAACAATAACAAAAAATGAGACTGAATTCTATGCTCTTCTCTAGTGTGGTCATAGAAGGCCCCATTAGGTGCTCTCAATAATTAAGTAACTAGCATTTAAAGTAAAAGAATACGTATTAACTGGTCCCGTTATAATTTCTAAAAAAAAAAAAATGGTCAGATATCATCACATCATACTGCAAAGGGCTATCCAGATTGTTAGGTGTACTAGAATTTCATTTGTTAACAAAGAACATTCTAATAAGTGAACCATGACTAAAGACTTGAAAATCATTTCTTAAGGGAGAATTTCATTTTATATGTGTTATATTTTATTTGCATGAGGAAAAAGGCCACATAGTTTCTAGTAATTCTACAAACTGAGACTAATACACTAGCACTGGGTTTGGGGGAGGTTGTTTTGTTATTTATTCATTTATTTATTTGAGACTGGGTCTATCTCACCGAGGCTGAAAAGTACAATGGCCACTCACGGAGCTCATCTCCAATACAAACCAACAGGGTTGTTTAACTTGCTGTTTTTTCAATCTGGGTTGGTTCATCCCTCATTAGGCAGCCTGGTGACTTCCTGCCCCCAGGAGCTCACCGTTTGGGCTGAATTTAGTGAGGAAAGCCAATCAGCTTTAGCCCCATGACAGCTCAGAACTCCCAAATTCCAACACTCCATTAGCATCAGATTCCTCAGCAGCAGGGATTATAGGCATGCACCAAATATGCCTGGCAATACATTAGTCTGAAGACAAACTACACTCTACAGTAAGATTTATTAGTATACTACTTGCTAGAATTTCTATTAGTCTACAGCATAATGATAACTGGTGTTCAAAATAATGAAATGATGACTATGAGGCACACTACAAGATCAATAATATATCACTAAATTATGTTTAGAATAATTTTTTGTATTAATTTATCTCATATTCTAATTCTTTGAAATTGATAATCTTTGATACTGTTTATTAATCAGATTGGTTCCTCATTCCATCAGGTAACAGAGAAGTTAGCACACAGTGGCTAAATATGTAATGCTGGCATTAGAGAACAAAGGCAACGCTCATGTGATAAGCTGTGACTTATCAAGATTTTACTATATATTTAGAGTACACCTGCACAACTTGCAGCCCACAGTAGCTTACAGCCACCAAAGGATTTCAGGCAGCCCGAGAAAAATGTATGGGAAAATATCTTTTCTATATAAAGGAAATCCATCGGCATGATACAAGCGGCCTGAGAGCCATAAGTAGTCTGTGGGCTGCAAGTTGTGCAGGTCTGATTTAGAGAAATGATTTGACCTGTGGCATTCTTGAATACATGTAATAATGAGGCATAATATCAAGTTCTGTGTTTCATTGTGTGGAAAAAGTTTTTGTTCATCACCAAGAAAAACCTAAAAACACTAATGATACATGACCTAGTTATTTTTATTCTTTTGACCTTTTGAACACCTTAACTACCACTTTATTTAAAGAGGCGAACTGGAAAAAACAAGACTGTTTTTTACTGAGATCTCTCCTAGTTTTTTCTTTAACTTACAGCTGGAGACTGAAAACGATAGTAGCAGAAAAAGGATGTTGTTGGATGAAATTTCAGCCATTCAAATATCAATATGCTTCTATTCCTAGGATCAATGAAGTCATTAACTTATTAAAGAACCTATTTGCTTGCCTTCTCTCAATTCCATTCCTGGAATTGATCCTCCCTTTCCCTTTTTCCTGCCCCCAATCTCCCTTTCTACCTTTCTTCAAACCAGAAAGTCATCTTTCCCTCCTCAAAATTTTCACAGCATTTTGTCTTGCTCTTCCTATGCATTTATCTCAGTTAACCCTGTATCAGTCATTGTGCAGTCTCTTTCCTCCTATTAGACTGTAAGATCCTTGAAAGGAGACACTGTGTTCCACCACAATGCCTACTTAGCACGATGCCTTGCAAACAGCAGGTGTCTAATCCACATTCACTGAAATTGAATGAATGACTGCAACTAAGGAGATCTCCATTAATGAGCTCTAACCATAGTTCACTGTGCATCTCTGAACACAGAAATGACACTCTTCTATATGTCAGATTTCTCATCTGTATTAATATGGTATTTAATAACTTCCAAATGATTATTTGGTATCTTTGTTCGAATTGTTTGATGTACTCCACAAAATGATGTTAGCTAGAGTAAAAGGGGGAAAGAAAAGATGGAAGGGAGGGGGGGAGGTAAAGGGAGAAAGGGAGAGGGGGAGAGGGGGACAGGGGAGAGGGGAGAAGGGGAGAGGGAGAAAAGGGGAGAAAGGGAGAGAGAGGGAGAGGGAGAGAGGGAGAGAGAGAGGGAGAGAGGGAGAGGGAGAGAGGGAGAGGGAGAGAGATGGAGAGAGAGGGAGGGAGAGAGAGAGAGAGAGAGAGAGGGGGGGGAGGGGGGGGGAGGGTGTGAAGTTCCACATTAGTTACATGCTGTAGCATATTCATACCTGTCACAGCTTTCTTTATTGTCCTAGGTACAGTGTTTTGATTCACTGGATATTTTTATTCCATGTCTTGTGGCCATAAGCAACGCTGATAGAACTATATTTTAAAAGATAGGACCTTTGTTTTCAGGGGAAGCTTAGGCTCATTAATGGAGATCTGCTATTTTCCAAGGCAATCCAGCCTGCTCTCCACCTCCTATTCAATTCTGAGCTGAACTTGCTGTTCATCTGCACCGCCTGTCCCAGAAAGATGGACCAATAAACAAGCTCTTTACAGGTTGTCCAAATGCACGTCACTTCCACACATGAAAGATAAAATGGCTGGAAAGTGATTGTTTCTAGTAGGCTCTGCCACAAAGTGGGGCTTGATGCAGCCAGCATCATCATGAAAATTTTTTTTTCAGTGCCTACCATGTGTATTGACTAAATGAAGCTTTTAAAATATTCTAAAGTATTTTTTTCCTAAGAAATAATGAGGGGTAGTGGATAGATTTCTGAACTCCAAATTCAGAAGTTTTCCAAAGACCTAAATTTGAATACCACCTCCAATACTTAACAGCTGTGTGACCCTTGGTACTCTTTCTAATTCTCAACTTCCTCATCTATAAAATGGGATTTATAGCACGTATTTCACAGGATTGCTCTAAGGATCAAATAAGAAAATGTATGTGGAGCACTGCAAATCTTAAAGCAATATACGTGAGCTATTATTATGATTAGTCACATGTAAGTGGTGTATTCCCAGCTATAGTCACTCATCTCACTGCCTACTAGGACGTTTAACACCCAACTGGCAAAGAACAAATGCTAAGTGACTTGTCTTCAATACTGTTTATATAAAACGTCAAAACACTGTTATTATACTGAAAAGACAATAAGGACTAATAATTCTCTGGAACATATACTAACTGATAAACCCTGCCATGATTTGCTCAACTTAATGTTCATAGACAAGAGATACAACATCTGTATATTTGTTTCATTTTTCTATAATTCTTGTCTCTGTAATCTTCAAATATGTGGCATTATTGAAAATATATTGTGTGCTCAACCAATAATTAATAATATTGATACCTATGAACCAAATGGATTGAATTTCAGAAATACTCAGGGAGCAAGAGAGTCCTGCTGCAGAAGTATGAGGAATATTCCATTAGCAATATTCACATATGCAGGGAAACTTGCTGTTAAGCACCATACAAAAAACTTAACACAGTACTAGGAAAAACCTATGTTTTACAAAAACACATCAAAATAAAATACCATGAACTTGCTGGAAGTTTAAATCAATCTCCAAAGTATTATTTCTTAAATTCATATTGCTCAAAACACTAATGCTATGCCAAACAATAACAACTTCCAAAGTAGAAAAGATGTTGGAGAAAAAAAAGTTATACCAAATAAAAGTGATTCTAAGAAAAGGTGCCACAATAATAACAAAGAATGTATATAGTCAGAAAATGGGCCAAGATGGTGGCTGGAAAGCAGGGACTAGCATGAGCTTCCTGCCAAGTCCCTCCAAAAACCTATAAAAAATGGCTCTGAACCAATTCTAGAACTGCAGAACCCACAAAATAGCAGAGGGAAGCAGGGCTCAAGCCCAGGACAGCCTGGATGGTCACTGGGTGAGGTCTATCCCGCACTGAGCTGGGAGGGGAGTGGAGCGGAGCAGAGCCCAGTGTGGGCGGTGCGGACCAACCAGATCAGGAGCCAGGCAGAGCGGGCCCTAGTGCCCTGAACCAGTGAGCTGTGGCAGTTGCCAGACTTCTCAACCCACAAACACCAAAGACAACAGAGAAGGTTAGTGGGAAAAGCTGCTGGCGACAGAGTGAAAGAAGGAGTTCACAGCTCAGCGGAGGTGGGGCAGCTACAGAACTACAGCTGCAGTTGCTACTGGCCCCAGGTCCACCTGGTGGGAGGAATTAGGTGGCAGATTGGAGCAGGAGTGCAGAGCCTGCTGAAGATCTGAGTCCAGTCTGGGTTGGGGGTTCTTGGGGAAGGAGGAGGCAGAAGGTGTGGCAGAGCTGCCTGTAGTAGCTCTGAAAACAACAGCGCATCCCCTCAAGCTTGGAACATAGTACTCTTTACTCTATAAGCAGTCATACCCCACTGAAAAACTCAAGGGTCAAGTAAAATGGCTGGGAACATGGCCAGGCAGCGAAAACACACCCAGATTCAGTCTCAGACTTTGCATTCTTTCTTTGCTGACAAAGAAGACCAAAACATACAGCCAGAAGAAGTCAACAAAGTCAAAGAGCCTACAACAAAAGCCTCCAAGAAAAACATGAACTGGGCTCAGGCCATGGAAGAGCTCAAAAAGAATTTGGAAAAGCAAGGTAGAGAAGTAGAGGAAAAATTGGGAAGAGAAATGAGAATGATGCAAGAAAACCATGAAAAACAAATCAATGACTTGCTAAAGGAGACCCAAAAAATTACTGAAGAAAACAACACCTTAAAAAATAGACTAACTTAAATGGCAAAAGAACTCCAAAAAGCCAATGAGGAGAAGAATGCCTTGAAAGGCAGAATTAGCCAAATGGAAAAGGAGGTCCAACGGACCACTGAAGAAAATACTACCTTAAAAATTAGACTGGAGCAAGTGGAAGCTAGTGACTTTATGAGAAATCAAGAAATTATAAAACAGAACCAAAAGAATGAAAAAGTGGAAGACAATGTGAAATACCTCATTAGAAAAACCACCGACCTGGAAAATAGATCCAGGAGAGATAATTTAAAAATTATTAGACTACCTGAAAGCCATGGTCAAAAAAAGAGCCTAGATATCATCTTTCAAGAAATTATCAAGAACTGCCCTGATATTCTAGAGCCACAGGGCAAAACAGAAATAGAAAGAATCCAGGGATCGCCCCCTCAAATAGATTCCAAAAAGAAATCTCCTAGGAATATTGTCGCCAAATTCCAGAGCTCCCAGATCAAGGAGAAAATACTGCAAGCAGCCAGAAAGAAACAATTTCAGTATTGTGGAAACACAATTAGAATAACCCAAGATCTGGCAGCTTCTACATTAAGAGACTGAAGGGATTGGAATACAATATTCCGGAGGTCAGTGGAGCTAGGATTAAAACCAAGAATCACCTACCCAGCAAAACTGAGTATCATGCTCCAAGGCAAAATATAGACTTTCAATAAAATAGAGGACTTTCAAGCTTCCTCAGTGAAAAGACCAGAGCTGAATAGAAAATCTGACTTTCAAACATAAGAATCAAGAGAAACATGAAAAGGTAATCAAGAAAAAGAAATCGCAAGGGACTTACTCAAGCTGAACTGTTTTGTTTACATTCCTACATGGAAAGATGATGTATATGATTCATGACACCTCAGTATTAGAGTAGCTGAAGGGAATATGCACATATATATGTGTGTGCATATATGTGTGTATGTATATATGTATGTGTGTGTACATGTGTATATGAGAGAGAGAGAGAGAGAGAGAGGGCAGGCACAGGGTGAGTTGATTATGAAGGGATGATATCTAAAAGAAATAAAATCAAATTAAGGGATGAGAGAGGAATATATTGAGAGATGGAGAAAGGAAGAAAGAGAATGGGGTAAATTATCTTGCATAAAAGTGGCAAGAAAAAGCAGTTCTGCAGGAAGGGAAGAGAAGGCAGGTGAGGGGGAATGAGTGAATCTTGCTCTCATCAGATTTGACCTGAGGAGGGAATACCATACACACTCAATTGCGTATCTTACCCTACAGGAAAGGAGGAGGAAGAAGACAAAAAAGGGGGGATGACAGAAGGGAGGGCAGATGGGGGAGGAGGTAATCAAAAACTAACACTTTCAAAAGGGGACAGGGTCAAAGGAGAAAATTCAACAAAGGGGGATAGGTTAGGAAGGAGCAAAACATAGCTAGTCTTTCATAAAATGAGTATTGTGGAAGGGTTTTACATAATGATACGCATTTAGCCTATGTTGAATTGCTTGACTTCTTAGGGAGGGTGGGTGGGAAGGGAAGAGGGGAGAGAATTTGGAACTCAAAGTTTTAAAAACAGATGTTCAAAAACAACAAAAAAAAAGTTTTTGCATGCAACTAGAAAATAAGATACACAGGTAATGGGGCACAGAAATGTATCTTGCCCTACAAGAAAGGAAGGGAAAAAGGGATGGGAGGGGAGTGGGGTGACAGAAGGGAGAGCTGACTGGGGAACGGGGCAACCAGAATATACACCATCTTGGAGTGGGGGGGAGGGTAGAAATGGGGAGAAAATTTGTAATTCAAACTCTTGTGAAAATCAATGCTGAAAACTAAATATATTAAATAAATTAAATTAAAAAAGAAAAAAAAAAGAATGTATATAGTCTTGAAACAAAGCCATCAGCAGTTATCTCTAGCAATAGGGAAGCAAATATTTTCTTGAAGCCAAAAAAGCAAGGAAATTTAAAACAGAAGCTAATAATTTGATAACCCTACTTAAGATTTATCAAATGTTCTTCATAATTTGAAAAGATCCTCTATTCCCCCCCACAAGTAAATTACAATATTATAAATAAACTCACTTGCGCTAAAAACGCCAAAAATAGAAACCAAACAGTGAAGACATTCAAACTGAAACAAAACACTGGTGCTGAGGCACAAGACTTTTTGATAATTTTAAGTGTTGTGATTAAGCTTTACAGAACACACAAATTCCCACCCCACCTTAACGTCCCTATTTTTGTCAAGGTAACCACCATCCTCCACATCACCCAGACTGAAAATTTAGGAACAATTCTTGCCACTACATTCTCCCTACATCACATATTCAATCAGTTGTCATCTTACTCCTCATTCCTTCCACATCTCTAGCATGTGTGTGTGTCTCTCTTTCTCCCCACCAGTATATCCACCCCAGTCCAGGTCCTCATTACCTCCAACCTGGACTATTCCAAATTGTACTCACTGCCTCAAGTGTGTCTCTGCTCTCTAACTCATCAACCTGAACATCTACCAAAATGATTCCTAAAGACATATGTCTAGCCATGTCACTTTCCTGCTCATGACTGCTAATAGAGTAAAATATGGGTTTCTCTGTTTGAAATCTGAGGTTCTTCACAATCTGGCTCCAGCCTACATGCCAAGACTCACTACACATGATTACTCTACCAAACTGCCCTACCTTTAGGACTCCTCATACACAACATACCATCTCCTATCTCTGAACCTTTGAACAGCTCATGCTGGGAATGAACTTCCTCCTCACTTCTGCCTCTCAATCCCTAGCTTCCTTCACAGGTCAATTCAAATACCATCTCCTACAAGGGGTCATCCCTCAAGTGCTAGTACCCCTGAAATTATTTTGTATATATATTTGCATTTACTTATAGGTGTTATGTCTTGTGTTCTGCCTCCCTGTAGAATGTAAGCTGCTTGGGGAAAGGGAACTTTTTGCCTTTGTATATGCAGTGCTAAATAAATGCTTGTAGACTAATCTACCCATCAAAAATGTTAGCTAAAATGGTACCAATGTTACCAATATTTGAGAATAAATATTATTTATATTATACTTTGGGAGTTCATTGTAAACTTGTCACAATAAATACCACAGTCAATGAAACACAACAAATATTTACTATCTACTTTGGATCCAGCACTACAGAATTATAAGACAAAATTAAAAGGATAAGAATGCCAAAAATCATAGTATGACCAAATTAGAAATTTACAAACCATACTTTTCTCTGAAAAAATAACTTCATTAAGGAACTCTAATTATGTCTTTGCTTACACTGATAAGCTTTCTGACTACATTCTTTCCACACTGATCTGTGATATCCATATTAGCTGATTTAAGCAAAACAAGGCCCAACTTGTATTATTACATCGTGGTGATTTATACAATAATCTTGTGGAAAACTGGTACCATCATAAATAATGAAAGGTTAAGGCCATTTTCTAATTACATGAAAAATAGAAGGGAAACATAGTAATAATGTTAAAGTTCCCCATATATTCAATCCAACTTCCTTGGAGGGAAAGATGAAAGAACTAAAAAAAAAACTATATTCTTGTTGCTACTCTCAGATGGAATAAAACTTTCATCTTAACAAGGATATACGTTCCTCAAAGGCTACCTCCATCCCATCAGGAAACTTTTGATCAAATATGTTCTTAGAATTTACAGCAGACATCCATACACAACTTTGTTGACAAAATTGTTAACTATACTTATGAAATAGAAGTATACCCCAATATCCAAATCCACATGAATTAATATAATTACTTACCTACAGTATACCAACTGGCATCTGTCAATTTACTGATAATAGCTTCCTGAATGGATCCATCAGGTGTTTTAGTTTCCACAATTGCTCCAACCTAAAGCCCAAAAGCCAAACATTACAGATCATCAAACTTAAACATTGCTCTTACCTTCTCAATTCCCCCCAGATATGAAAGTCTCCAGGAAAGAAAGTTACACTTTTAAATATTGATTTCACTATTTATGTACCATTCACATAATCTCATTTGATCTTCATAAAGCTGTTAGGGCAGATGAGGAAACTTGTGATTCAGGTAGTTTATGGGATACGGCCAGGACTAGAATCTGGGTCTACTGGCTTCTAGTCCTATGCCCTTTCTTCTACACCACAGTATCCAATAAATTTCTAAATATAAGAATGGTGAAACAACAAAACAAGTAGGCAAAAGCATTTTTAAACTTCTTTCTTGGAGATCAAAGTGACAATAAATAAAGGAACAAGAGATCACTTTCACATTCTGATCCACCAAAAAGCAGAAGGATGAACTGACTTATGCAGGCAGCATCCAGTCCTTTATGAATCAAACCACTGAAAAAAGATTATTATACCTTAATAAATTACTTTTTGGTTAATAAGGATGTTTCCTTATTAACAAAGGTCAAAAGATCATAAAAAACATTAAATGAAGATGAATCACTAAGTCAGGATTTCCTCCAAAAAGTGGCAAAAAATCAAAAGATGTATTTCCCTAAATATATTATCATGTAAGATTCAATATATGTGTGTGTATATATACATATATATGTGTATATATGTATATATACATACACACACACATATACATATATGCGTATGCACACATTTTAAGACAGAACAAAGCATTTGCAATAGCAACCCTAACTTAACGAAAATAGGCTTTTCAAACACTTGACTTGCCATCCTTAATTTCCATTACTGAAACAAAAAACTTTAAAAAGGCAAAAATCTAGCAGAGTAACACATCTAAAATTGTTCTTTCTTTAAAATGTCATTTAGTATCTCTAAGGATATAGCCATCTAGAAACACAATTTATATTAAAAAATACTAATATTCCATTTGATCCACTACTACATTTGTCTGAATCAGAGAATCCTTTTGATAATAATAATAATGAAAGTTAAGATTTATATAGTGATTTAAGGATGCAGAGTGCTTTGCATACATTGTCTCATTTAATCTTCCATGTAACCCCTGAAGTTGGTGTTATCATTACCCCAATTTACAGATGGGGAAACAGAGAGGTGAAGTCATTTGCCCAGGACCACACAGCTAGTAGGTGACAGAGGCAGTATTAGAACTTTGGTCTTCCTAGCTCCACCTCCAGCACTCACTCAGTCTTTGACACCAAGCTGCCCCCTTATTGAATAGGGCAGAATTTTTTCTCTTGGCTTAACATTTATATTAAAAACTGATAATTTTCCAACTCTTTTTACAAAAATGAAACCCAGGATGCTACAAATTTTAAGCCTTGAAATTTCAAGTATTATCTAAATTATACTGCATACATACTCTTAAAGGTCCTTTTACTTGATCATCTTGCACTAATTGTGTAGAGTTATCCTGTTTCAGGATTACCTGAAAGAATTTTGCAAAATAATTTTTTTACTTTTACAATAATGATGACAATATTCATTTAAAACTTACATTAATCACTGCAATGACTTAAAATGCTTTTTCATTTATCAACCAAACAGTCAACGAAGGTTTTGGCCTTCACCAATAGAAAATATAAAACCTGAGGAGTCAAGTTCGAATTCAAAATTTTTTAAATTTTCATTTTTTTTCATCTTGTGAAATAAACCAGAGTAAGAGAGAACTGTGATATATCATATAAACTGCTCAAAAATCATACTTGTTACATACTTTGTAACTATTCAAATCCTGTAAAATATACAGTAAACTGAATAAAGGATAAAAAAACTACATAGTCCCTGCTCTTAAGGAGCTTACAATCTAGTAGGGGGACATGATGCACAAGTACCCATAATATAAATTAAAATTATAAATAAGCAGGAAAAGTTAAACAAAGAGGGATGCGGGATTAGGGAAGAAGGAATCACTTACAGCTGAAAGGAAAGAAAAACTTCATGAAGGAACCTACACAGGGAGTTGAAGGAAGAAAAGAATTTAAACAAGGATGTGAAAGAAGTCTGGGTGCAGAAGTAGTGAGAGCCTAAACAAACGTAAAGACAGAAATGGGCAGAACAAGATAAGGAAATGGCTATCACGGTAGGAATGTAGATTGTATGAAAGAGAGTCCTATGAAATAAGACTGGAAAGGTACAATGAAGCCACATTATAGAAAGCCATGAACAACAGAAGTTTATATTTTAACCTGTCAACAACTGGAAACTCTTAGTTTTTTAAGCAGAAATAACCTGATCTGACTCATACATTAGTAAGATTACTTAGGCAATGGTCAAAAGGATTAGAGAGGAGAAACTGGAGTAAGATCATCTGAGTGTTGAAAATTAGTAGTCTAGGCAGAAGGTGATAGCCTGAATGAGGTAGCGGCAATATCACTGAAGAACAGGAAAGATATACATGACAAAGACTAGGAGAGCTTGACCATTCATTTCATGTGAGGGTATTGGGAGAGGGAAAAATCAAAGATGGCTTCAAGGTTTCCAGTATGGGAGGACAACATTGTCACTAACAGAGACAGGCAAAGTGAGTGGGAAATGAGTTCAAGTTTTGAAGATGGTGATTTGGAGGTACTGGCAGGATATTGAGAGTAAGAGGCAGCAAATAGTTAGAAATGGAGAACTGGAGCTCAGGTGTGAAGATAAAGATTTAGAAATCATCTGCATAAAGGTGATAACTGAGGCCATGGAAGTGGAGATCACCAAGGGCAAGAGTATAGTGAGAGATGAAGAAGGCCAAGGACAGAGACTTGGGAGATGCCCATATTAAAGAGCAGGAAAAAGAACAGAAACCAGGAAAAGAGGCTGAAAAGGAACGTTCATAGATGCAGGAAAACTAGGAGAGGAACATTCCAAAACAAGCACCACTATTGAAAAAAAGCTCTTACCAAAACAAATATACACAGCAAAAAATCTAAACAAGGTGAAGAAAAGAATCACCAAAATCAAAAAATATATCAGTCATTTTCTAGTATTAAAAGTTACAATTTTCATTTACAAAAAACAGTACTTCTAAGAAATGACAAAAAATTAAAAGCCTCTCAAAAACAGCTTAGTGACAATATTTCAATACAGTTGAAGTATTAAAAAATGGAAGTGTACCTTAGCTTTTGCTAAAAAAACAAACACATTTAAATTAACTCCTCAGCTCTACATATTCCCAAATGCTATTCTAGAGATTTCATCTACATACAGTTTGCGGAAAAATTTCAAAGGTAGATCACATAACTCAAATTTATATCCTATCCTGTAACAGTCATTAAATAGTAAAAGGGCAACTGCCTCCTTCGGAAAATCATACACATAACCTCTCTCTTTTCTTTTTCTTTCACAGGAATGTGTAATCTTTCCTTTCTTGTTCATTGTTCAAATCACAAACCTTTACTTGTGGGAACAAAATGGATTGTTGAAGTGATATGTTGTCACAAACAAGATTATTAATTTCAAATGACAGTAGAAAAAGCACATTTCTAAGTGAAATGTTTTGAAACTCAATGTCTAATAAAGAGAATGAAAATTAAAACATTCTATCAAACATAAAGCAATTGTAATTTCTCATTTCGCATTTTTAAATTTTAACAATGCACTGCTGTGGTTTTAAAGACATTACAATATTACAAGAATTAGCACAGCACAGTATCTTACACAAAGTGGGTAGTCAATGAAAAATTAATGATTTGAAGCAACTACACTCTCCTTCTATGTTCATCTTGAGTGCAAAAACTAAGTGTTAACAATTCTGACACGTCAGAAACAATACCTTAACTTTCACCAGCCTTTTCACAGTCTTAATCTTTGCCTCACAGAAGGCACCTCGGTACTTGGCACTGACATCAGTCCCCACTGTCAGGTAGGCAGGCTCATCTGCTGCCTGGTAAAAAAAAATAAATAAAGTTTAAATATAACTGCAAGGTTTTTTTTATATAAAACCTATATAAAATAGTAAAAACCTTTCCTATATTAAAAACTACAGATTTAGGTTAAGTACTCAAATTCAAGCATTTCTAAACAGTATTTGTGTTACAACAAAAATGATCCCTTAAAAAACTTCTGTCATGCCCCATTACAACATGCCCTGTAATTTATAAATGGAAAATATTAAAAGGGAGTGCACTGCCATTTTTTTTCCTCCAGATGTAGAGTGTCAAAAAAACTTCACAATATGCTTAAAGTTTAAGAATTCAGGAGAACAAAGTACATTAATCTTAGGGCTATACAGTTAAAGACCTGAAATGGTCTATATAACTTTTTATTGTTTTGAAGGTTCAAAACACTTAAATTCTCTTTGACACTCTACAAATTAAAACTATTAACACTATAAACGTTATCAGTAGGGACCTTTAATCAAATACTCATCATGTAACAAAAGATACAATGTAACAGCTGTAAATCAATGAATATCCATTCAACCTATTTTAAAATTGAGAATGTTATTTAGTCAATACTGTGCCTGAAAGCTGAAGTTGAAATGGAAGTCAGAACAGCTGATAACAGAGAAGTAAACTCATGCTCTTACACTTGTAACACTAAATTTTTTGCATTAATATTGTTGGTGTAAAAAAAGAAGCTTCCTCTGGAAATATCTAATTTCAACACGCTGAAGTGGCAACACAAAAAAAAAAAAGAAATAGATACTTCATTTTACTATAAACTCTAACCCTGATGTGAACATGCTTTTGCTGTCTCCTTTATACACAAATATTTTATGAAAGCTCAGCACTTATTCACAGAGCTATCTATATGCACACGCATTTTAAAATAGTTGTAGTATACTGTAGGTATGAAAATAATTTATTTTCCCAATTAGCTGGTCCAAACAACATTCAAATTTTTAAAGTGTCACTTTATTCATTTATTAAATTATGTTTACCTTCCTAAAGTTTTAAACTCTGAAATATCTGGAGCATTTTTCAAAACCTGCTGTCACTTTTCTTCCTGATAAAAATCACAGCAAGCATCAAGCATTTAGGAAGGTAAGGTTTAATAAATGAATAAAGCAATAAATCAATCATGAGTTTGATAAATTAACTAATTTTAAGAGCATATAAATTGGTAAAATTTTAGAACTGCTTTGGCAAAGAAGTGTAATCAAGAACATTTTAAACTATCTCACTATAAAATGCCATTTCTTTCCTATTATCCTTTGAAATGTTCTTTGTTGGAATTATCTTGGAAAAATCTTTTTCATTAAGAAGAGTTTAATAACATTTATTATATGGACTGAGCATCAAGCATTGTTTTAATCCAACCTCATAGATTTGTTGAATGATGTTATTTCTAAAATCCTAGAAAAATTGAAACCTCTCTCCACTAGGCTCCCTCCATCCCATTCCATCTCCACATACATTCCTTGCTCTTTGGGGAAACGGACAAACAAAAATCCCCTGAAACTCAAAGACAGGGCAAAAGCTTTACTTCTGCAAATGCTGGGTCTTTAGCGTTAAAAGAAAAATACTCTCCCAAAGAACAACAGCTCAGAGTCAGATCTCTTCTGTATGGAGTTAGAATTCTAGGGCCTTAGAAGGTGTCGAGAAGGATCGTGCACTTCATACACACTGATCGCTTCCAGACCGTTCAATAGGTGCTATTTTCCCCCCGACCCCTCAACGACTGACAAAGGAATAAAGTTTACACATATACATAAATACATATACACATATGCATATAAATATATCTTTTTTAAATTCTCCGAACAGAAGTCCCACTATCGAAAGCTCAAGAACGGGGAGGGGCAAGGATGACCCCAAAGGCCCCTCTCCAGAGGGGAGGGCCACGCTTATCCCGTTTACCTTCATTTTGGGGGGCGATCTAAGAGGTTCCAGCTCAAAGCGAAGTCTTCCGCAGCGCTGGATGAGTGAGGGAGGAAGAGAGAAGTGCAGTTAACCAACAACAGCCCGAGAAGCCGTCCGAGTAAACAAGCCCCGCGGGGAGGGGCACAGCCCTCGCTGTCCCAGGTCCGGGAGGAAAAGCAGAGGCCCAAGGAAGAGGGGGGGGCGGGAGGAGCCCCCAAACCAGTTTTCATGCCGCCCCTCGGCGGACTTCCCTGCCTCCGCCCTCTATCCACTTCCACCGGGGGAAAGTGAAGTCGGGGCTTCCTCCGAGTGCCACCGGTGCTGGAGGGGGGCAGGCAGGGCAGCACTTTCTGTTTCTCGGGCTCCTCCGGAGGGGCAGTCTCCGGGGCGGTCCGTGTCTCCCTCCGCTCGCCCTCTCCCGCCTCTGCACCCCCCCCCGCCCGCTCCTCGGCCGCTCCCCCCTCCCTCCCCTCCCGTCCCCTCCCCCCCGGTGCCCGCGGTGGCGGCGGCAGCGGCGGCGGTGTGTCACGGCGCCATTGCTCTGCCTCCACCAGCTCTGCACCATGTCAGGCAGGAGAAGAGGCTCGGGGTCCCAGAGGGGCAACAGCCGCCCTCGGCCCGAGAAAGGGGGAAAGGAGGAGGAGGAGGGGGTGGGGGGGAGTGAGGGGGTGGAGAAGAGGAAGGGAGGCAGCCGGGACAGGGTGTGGGAGGGGAGGAGAACCGCACAGTGGCAGCCACTGCCTCCTCCCTTCACCCGCCTCAACTTTTTTTGTGCCGCTCCGAGAGGCGCCGGTCGTCCGGGCCCCCACCTCGATCCCTCTGGTCCAGCCCCCGAACCCATTCGAGAGAGAAGCGCCGCAGAGTTGGGACCCCTCTCCCGGGAACAGCCCCGCTCCTCACTCCGCCCGAGCAAACTTAGCGGGGCGGCCACCTCCACAGCCATTTTACCCCGGGAACCGGAGAAGGGGTGGGAGGAGGGAAGAAAAAAAGAAAATCGGCAGCAGCGGTTCCCCCTGCTGAGGCTTCTCCTCCGCCGCCCCCACCCCCACCTCCAAACCTCTAAGTGCACCGGGACTCCGGGCAGCAGCACCAGCTGCTACTGCCGCTTCGCCCATTCAATAGCCCCACTCCTCTTCTCCCCACCTACCAACTGCGGCTCAAGTACGCGCTGTCAGCTCTCGATCCCCCCCCAGGCACACTGACCCTAGCGGGCCCCCGTCCGGGCAGCACCACTCCTGGCCGCCGCGGCAGTTCCTGCGCCCAGTCCCCCGCTCGTCCCGATTTACTGCCACAATCCACCAAATAACAAGCTGTTGAGCAGACTCGCTCCTACACGAACTCCTATTGGCCTCTCATGACGATGGAGCACCCGTCCACGCTCTTCATTGGAGCTCGCTACCTGCCGTCCCCATTGGATGTAACGCCTTGAGTGCACCGATTGGTAAGAAAAGCAGCAGGTAGAAATTCTCCCACTTATCATTGGTTACGCGAAGAGTCAAACATTATTGGAGGAGTTGGGAATTGAGTCAGTAGATCCTGAGAAATGATTGGTGATGATGACTCCGGATGTGCTTGAGTGAACACTGATTGGTGAACTCGGGGGTCAGGAAGAACGGCCCGGAGCGGGGATTGGCACTGGGTGTCCCATGGAAACGGAACTCATAGCTGCGGAGAGAGGCTTGCACCGGGGGCGGGGCAGGGACTATACAAGGCGCCTGCGCTAGATCCTGTTCTCGGCGCCATTTTGTCTCGGCAGCAGTGGCGGTAGCTCTTTCCCATTTTAAGCCTCTCGAAGAGGGGAGCTGAGTCTTTACCTGGTTGATTCGTTCTCATGGACTGGACGTTCACCTTCCGTCCCGGGTGAGAGCACAGTGAGTGACTGAACAAATTGGGGTTCCATCCACAAAGGTCAACTGAAGGCTGCGGTTGCCTGACTGGGGGGGGGGGTGCGGGGGGATGGCGCAGCAATAGCGGCACCAACACCGGAAGTGAGGGGGCCTCGCGGCAGCCGCGACCGAGTAAGTTCCTCACTGGGGGGATGGAGGCGGGGTGGGAGGAGGACCAAGGCTTTCTCTCCCGCCGGAGAAGAGGGGGTGGAGTTTACTACCTCTCCCCTAGATGGGTCATCCCTTCTCATATGTGGGTAAAGAAGGTGTGTGCTCGACCCTGGCGCTCCACTCTCCACACCCGGCTGTGAGCTTCGCTTGCGCCCCTGATTCTCGTTCAGGGAAGTCCAGGTGTGACTTCTTTAAACTTAAAGAAGTTATTTTTGCCACGGTCTCCTGCCTAGAACAGGGCGTTTCGACCCAATTGTCGAACCTGGGGAATCCGAAGAAGACCCTGGGTGTCAAGAATCAGGAATTCTCCTTCCTACTTTGCCGTGATAGTTGCTCGCCCAAGGTCACACTGTGTCAAACTGTAATTCGCTTTTTAAATGGAGATTGTATTTGATAGGAATGTATCTCCAACAGTCCTCCAATAACCATTCTCCCAGAGGTACGGTCACCATTGATTCAGCAGTTATGTAACGGCTCTCTTAAAACATTTTAAATCACTTTGGTTTAAACTTAGTAGAACATTAACTGGACGATAGTAGTTGTTTTTAAAACGTTGAGTAATGACGGACATGAGATTGGGTTGGAGAGGAGCACAGCAACTGGATTTTGAATTTTAATTAGGAAAAAAACTTGTTCGAACTGTTCATGTTCTGGATGAAGTGTGTATTGTTCCCTAATTGAGTAGCATTTTAATGTAAAGAGACTATGGTATATGTTAAACTGTATTGACTAAAATTAAAAAAGCTTTGGGTTCTAAGAGGTCACATACTGTTCATTTCTCACAATATCCCTAGTTGGCTTTAAACTATTTTAGGAGAGTCAAATTTAGTGAGATATAAGTGCTTTAATAATTTATTTCAATTATTTTGCAGTTTCACTGTAAGGATCTGTAGATCGAGTGAACTTCAGAAAGTGATTCAACGCTGTTGCAGAGGTGAGTCCTCATATAATCCTGAAAATGTTTAGAATGAGGGGAGAGGGTGGAGAAAAGACCTAGCAATGAATTTTCATGCCTAGTCAGAAGTCTTTTGAGGTAGATTGTGATGTATTGTTGAAAGAAGGGTGAGAATGGGTGCTGTGCTTTTGTTTAATAGGTAAAGGTAAGGTTGTTTTGGGGTATGGAGTATTGGATGCAGTAAATATAGCAAAAGGAAGCCTAAAATGAGTTTGGAGAGCTTCAAGTAGACTGGTTTGACTGAGGCTTTGTTTAGAGAAAGTAGTGGGAGGTGAAGTTGGAAAGGTAGGACAGAAGCCAAATAATAGAGAACCTTTGAATTTCAATTCAAAACCTTAAACAGAGGGTTAAAAGTGTTTTAAAGTACCATTCTCAAGATGGCACTTCAGGAAGATTGATCCATTGGCATCTAGAAAGATGTTTCAGAGGTATTGGAGTCTGAAAACTGGGTGACAAGTTAGGAAACTATTGCAGTACTCTAGACATAAGGCATGGATCAAGTAATGAAAAGGGGATCTGGGAGAGAGACATTTGAAGGAAGAACAGGCAGACTACAACAGATTTTGAGCCTTGGTGCTTTGGAAAATGATGATTCTCTTTACTGTGTAGCTTCCATTTGGGGCTTTCATGTGTTTTATAGTATGTGACATTTTAATATGATGGAATCATTTTTAATATGTCTTTTAAGGGATTTTTCCCCAATGAAAGCAAAATCATAATCACAGGAGCAGAAATGTTTTACTTCTTCCCAACTATTTGTAGCCCTGTTTTCTTTGCATAGCTTATTTGCATTGTAAGTTATTAACGCGAATAATTAAAATCAGTAATCTTCTTAACTATCAATATCCTTTTTGTCTGCCCCTGCCAGTGGACAGTGAATGTTGAGGATTAGCAAACTATTAATATTAGCTTGAGGAAAGTGTGATTAGGGAACTACAACTGACATCTTCCATCTCCCCTACACCCCCCTCCTCCCCAACCCCGGTCTTGTTCATTCATTGTACAGTTAACTGTGCTCTCTATGTGCAATGTGTTGAGTACTACTAAGTTGATTATAAGATTTGATCACGTAAATGTCTCTTAACTTTTCTCATGAAGTAGGAGTTTATATTGTAAAACATCGAAACTCCATTTTTGCCTCTGGTCCAAAAAATATATACTTAAAATGTATCCCTATCGGTCACATTGCTTGTGTTATGTACTACTCACCATCAGGAAACTTTTCTACGTAATTTGTGCTTTTATTAGGTTGTAGTCTTGTCCACCAAAATCAGTTGTGATGTCATAAGTGGTATTGACATTTTTAGCATTAGAATTTAGCAAAGAAGTCTAAAATTCATTTTTTAAAATAGTGCTATAAAATATTGTTGTCATTTTCGGTGTGTAGTGGTCTTGGAGGTGACTGAATTCTAGTGTTATCTTTGATACTCTCTAGCTGTGTGATCCCACTCAAGCATTTAAGTGCCTAACGAGTTGTTAGGTACTGCTAGATGTTGGGAAAATAAGTTATTTAATCCCTCTGAAGCTGTGTTTCTTAGTAAAATGGGGATATAATACTTGTACTATGCCTTGTGGTGGTTTTTTTTTTTTTGTGAGGAAAGTGCTTTGTAATTCTAAAAGTGTTCTATACGTAAGAATTAGATTCTGCATAGATAGCTATAACATGTCATGGGATATAATAAAATTAGGTATGTACCCAGTCTGAAGATCCCAGACTTCAGCCTTTTGTGAATCTTTTTAGTAAGATGAGAATTTTCTTCTGCCTCTTTTAGGGGATCTATTGATGCTTGACATATTCTTGTTTAATTAGGATTGGAATTCACTGGAGGTACATGGTTTCCTTTTTCCTTCTGCAAATAGCCTCTACCACTTTTGTTATCTTTATCAAACTAAAACCAGAACATTTCTTCTTTCTTCAGAATACATAGTGAAAAATTTGGGCGCTTGTGAAATGACATTTTGGGGGCTATTTAGGAAAAACAAAAATAGCCTGAATCAGTGAAGTTTTTTTCTTTTTATTTGCATAAATAAATTTTAAAAGATCTTTTTTGAGAAAATGTGAATAATCTGTTGGGTTCCACTTATGTTATACATTGGTTTCATTCTCTCTTTAAAAAGTTCTGAAGTATCCTGATGAAGCAGATTTATGATTTGTATGAGGATACAAACATCGTCCTGAGGCTATAGTAGATGATGTTGTTCATAGACTCATACAGTTAGGACTCAGAGGTCATCTAAACCAACCTCTTCATTTTAAAGATGAAGACTAGGGAAGGTTGTGACTTGTCCAAGGTCATACAGATAGTAAGCATCAGAGGTAGTATTTGAGCTGAGGTTTTCTGACTCCTCAGCCTCCACACACTATTAACAGAAGTAGATTGAGTGTTATGAATAAGCTGATTCTTGTAGAATGATTTTTATACTTCATGATGAGATAGACCAGACAGCATCACTATTTTTAATTCTTTGTCTTTCAGATTTTTCCTGATGTTTTGTGGGGGAAAATCATCAAAGGCTTTTAACCCTTAGGTCTGCATCTGTTTTCTTACTGTTTCTTGGAATATTTCTGGTACGTGATTTTTAGAATGATGCAAAAAAAAAAATTAAATAAGTTTTAATTTTTAATATTGTACGGCAATGCTACTACATATAACAAAGTTAGATAAGAAATACTACTCTCTAAACTGTATGGTAGTTTCAGTAAACATTTCAAATGATGTTGAGAAGTAGATTTGAAAGCTCTGTGGATCTAAAAAATTCCCAGTGAATCATTTATCTCTAAAGAAGATTAATAACAGGTTAATTTCTAACCAGATCCCTATTGCTGCAGTTTTCACTTTTGAATTCATAAACCAAGCCTAAATAAAAATACATTTCAGATTGTGGAGTGAGTAAATAATATTTCTAGCAAATTGATAATGTTAGAGCATTTAAAATATCTCAATGCTTTGATATGCAAAGCTCTATGCCAGGTATTCTGGAGAATACAAAGAAATAAAAGAGAATTTCTGTCCTCAAAGAGCCTGTGATATAGCTGGGAAGATGGGATATAAATTGTGCTTTAAAATTCCTGTTGTTTAACAGGAAAAAAAATTAAGATAACAATGGGAGCAGTATTGCAAGGTAGTAATTGTCACATAACAGGGGAGTCAGAAGGATTTGGCAGGAAAAGCTTTATAAAGAGTGGGATCAGAAGTTGATCTTGGGGCAGCTAGGTGGTACAGTGAGTAGAACACCAGCCCTGGAGTCAGGGGGACCTGAGTTCAAATATGGCTTCAGACACTTGACACGCTTAACTAGCTGTATGACCTTGGGCAAGTCACTTAACCCCAATTGCCCTGCCTTTCCCCTGTGCAAAAAATAAAAAAAAAAAGTTGATCTTGAAAGGATTGGGATTTGGATTGGCAAGGTGGAAAGCATTCTGGTGGAATAAAATGAGCAAAAATTTAGGAGAAAGATTAAGGTATGTTTGGCAGAGAGTAAGTAAATCAGTTGAGTTTGGGAAGCAAATAGACAATGGGCCTAGAAATGTACTTTGGGGCCAGATTGGCTTGTTCTTTAAGCTATGGGAAGCCATTGACAGGTAATGTTTTGTTTTGCATTGTGTAGCATGTGTGATAGGAATAAAATATGTTGTTGGAACATTCGTTGTGTATCCAGGATTGAAAGTTTGTGAAGAAGGGGAGATTGAAGGCTGACTAGTCCATAAGCGTTATAGTCTAGACATAAATTAATAAGGTTTTGACCTAGGGTGATGACACGGGAAAAGGAAAAGACAAACTAGAAAGGGAATATATAAAGGAGTAGGTGGATGTCTTGCTCTTCAGGAACTGTGAAATGGAGGAGTAGGAGATTGCTACGTAGTGCACCTGAGTTTGGGGTTAGTTTGGTGATAAAGATGACTTCTCTTTTTGACACATTTAGCTTGAGGTGATGTTGAGCATCTTAGCCAAAATATTCAAGCAATTGAAAATGTATGGCCAGAGCTAAGGATAGAAGTCAGGGCTAAAAATTAAAATGTGGGTTTCATCTGTATGGTTGTGATAGTTGTTGTGAAAGTGGTTTTTACATAGAATCATGCAAGTATGGTTTCAGACCTCAGAAGGACCTTAAAGGTCTAATCTAACCTAAGATTCACCCCTACTGCCAAACCCATACATTTTACAGATAGAGATAAAGGTCCAGATAGATTAAGAGACTGGTCCATAATGATATAACTTAAGACTAGAAATGTACCAGTCATGTCAGTTGGTACAAAAATGTTTTTAGACATTTGAAACTCTAAAAAGACTTAGATATTTATACTTTACACTTCATAACTTCTATGTATTTGTGTGCCCTTGAGAAGCTCATAATCTAATGGGGGAGCCATTAGGCAAATAACTGTACAGATAAGTTATATACAGAATAAACTGGAAATAATCAACAGAGGGAAGTCTCTAGAATTAAGAGAGATTGGGCATGACTTCCTGCAAAAGGTGAGATTTTAGCTGAGATTTGAAAGAAACCAGGAGGCAGAGGCAAAATTCCTTAGCATCCTAAAGACTTTTCAGGTATCCCAAGAAAATAAGCATGTAGTTCTGTAAGGACCAGATGTGTCAAATGATGTACACTATGCTTGAACACTTTATTTTTGTTTTAAGTAAGAGGAAATGCTCCTACATTCATTTATATTGGGTCGTTTCTTTGTCCCTTAAAGTATCAGTTGAATTTGTCAAATATTTATAAACCTTGTGAATAATATATTTATAGAGTAAAAATGTTTGCATGTAGTTTCCACACTAAACACCATTTTTTTTTTATTCTGGCTTGTCAGATTTTCAGAATGTATAGTTTGGTTGTCATAATAACTATTAATTTTGTTTGCATCTTTATCAATAAAATGTCCATGAGACTCTGATGAGCAGATTTTAGAAATGATGAGAAATATCTCGTCTGGCTCATCTGATGGTGAACTTTCAGGTAGTGAGTTAGATATAAGTGCTACAATTGCAATGTGTAAGGCAGGTTAAGAGCATCTCTCATCTGATTCCAGCAAGGATGAGTCCTCCAGTGAAGTTCCTTCTACAGCTGACAATCCAAATGGTAACCAGTGATGCAGTTCTCATTAGACCCAAGTTCATGACTAAAAGAGATGAAGCACCACAATGTTTAAAATGTTTAAAGATGGTTTTTCTTGACACTGGCCTGCTCCATCTCAAGCAATAAGAGAAGATGTTTGCAGCAGCTAAATATTAGACTTAGATCTGACTATATCATGTCCCGTGTCAACCCATGTCATCAAGAAAAGCCCTCTTTCTTTTTGAATTTATTAAATGAGCCACTGCTTAAAACATTCAGAAATATACCAATACTGAGAGTCCAATGCATAAGAGGAAATGCTAACAGGTTTGTTGGATTAGATGAATTAGAAAAGTCCATTGGTCTTATTGTCTCTCGTGGTGCTATCAGTGGAAGAACTCTACCTATAAAAACTATGTGGAATAGCTTCTGGGCTGGACTTCGTTGAATAAAACTATGCCATATAATTGATTCCTAAATATGATAACAAACCTTCAGTTTTACATGAAAACTGAAAGGAAACCACTTCTTGTCCCTGAACAAGTTTTATCTAGCATCCTTACTGAGGAATTCTTTTTTTTTTGAAAAGTGTTGGAAGACATTTATTCCTAATGTATAAATAACAGTTGATGAGCTGTTGCAAGGCATGCTGTAAATTTATTAAAACCAGACACATTTTTCTGGAAATTTTGGTTGGCAGTAGACAATGGAAACAAATAGTTATATAGTGGATTTCCATGTTTGGGGAAAGAAACAATGATACCAGTGTAGATACAGCTAGAGTTTCAAAACTCATGAAACCACTAATAATAAAGGCTACAATGTAACCTGTGGCAATTTTTTTTATGTCCCTTGATCTTTGCTTGAGACTGCAAAGCCAAGGGTGCTACATAGTTGGCACTTTGTTGCAACAGTAGAGAACTTCCAGAAGTAACAAAAACATTTAAGCCATTGCATGAAACTTTGATTTTAAAATCTACAGTGTAACCAATCGATCCAGATCTATAACTTCTTTAAGAGTACCTCCGTCCAGCTGATTTCAGCAGAGAAGACCCTAAGCAAAAGCCAGATACTATTATGTTCTCGACCAACTGGCAAAGTCTTATTACTAAGTGAAACAAGTAGGAGATGTCCTGTGTGTATTTTTTACATTATTGTAGAATGGCCATTATCAACAACTGACTCTAAAAAAACGTTTCTGAATTCAAACAGCTATCAAGAATATCTCCAAAAAGTGAAGAACTTACTGGAGATATTGTCCAAGTGGCAAATGAAAAATTACAGTAACGATAGTTGAAGGCAGATGCTCTGACACTTGGGACACTCCAAAGTGCCAAAAAGGACCAAAGATGTATACTTCATTTACCAAAAAAAAGTGTGTAAAAATGTGCTGCTCCCTAAAGGAGCAATTACAAGAAAATAGATTTCATAAATATTTTCTTCTAACTGCAAATGCACTTTAAATATATATAATTACCAGCAGATATTATAATTTTACTTTGCAATAAATTTTTATCATACTATTTTCTTTTCCTTATGGATTTAAAAAATTGCACTGAAATCAGTTGATACAGCCTAAGTCTTTTAAGGTCTTCTTAGGAGACTGTGACTTTACAACTATATCTTCCACCCTAAAAAGCAGAAGAGATTGCAGTAGTCCTTGACAGGTTAACTAGCCATTTTACATCAGTGGGATGAAGACTCACCTCTTAAAGAATGAAACTCAACTTAATTCCATTTTTCTGTTTGTCAGAAGGCAGTGGGATCCTGGGTGTCAAGGCAATGGATAGCTTTTCTGCACAGAGTACTTTAGGATTGGATCCTTGTTTCTGGAGGAAATGGCTTTCCCCTGACACCAGTCTTCATATCAATTTAGAAAATCGTTTTTATGTGCTAGTTCTCTGCAACAAGTTTTTTATTTTCCTTTGCACCTAGAGGGGAAAAACATTAGTGCCATCCTCTAAAGCAGTTCTTAAACTGAGATGTATGGACCCCCCAAAGGGTCTGTGAATTGATTTTGGAAGGTCTTCAAACTTGGATGCAAAAAAACCTACATCTTAATTTTCATTAGTCTCTAACTGACAAATAGCACATTATTCTGAAAAGGGTCCATAAGCTTCACCAGACTGCCACAGGGTTCCATCGCACGCATGCGCGCACACACATACAAAATATTAAGAAGCCTTGCCCTACTGGGATACAGGCCTGGAACAAATCATACTCTGACACCCTCATCCATTTTTAGATAGTTGAAATTAGGTTAAAATGAAAATCTAGGATAGCCTTGAAATGGAAAGAAAAAGGTCACAAAGGGGCCATAAGCAGTTTGAGAGGCTTTGTGTGGAAGCAGAAGGGAACAAGGAGTCTTTTGCTTTAGTGATGAGATCATAGATAAGCCTCAATTCTATTTTTTTTTAAATCATCAGCAGGTGGTCTCTTGAATATCTTAGGGCACCTGGGAATACCCTGCAACTTAGATCAGTCCCCAAACAGGGCTACCCAAGACTTAAGGCACTCCGTGGGTCTAGCTCTCATCAAAACCATAGCTAAGAGCCCCCACCTATGTTTTTAATTTTTACTAAGCAGCCAGAAGACAATTAGAAATAAAGATATTTAATTGTAACCCTTTACTTCCTGGAGGTGTTGTCGAGGAAATATGAGGTTCAGGAAGAGTAACCATGACGACCTTAGTAGATTTTACCCAGAGTTCACAGGACTTGAGATGTTTAAACTTGGCATTGGAAGAGGATTATGGAGAAAAGGAAGACACAAGGCATCTATCTTGGCCAATCATTAATAGGAGTTGGATTGTATAGAGAGGGGTCAGAGTGATGCTTCCTGACCCTGCTTCTCACGACTGCTGGAAATTGCTGTTAATTGCTTATGGTAATCAGAGCTGAGAAACTAAGCCTGAGACTTTCGAGAGCTTATGGGAGTATGTTGGGTAAGATTGAGTAGCAGTAGTTCCTTCCTGTCTATTAAAGGAAGCATAATTCATAATCCTTTAACCCTATTTTGATCACCAAATGCTTTATTTTCGTTTTCCTCTTGCCCAGAAAAGGGAGACGCAATTTTTACTTCCCTATCTGCTTACCAGTAGAGCCCAAGCTTTTGTTTCTTGTTATCTTTTTACCATCTTTTTACTATTATACTTTTTCATTTATTACTTGCTTTAAAAAATGGTGAGTATCTACACTGAATGACATTATTAATGTGACAGTGTCCAGGGAAAGATTGAGAAAGAAGTTTTTGATCTTAAAAAGAGGAGATATTTTTATCATTTATTAGAAGCTGAGGTTGAAAAAGGGGAAGCCCTGAATCCTCATGGTAGAGAGAAAGCATATGAATCATCATCTTCTAGTAAAAAACCAATGAGCCTATCTATTTTTAATTAAACCCAGTACTGTTGTTATATATAAATACTCCACTTTGACATGTGGGCACATTACATGTAGGAGCTTTTTATATAACACAGAATGTAAAATAACAATAAGACATTCCCCTCACAAACACACACACGCGCGCGCACACACATACATACATACATACATACACCCATACCCAGAATACCCATTATCAGTAGGTCAGTAGGAAGAGTGTACACATCCAAAGGACACTCATGGAAAGGTGTATACCCAGGGGACACATGACTGGGATACACATGAAGAAAGCACATGTAGCTAGGGCTTACCTCTCTTTACTCTGTGCAGAATAGCTATCCATTTGCCTTGATGCCCAGGATCCCACTGCCTTCTGACAAACAGAAAAATGGAATTAAGTTGAGTTTCATTCTTTAAGAGGTGAGGTCTTCATCCTACTGCTGTAAAATGTTAACCTGTCAAAGACAGGCTTTTTAGGGTGGAAGGCCACTGATATTTTTTGGTGATGTCACTTCACTCCCCTTTTGTGTTACCTATTTGTCTTGAAGTTTCTGCCAGGAGTCTAGTCCTTGGCAGTCTGTCAGATCTTGCTCCCAGCTGACTGTACATGATAACTACTTAACTGTCCTCTTCTGCTCCCACTATAAGTACCAAGTTTGACACCCCTCTGGGGAAAACTCTCTCTGCTTCTGGCTTCAGGTTTCAACTGGTCTTCAACTGTCTCTTCATAAGAGGCACCAGCTCTGCCATTGCTCTTTCTGCTGAAAACCCTAATATTAGTCATTAGATCAGTGTTCTCCAAACATTTTTTATTGTGCACACCCAATCAAGAAATAATTTTGAGTGCATCCCCAAATATATATGTATTTACAAATGAGGTTGCATACATTAATCCTATTGTTGTTGTTCAATCTGGACTCTCTGCGACCCTATTTTGAGGTTTTCTTGGCAAACATACTGGACTGGAGCAGTTTGCCATTTCCTTCTCCAACCCAATTTTACAGATGAGGAACTGAGGCAGACAGGATTAAGTGACCTGCCTAAGGTCTGAGGCCAGGTTTGAATTCATGAAGATGAGTCTTTCTGATTCCCTGCTGATTCCAAGACCAGTCCTATTAATGGTATATTTAGATATTAGATTTTAATGGCTTTCATAGATGGAAAGGATTCCTCACAAAGATAGTTTAAAATAGAAGAGGTATATTGCTGGCTGTATTCATTAAAAAGCATGATGCTCTTTTATTTTTTAAGTCACATCAATTATGCAAAAAGTTTTTTTTTAATTCAGCTAGCAAATTTCTGTATTTCTTGATGTGAACCACTTATTTTTGCAAACTAATCAGAAGATGAAATATTTTTGTACTTTTAACACATAGGTTTCAAAACTCAATGGAATTTTTAAACAGGTTGGTTGGAAAATTATATTTCCAAATTTTAAAAGTATATAGATAATAAAGGTATATAGATATAAAACTATATAAAAGTATATAAATTCTAAAAGATTATGTATACATTATATTTTAAACAACAGAATCACTTAATGATGCAAACATTTTCAGACATACATGTCACTTTTGTCTGATATTCAAGATAGGGAACATATTAATACCAACACAAATATATAACACCAAAACCCATTGCCTGGTGGTTAAAATATAGTCAAAGGATGTGAACAAAGGATTCTCAAGAATTGTAATTACTAGCAGTAATTACAGTAAAAAAGCAGTAAAAAAAAAGGGGGGGGGGGAGAAAAACCTGTAAAAGAAAATGTAAAGCAGAACAATTCTGAGATGAGGTTTTTACCTCAGTGATGACAAAAGATGGGAATGGTCATCATTGGCAGGGTTATGGAAAGATGGGTACACTAATAATATACACTATTAGAGCTGTGAACTTGTCAAATCATTTGGGAAAGGAATATAGAGTTATGCAGAGATGGTGACCAAGATGTTTAAAACCTTTGATCTAGAGATTCAACTTCTTGTATATACTCCAAGGAAGTCAGAGAGAAAAAAAGGTCCAGCATACACCAAAATATTTATGTCTAAGGCTATGCTAAATATTGCACTCTGAGTAGCAGAGTGGATAGGGCCCTGGCCTGGAGTCAGGAACATTCGAGTTCAAATTTGGCCTCAGACCCTTAATAACTGTGACCCTGAGCAAGTCACTTAACCTCAGTTTCCTCAACTGTAAAATAGGGATAATAATAGCACATACCACACAGGGTTGTTGTGAGGACCACTAGCAGTACTATTAGAACAGTGCTTGGCACATAGGTAAGGTGCTTAATAAATGCATTCCCTTTCCCTTAATGCAGATAGTCATACAGGGTTCCAGTCCCAGCTTTGCCACTGATTAGTTTTGTGACCTTGAATGCCCATTTCTTTATCTGTTAAAGTGGGAAAGTGAGAGGGGATAATGGACAGTATGAAACTAGATGATTTCCCCAGTATTAGCAGTGTCATATCTGTAGGATAAGAATGAAGATGGTAGGAACAACATCTAAGAATGCTTTAGGACCTTGTCATTCAGGAGTCAGATATGGTAGGAGCAATACCTCTCACTAAATTGGTTGGGAAACATGGCTGTAAGCTTTTGAAGATCCTTGCCACATAGGCCATGTTTTCCTTAAAAGGCAGTGAAATAATCTTTGGGAATTAATTGATCCAGAAGGATAAGTCACCAAACCACTGATTTAGTTTCCTTCCTGTTCACCTGTATTCAAAAACTCAGTGCACAAAGAACTAGAGACTCCTCAGGTGTGTCTTGCATATGCTTCTGGTCAGGCAGATCATCATAACAAATGTTAAAGGAGGGTTGAAGATATTCCTAACTGAACAAATGCTATATCCTTACTGAATAAATTCAGTGGTTTTATGAGCATCTCATTTTATTCTTATTCTAAGCCTGAAAGACTAGTTTGTCCTGATTCAGGCCTAGCCTAGAATAAGGAGTATGGAGAGGGAAGGTAAAAAGAAGGAAAGAGAAGCAGTTCATTCTCATGGTGCTATTTTTTCAATTTACACACTTATTAACCTATGCTGTTACAAAAGATTTCCCTCAACCTATTCTCACATCCTCCCTGATCTTAATCTGTCAACTATAGATTACAAGGTATTTTGGATCACTGAGCATCAAAATCTGCCTTTTCTTGACTTTTACCTCCTATACCATCCAAGGGTGTGCTGGAGCTGGCCCACAGCAGCTCTCTAAAGCCAAGTGTTAAATTGTCAGGAATTTTGCAAGCCAGTTGTTAAACACATTGTTAAACATTAAGTTATCATAAACTTACAGTTAAATAATAAAAGCAATAAATACTCAAACCTCAAAACTTCTGATTATTTTGCTACACTTTGCTATTTATGATTTTGAGATTTGGTGTCTCATCTATATGTAATGTAATGGTTGGAATACTACTTAATGGTGTACAGCTGTGCATCTTTTCCCAGCCATTCAGTGACACCACATTGGTAGCTTGAAATTGGCCATAATAGGAGTATTTTGCCATTACATTGTGAATAGCACAGGAAACTGAAAATATTCAAGTATTTGGAAACATATTTTTCAACAAAGCAGTTCTTCCTTTGGACTCAACTTGGTTTTTTAATCAAGTATTTATGTTCTGATTTTGTGACACTGTTGGCAATGGAATTATAAAAATTCTGCAAGAAATAGCAAATTATAATACAGTGTCAAAGGTATAAATTGAAAAACAAAGGTATCTTAGCTTAAAATTTGTAATTTCTAAAATTATATGAAGTTCTTGTTAATAAGTTTTGTTAAATTTTGGTTTTTATAATGTTACTAACATAACAAAATTATTTTTCAGATTCTGTTCCCTAAAAGGCCAAAACTGTGAGCTTTTTTTCTTAATGTGAAAAACATGAAAAGAAAATTGTAAGAACAGAAATTATGGTGGAGCATCAAAGCCAGCAGAACCAGAATTTTGAATCTGTTGAATGACCAATCATTGAAGAAAACCATGATGTTTTTTAAAGGAAGAAATAGATGATCTTGTACTTAAAGATAGTTGTCATGAAAAAGGAGCATTTATCTTTTCAGAAAAGTATAAAGGCTTGAAATGAAAGAAGGTAAATTAAGATGTAAGGCTTGTTAAACAGTTCAACATTTAGGAGTGACAGCAGGAAGCATGTCCATGTATGCAAGGAACGGAGTGTATATTTAGCAATTCCAAAAGGCAAAATTATTTAGGCAAGCTTCTCTGTAGGGGAAAAAAATTAGGGAACACAATTATTTCTAAAGCCCCCACTATAAAAGACTTACGAAAAGATTCTATCAAGTTTTTAGTACTATTTACAATGTACTAAAGTGTGATAGACCTGTAACGGGGAGCAAAAGAATAATTACAAGAAAAAAATCTAACAGCTACAGGCAGTTGTTTTACCTACATAACGTAACACAACACACAGTGCACAATGCACAGAACACTGGGCCTAGAGTCAGGAAGACCTGAATTTAAATTCCACCTCATACACTTAGCTAGCTGTGTGAAGACCCCAGGCAAATCCTTTAGTTTATCTCCTCATCTGTAAAATAAGGACAATAATAACATCTACTTCCAAGGGTCGTTGTGAAGATAGAGTTAATAATATTCTAGGGAAAAAACCCCACAAAAATCTGTATCATAATTGATGAGACAAATGGAATTTCAAAGAAAAGCACTGAAGAGATTTCAGTCAGCTCATTTCAGTCAGCTACTGCACAGATGTTTTAAAAGAATTTATTGTTTTAAAAGAATTTGTATTTTCAAATACACTATTATTAAAGCCATATTCATTTAAGGTAGACAATACGTACTTGAAAGTAAAACTTAACTGCATTTTGATCATGATGGTGCTCATACAATGCTGGCAAATAAAGTTGCTAGAAAATTTCCCATAAAATGAGTGGATTTAAAAAATATTTTTGGATAAAATTCATTCTATTTATCACCAATCTGATAAATCAGATTTATAATTTTAAAACATTGAAATTAAGATTGGGGTAGGGCAGCATGTAATTTACTAGCTACTGCTACATGGTGTAAACATACTACATTTTACTTGCATTTTTCTCTTTTTTTATTCTGGTTTGGCAGATTCGTTGCCTTACATTAATTTCTTGCAAAATCTTCAGTAATTTACATTCTTGAGCAGTTATTACTTTCAACTGCATTGTAAATAAATTTAGAAAGTGCAAAAATTAACGTGCACCATAAGAATTTTGGAAAAAGTTAAAGTTGGTACTGGAAAGCACGAATCTCAAGTTGAAGACTTAATTCAGGTAAGTTGTAAAGGCAATTTTTCATTTTAATTTCATAAACATAATAAATTTAATGCCCTTCCTAGGAATGTTACTTGAAAATCATTCAACAGATGAGCTTAAATCTTTTACTGAACAGAAATGATGGAAGCATTTTAAATTACTTTTTATTTATTAGAACCATTAGAAAAACTTATTTCAGCATGAATAGCTGGTGGGAAAAAAATTAAATTTGAAAATAGGAAATTGATTTGAATAGCTTTGGGGATTTTGTAGATGTAGAATTAAGATAGTGTTCCAATCCCTGCAACTACACAGAAAGCTAAAAGGAGTTCTGTTGCAGTCAGTAGTGAAGTTGAAAGATGTTGATAAATAATTCAACAGTAAATCACATCAAATTTATTGACAGATTTTTGGGGGGAAAGGATTAATGGATTTGGATGGAAATTCATTCTTAAATCCTGATATAGCTACAGGTTGACATGTGAGTTGGGCAAAAAAAAAAAAATCGAAACCCATGAAAATCAGTTGGCTTTATGAACTTTACAATAAAGAGTATATTGTATTTTATTTGGAAATTTTGTGTTACACGTCTTTTATACTGGTTTTGAAATAAAATAGAATTCTCTACATCTGCGTGTATGCTTTTTCAGGGGAAGTACATTCTTGTTGGAATTACTTTGCGGAGAGATCATCTAACCTTCTAGCCTTTCTCTGTTAGGAAACTTTTTGCACTCCAGTGAAAGCTATAGATCCTAATCGGAATAATGGTTTTAAAAGCATTAATACATGAGATTACAAAGAAAACAACTTATATCGAAATAAAAATGTTTTTATACAAGTGCACATATATTTTTTTTCGATCCAAATCCACACACCCTGGTGGGTCCATGGGTCCAAGTTAGGAAACCTTGACCCAGCCACATAACATAGCTGGACAACAGATACTCATTTACTTGGATTTTCTTGTCTACATAATTAGGTCAAACTCATCTGAGTGACTTTCAGACAGGAGCATCGAGAACTCACCATCTACGTAGGGAGTCTCTCTCCTATTTGTACCAAGTGTTGGACATATTTTGACAAATGTGACCCTTGCCTGGGGCACACAAGTGCATTTAGCTGAAACTATGGCACTTGTCTGGGTAGAGGTGGTAACTGAAATCAGAGGCATAAAAGAAGCCAAGGGAAAGAATTTAGAAAGGGAAAATTAACAGTCCAGGGAAAGAACCTTGAGAAATACCAACATGAAGGGCTCAAGAAGATCTGCCATATCAGTGTGCAGCATTTAATACATCTAACCACCCCCTAATTTAGCTTATAAAAAACTAAGAGGACTTCACGTATGGCAGCTAACTAGTTGGTGTCCAGAATTCTCGTATTACTTCACCACCCACCCAAATTCATAGCCTCACATTGCCTGGGTACCACCTACTGAATCCAGTTTTCAATATTTTAGTATATTTTCTAGTGCATTTTATTTTTTCTTTCAAAAGGAACAGATTCATTTATTATTTCAATTTCTTTAATGTTAGGTGGAAACTTAGATGAATTGTCATCAAAAATATAGCAGTTCATCTTTGTAAAAATCTCAAGACTTTACTATTACACCTATTATTAAATCAGAATTTATGTCTTCTATTTTAAAATTATATTAGAACTTTATTGTGGCTTTCTGCTGGCATTAGTGATTAAGACTTCTGAAGATGTTTTAATCTCTCATAGTAAAAAATTTAGATGCCTGAATGTAATACTAAAGGAATAACCTTTCAGATTTTCTTTTGTGTTTGTGTATCATACCTACCACTATGGTAATTAGTTATTTAACAGATATAAGCATCTCTTTTTCAGAACAGGAAGACTGAATGAAAGTTCTCAAGAAAGAATGTGATTCAATTCCATTAACTATATTTCTTGTTAAGACTAGGAGTTAAAAGATAAAATCATAGCTCATATTCTGAAGTCTTAGAATAGAAAAAGGAATACTGTCCTCCCTCCATGCCTCCTTCCCTGGAAGAAAAAAGTGAAGACCAAACCATCTGGCTCCAAGTCCTTTCAGCACCAAGAAAGGGGATGGAAGCAAAAGACAACCTTGACTTCTGATGCTTTCCTCCAAGGATAGGCTAAGAGCCCAAGGAAGGGCAGCCTTTTTTTTTTCTTCAGGCAGCCAAAGCAAAGCTTGCCAGTCTCTTACTACCTAATTTTTAATTCAGTACTCCATAAAATAAAATACTATCTTCCTTGGGATTGATTAAAGTTGCCTGATGAATGCTAGTTATTTATAGATTTCATTAAGTTAGGGCAGTTTTGCTGGGAATGCTGATTTTGGAGATAGAACGTTTGTTATTTCACATCTATGTAATCATTTAACCCCTTTGGGTCTCAGTTTTCTCATATAAAATCAGGAGGGACCAGAGGACCCCAAAGGTCCCCCTCCTTGTTCTAACTCTAAAGCCATATTTCACTTTTATGGTATTAGCATTAACCATATTTCTCAAAGGAAACATGGTGTGAAGTGGTTTGCCAAATCTTTAGATCTCCAGGAGTATAATTTTAGTAGTGGACTGCCTTCATATAACATATAAAGCATGGGGGTGGGGGATGGGACGTACGTGTGTGTGTGTGTGTGTGTGTGTGTAGTGCTTCACAAACCTTATTAAAGTGCTAATATAAAGGTTAGTTGTTAATAAATTTTCTAATTCTGATACTTCCATTTTCAAACCTCTAAACTAAAACCCAGTTCTTTAAAAACTTTTTTAAAACCTAAAGTTGTTTTTTAAATAGCAACTTTTCTTTAAAGGTCTAGGACTTAATACCTTGTTATAAATAACATTCTGGTCATTTAAGATAAATTATAGTTGTCCCATGTTACAGAGTTTAAACTTATGTACTTCAAATTTTCCTATAACAAGTATACTTCTGAGATAACTAAATGTTGTCCATAAATATTATGCAGCAGTAAAAATCTTTTTAAAACCCCCTTCCAAGATGGTTGGCCAAAGGACAAAGTTTTTAAACTTTGAACATTCACAGTATCTGAGAAATGAAGCTTTTAAATTTTCTCAAGACATTTACTACAAATAGAATTGTTATCCAACCCAAATTCAGAAAATATAAGGGGTCACTTAGGAAATAAGTTTTAAAATTACATTACAAACGGGAATACCCTGTAAATTACATAAGCGTAAATAAACAATAGCAAAGGATTTTTATATTCACGCTTTATTAGAAAGTGGAGAAATGATCCCACTTTAAGTCAGTCTTAAAATGGCCCTAAGTATCCTCAGACATATTCTAAACTTTTGCTTTTGTGCAAACAAGGCCAATTGTAGGAGCCAGGTCTTAAAACTTTACTTGAGAGAAGCTAATCTACCAGGTTATTTGAATTTAGTTAAGTATTTATTGAGTTTGCTGTAAACTACATAAATATTCAAAGTCCAGCAGTAGCAAAGTCCACTCTAGCTAAAAAATAGCTATCTTGCACTAAGTTGAAATTTCCAAAATTGGCACGTGTTAATTTGACAGAGTTCAGAGTTTCACTAGCAACTATAAAACAAGTATATTAGTAATATTTCCTACTATATCTAGTAACTATCCATAGGACCAAGAAAAGGGCAGGGCAGCTGAGGAAAAACTTCTAGACTTAACTCCATCTTCACTCCTTTGACATGAGAGAGGCAGAAAAGGGTTAAGTATGATAGGGGTTTTAGATAATACATGATCATGCCATAATCTCTCATTTAAAGTTGTTTTAGTTACAGGAAAGAATAAGCTACTAAAGAAACAGAACTATTTCATCTTTAATTGGACCCTTGTGAGTCAATTTGCCCAAGATTCAAGTAGACTACCTCACATTAATAGTGTGAGACAAAATGAACAAAGTCCTTAAAACCCCTCCAAAGTAGAGATTTTGTTGTAGAGAACAAATGAACTTGCGGATACAAGATAAATTTTTAATAAATTGGTAATCTGTCACTGGGCTAATAATCCACAGGACACTACTTCTACATAGTTTACATGTAAAACATTTTTTTAAAAAAAGTATTGTAGCATTCATTGTTACATATTATCATCATCTGATTCATCATCTTCTTTCAAAGATTCCTGTTTTAAAAAGAAGAATAATCAGTCAGTATTTGAACACTAAAATGCTTCTTAAATAGTCTGTGGTTATGAGGAACACACCCAGAAACAAAAAACCTTAACCTGCAACTATACAACTGATAAAAAGTCAGTATGAAAGAGCAGGGTTTAATGGACCCTATTACACCACCACCACCAATCTGCTTTTGAAGACCATCTCAAGTAATCTATTTCTTGATTATTTCCCATAACATCTATATTCATTTTCAAATCCTCATTTTTTTTACCTAATTCCACCCACAGTTAGAAAACTCCACCTGGCTGAATTTCTACAAAGTGCTTACCTTGGCATATTTCTCTGCTTCTTCTCTTATATCTTTTGGAACAATTTCATGCCTGCCTTTGGTTACTGCAAATTAAGCCATATTTTTAAATTTAAGGATTTTAACTTAAAAGTATGGGTAGTATCATGTTATCTTTATAATTATTAATGTTTAAATGTCTCATACTTGTGTGTTTAAACTGCTCTTAACACCCATTTAAAAATTGAACTATACTGTCAATGTAGGAGGTGCTAGAAAATTATATTGCCATCTCCATGCTGGAGCCTTGCTGAGAAAATCTCCTTCAGAAGAATTCAAAATTATTCTGTTGTTAAAAGTAAAAGACTAGAGAAACTGCATTGTATAAATAGTACTAGACTTGGAAGCAGGAAGGTCACAATCCTTTCTGAAATGTGTATTTGTATTGAATTATGTTGATGATTGCAAAATCCTGAAAAACGATCAGTTTTCAAACCTCACTGTGACATCAACATGTGACAGTTTGAAAAGCTAAAAGTAACAAAACATTGAGTTATCCCAAATGTTATACAGTCTAAGCTCACAAAACAAAAATGTACAAAGGAATATTTATGAAAGGATTTTTACCTTCTCCAACCCAACTGAGCTCCAGTTCAAAAGCTTTGTCCTTAACTTCATCATGGACTATATAGATTCTGGGATGAAAAAAGTAATAAAAATTATCACATAAGTAAGTCAATCCATAACCTGTAGACCAGTCTGCACTGGAAAAAATAGTTTCTTAAGTTACAGGAGAATATTTGAAGACCCCTTAAGTGAGTCACAACGATAACACCACAAGTTTGTGGTTAAATAATTCACAGGACTAAAAACTAAGAGTGAGATGTTGAAAGAACCCCTCAAGAGAATGAACGCATATTATAAATCACCAGCTTGACAAAGAGAATATGAACTTACGAACGAATTCTGAAACACCTACGTTCAAATAGGTCACAACTATAAAAACAAAGGGGTTGCACTAAGGTGACCTCTGAGGTGCCTTTTAGCTCTAAAAGTATAATCCTGAAAATCATCTCTTCTTGGTCTCCCTGATTCCAATCCTCCATCTAACAAATTTACCAAACAATCTAAAGTGCAGGTCATTTTAACTGTTCCTCTTGCCTCTAAGGGTAAAATACAACCTCCCCTGCACAGGAATTAAGGCCTTCTATCATCTGGCTCCAATCCACCTTCTTCAATCTTATTTTATATTACTTCCTCTCCTCCTACTTCATTCTAGCTCAACTATTCCACAAATGGAATTTGTACCTCCTTGCATTTGAAAAAAAAAATCTCTAGCTTTCAGATTATTTATCTTTCTTTATACTCCCCAGCTTTAAGGCTCTTTCCCTCCTCAAACTGCCCTGTTCTTGTAGCCTCCTAATAAACTTTTTATTGTGGAAATTTTTCATGGGCTTGAGACATTTAAAATAAGTTTTCTATCTCATGGAGGCTTCTACTACTGTTTCCATGGCCCAAAGTCTCATGATGCATGAGTATGACAGAGATTTTTTTCCCCTTAAGCCTGAATATGTTTCTAGGGGGAATAAAATAAGACAAGACTAAGACTGGTGATTCAGTGATTAATAACCTGCATAAATAACCTTAATGTGGGGCAGGGAGGAATCAACATTAACTTTCTAAAAGTTACATCAAGAACTAATATCTATTTACCAAACCCAGGCACTAAAAAGTGATGACCTAGTTAGTTGAGAAACTTAATGATGGAAAAATACTTACATTTTTGCAACTTCTTTAACAACATCTCGACAAGTCATTTCTTTCATCTATGAGAAAATGTATAATCAGGAAGGTTGACAGGATAATATGATTATATAAACAACATGTATTTTTAAAAAATCTCTGGGCTTATTAAAGGCATTATTTTATTAGTTTTGTAGATTTTTAAATAAAGGCCAAATAGGCTTTCATTTATTTGCTCAAAGTGACACAATATAGCAAAGGGCTACATTTCTTGATTCCAACACCAATGTTTTCAAGACTATCTGTATTATAATTCGAATGCTGTTAATATCATTACATATAAAAATTGTTATAAGTTAGAATATACCCAAAGTCAAATTTATCAATTTCCTATTCTCAATTCTAGAGTCCAAAAGCTTCTAATATCTCAGCACCTATGCTATCTGTGTTGTCAAGATAATCTAGTTAAAGGAATCCAAGATTTCAGAGTACAGGCTGGGACCAAGCTGAACTCTCCCACCACCACCATTTCACTCCAACTTTAAAATAATGCCTCAAATCAAATTTTGGAGCAATAGAGCCAAGAAAGGCCAGAGGGAGATGTTTTTCCAGCCTAAGACAATTTAGGAGGTCCATATAAGAGATCTTTAACACTAGGATGGATGTGGGTCCCGAATGTGGCCAGAGTACCAGCAGTGGGCCTCGGAGGTGGCCGCAACAGCTTAAGGAGCTCTCAACCCAGAGATGGTAAGGGAGTTGAAGGAGTAGTCAGAAAGGAACTACAGCAGACCCTTTGCTATCACTGGATGCAGCAGGCACTGACTAGCAACTACTGCCCAAAAATAGTTCTGTCAGTTTCAGGACAGAGAAGAGTATCTGTCACAAGAGAGCAGGGGCCCTGATCACAGTTCCAGGGCCAAAAGGAACACTGGTACTTGCAGCTTCAGTGGAACAGGGGCCCTTCTTAGGTAAAGATCAGAGCACAAACTAGGAGAGTAGTGACCACACTTCCCCCAGGATAATACCACCTTGGAAGCACCAAAACCATGCAAACTCTCATAACTAGTTCTGAAAACAGGAGCACAAAAAAATCTAAAGCTTGGCATAGTGCCTCCCCATACCCAGGTGAGCAGAGCCCAATTTAAACATAATGTTCAAAAGAAAAAAGCTAGGAAAATGAGCAAACAATAAAAAAAGAACTTGACCATAACAAGCTACTATAGTGGCAAGGAAGGCCAAGAAATAAACTTAGAAGACAACAATGAGAAAACAGCTAAAAGTTGTAAAGAAGAATTATGACCAATGGAATGAAATCACGAGAAAGAAGAAACAAAAACAAAAAGAGAAAAAAAAAGAGGAGAGCAAACAGTTTGCCTCAATCTGCATTCAGACTCCATAGTTATTTCTCTGGATATAGATAGCTCTCTCCATCATGAGTTCTTACTCTCTTAAAAGCCCTTACAATCTGGCTCCAATCTGCTCTCTCCACAGTTACTAATGATCTCTTAGTTGCCAAATCTAATCTGATGGCCTCTTCTCAATCCTCATTCTGCTTGTGCACTCTGACTCTGTTAATCACTCACTCCTACTTGATACTCTTCTCTCTAGGTTTTCGGGACACCACTCTTCCAGTTTTCTATCTGACTGCTCCTTCTCAGTCTCCTTTGATGGATCTTCATCCAGATCACTCCCGCTAATCATAGGTATCCCTCAAGGTTCTGATCTGTCCTGGCCCTCTTCTCCTTCTGTATTACTTCATTTGGTAATCTCATCAGCTCCCTCGGATTTAATTACCATCTCTATGCTGATAATTCTCAAATCTACCTATCCTGCCCTAATCTCTGCTCACTTCCAAACTTGCACCTCCAACTACCTTTCAGACATATTGAAATGAATGTCCAGTAAACATCTTAAATTAAATATATACAAAACTCTAAATCCTCCCCCACTCCTGCCTTCCATGCTCTCAGTCCTACAGGCTCACAACCTAGAAGTCATTCTGGATTCCTCACTCCCCTATCCAAATCTGCTGCCAAGACCTTTCACCTTTGCAACATCTCTTGAATAAGCCCCCTTCTCTCCTCTGACTCAGGCCCTCATTACCTCATGCCTGGATTACTGCAATAGCCTGCTGGTAAGTCAGCCTGCCTCAAGTCTCTCCCCAATCCAAAACATCTTCCATTCAGCCAATAAATTCCAGTGGTTTACTATTGCCTCCAGAAGCAAATATGAAATCTTCTTTTTGGCATTCAAAACCCTTCATAACCTAGCCCCCTCCTACTTTTCCAGTCCAGAAATGGAAGAGACTTCAAAGGTCACCTTGGTTCAATTTTCTAATTTTTATAGATGAGGAAGCTGAAGGCCAGTACAGTTAAGCAATTTGCCTGGGATCACACAATGATCTTCAACAGGAACAAGACTCACACAAGACATGTTCTTTTCATAAACTATGTGGTTGTATTTCCAATGGCCTGGGATTCAAAGACCCTCCATTCCTTCCCATGAACACAAAGATGGGGCCTATGAGTGAAGAATGGCTGGTAAAATGCTGGCAGTTGTGGCTATGTGATGGGTAAAGGCAATTATAAAGATAACACACAAACTATGGCCAGGACCTCGCTGAACTGTTTTGTTGTTATGGCCTCTAAGTAAAACTGATTTATTCAAAGTCTGAACAGTGATTGCATATAGCTTATGCTATTATATTCAATGCAGCACATCTGCCCTACTCCTGGGATTATATTGGAAGCTGGAAAAATCACCTAATCCAACGTTACCCTTCACTTCATGAATTAAGAAATACAGGTCCAGAAAGGAAATGTAACTTGCTCACAGTTACACAGGTGTACATATAATTAAGTGCCAGAGCCAACAATGGAGAACCTGGGGGTATGACTCCAAGTTGGATGTGAAATATGGTGCTGATAAACCAAGATCTATTTTATAATTTTTTTTTAAACTACTTCTACCATTGCATTAGTTTAATCCTGTTTTACTTATTGGCTATTGCTTTAGTTAAGCATTTGAATAGAATAACATTAGAATGCTTGAGTATGTGTATTCCATCATTAATAATCACAATAACAATGATAAAAGCTAACATTTATATAGCACTGTAAGGTTTACAAAGAACTTTACAAATACTCTCTCATTATATCTTCACAACCACCCTAGGAGATAGATGTCACCACTCTCCTAACTTTATAGATAAGGAAACTGAGGCAGACAGAAGTTAAGTGACTTGCCCAGGATCACAAAGCTAGTTTATGTCTAAGGTTCCATTTGCACTCAGGTCTTCTTGACTCCAGTTCTAGGCTCTATCCTCTGATACACTTAGCTTCCTTAATTCTTAATGAAGGAAAGAGGAGCACTGTTGGAGGAATAACTGCAGTACAGGGAAAAATATGCCCGAATGTGGCATAGCATAAAAAATCTGGAGTCAGAATATCTGGGTTAGAACATACTGGCTTTGCTACTTTTTTATATGTATGCTCTTTAGAATTGCTTGACCTCTCAACTTGTTTCCTCATCTCTAGTGGGAAAAAAAAAAGAGGAAGTGGTTGAAAAGGAAATTCTCTTTAGATATACCAAAGTAGTATGCCTTTCCCTACACTGCACTCTACCTTGTATATTACCCCCACCCCCCAAAAATAATAATCAAAGATAAGGTACTTTAAAAAAGCCAAAACTCCAGTTTTTCAGGTTCTAGTTACCACTGAATTAAAAGTCCTCTTCTATTCCAAAGAAAACACAATCATGGCTCTCAACTTCAATAATTTGAAAAACAAAAACAAAAGCCACCCTTTGGCTTTATGACCAAAAAAAAATAAAAATCTGAAGTGCCTTCAAAAATGCCTGAAATCAGATAAGAGCTTTCTTAAAGTCTAATAATAAGTATTATGTAGCAGATGCTCTCAGGTTGTGTTTGACAAATGAGAATTGATAATACTCTTAAAAGTGAATAAAACATGAGTTTAACAGTGACAATTCAATGAAGGTTCAAAAATCTTTACAGTTATAGTCATTATAAGGATAAATTTGATTTAGAGATTTTTTTACTTGCATGTAGGAAAATTGTCATAGCTGTCTCTTGTAGAACGTTCACATAGGCTCTTTGACTCCTGCTACTATAAGAGTCTCTGGAACTATATCTCCCAAGAAGGGAGCAATCAATTCAATTACTTATGGGACCAGGTTGGAGCCTGCCGGAAACCCTGGTTATATGCAAAGCCACAAAGGAGCCTGAAAAAAACCATAAATTAGTTTGTCCTGAATGGTATTAATAACCAACCAACCAGAACAAAGTCATTCCCTTACTGGGGAATAATGATAACTGGATTTCTATTGTCCCTCCGTAACCTATTTTTATAGGATGGCTTCCTCATGACACACACAAGACTACACCAGAGATAAGATATAAAGAATACTTCAAAGAACCAAATCAAAGCTCCTATGCCATTTCTTCTTTATTACTATTTATCTAATTATCGAAGGAATGTTGTATTAACCAATGGGGTTAATTTACATTAGTAGTTTGGAATTGGGAAAAAGGTAAAAAACAAGGGCCTAACCTTGGGTAAAAAGGTTCAGGTTCAAACCCCAAGTTGGAGTTTCAGTTTTAGAAACAGACTTGGTAGCTATAGCTTATTTTTAAAACCATCTAGTCTTATTTCTGCAAATGTTATATCTTGAGAAATAAAGGTGCTGACAAAAAAGAATCCTTGGAACAGAGACCCACAAACCAGATTTGGACATTAGCAATAAAAACCCAAAAGGGAACTAGCCCCCAATATGCAAGTTCAATAAGAACAGGACAATAGAAGACCCTGCTTCCCAAAAACTTGGACTATGCCAATGACATAACAATAAACAGGACTAGGTAACACTTTTACACTATTTAATCTAGACCTCAAGGCATGGAGTAAGTGTAAGATGGGAAAATGACATTCTAAGTACAGCAAAAGACATGTTCACGGTGGTAATGAAGGAAACACCCAGCAGGTTGTTGTAGAAGGGGCTGATAAGTTTGAGCCATATTTAGAAAGGCTAGAAAGTCCTACAGACAATGGTGAAATTAAGCCCAATAAGTTGTTTGAAGATAATAGAAAAAAATGTATACTATATTTTTATTTTAGAACACTGAGTGTCTCCCTATTTCTTTCAGGCTGTAAAGTTCCTTGAGGGCTCAGTACAACACTAACCAGCAAAGAAGCTTTGGCCTAAGACAAACCCAGGGCCTACATGAACATAACTATGACACACTTTTCACGCGAATAAAGGCAGATCTAAATAAATGGAAAAATATCAGTTGCTCATGGTTAGGCCGAGCTAATATAATAAAAATGACAGTTTTACCTAAATTAATCTATCTGTTCAGTGCCATAACAATCGAACTACCAAAAAATTATTTTACTGAGCTGGACAAAATAATAACAAAATTCATCTGGAAAAACAAGAGGTCTAGAATATCTAGGGTATTAATGAAAAGAAATGCTAGAGAAGGTGGCCTAGCCATACCAGATATTAAACTGTACTACAGAGCAGCAGTCATCAAAACTACCTGGTACTGGCTAAGAAACAGGGGTGTGGATCAGTGGAATAGGATAGGTACACAAGATGAAGAAGTCAACAACTATAGCAATCTACTCTTTGATAAACCCAAAGAGGCCAGCTTCTGGGCTAAGAATTCACTATTTCACAAAAACTGCTGGGAACACTGGAAAATGGTAGGGCAGAAACTGGGCATAGACCAATATCTTACACCATATACCAAAATAAAGTCAAAATGGGTTCATGATCTAGGAGTAAAAGCTGATACTATAAGTAATTTGGGAGAGCAAGGAATAGTTTACTTACCAGATTTATGGAAAAGAATTCATGACCCAACAAGAGATAGAGAGCATTACAAAATGCAAAATGGGTAATCTTGATGATGTTAAATTGAAAGGTTTTTGTACAAAAAAAGCCAATGCAACAAAAATTAGGAGGGAAGCAGAAAATTGGGAGAAAATCTTTGCAACTAGTATCTCTGATAAAGGCCTCATTTCTAAAATATACAGGGAACTGAGCCAAATATATAGGAATACAAGCCATTCCCCAATTGAGAAATGGTCAAAGGATATGAACGGGCAGTTTTCAGAGGAAGAAATTAAAGCTATCTACAGGCATATGAAAAAATGCTCTAAATCACTACTGATTAGAGAAATGCAAATCAAAACAACTCTTAGATACCACATCTCTCTTGTCAGATTGGCTAAAATAACACAACAGGAAAATGATAAATGCTGGAGAGGATGTGGGAAAATCGGAACATTGTTACATTGCTGGTGGAGTTGTGAACTGATCCAGCCATTCTGGAGAGCAATTTGGAACTATGCCCAAAGGGCTATAAATATGTTCATACCCTTTGACCCAGCAATACCACTTCTAGGGTTGTATCCCAAAGCGATCACACAAGCGGGAAAAGGACCCATATGTACAAAAATATTTATAGCGGCTCTTTTTGGGGTAGCTAAGAATTGGAAATCAAAGGGATGCCCATCAATTGGGGAATGGCTGAACAAGCTGTGGTATATGAAGGTAATGGAATACTACGGTGCCATAAGAAATGGGGATGATACGGACTTCGCAACAACCTGGAAAAACCTACACGACATAATGCTGAGTGAGTGGAGCAGAGCCAGGAGAACATTGTACACAACCACAGATATATGGATTCCGTGAGGACCAACCCTGACAGACTTCGCTCTTCTCAGCAGCACAAGGTGCAAGGACAACTCCAGGGGACTCACGATGGAGAATGCTATCTTCATTCAGAGAAAGAACTGTTAAGTTTGAATGCAGATTGAGGCACACTACGTGCTCGTCTTTTTTCTTCTCTTTTGTTTTTGGGGTTTTTTTTTTTTTGGTTCTGTCTCTTCTTTCTCATGATTCATTCCATTGGTCACAATTCTTCTCCGCAACTTGACTAGTGTATACATTAATTCAATGCGAAGTTATACATGGTAGTTACATGAGATTCCATGCCGTCTTGGGGAGGGAGGGGAGAAAATCTGGAACTCAAAATTATGTAGAACCATGTGTGGTAAACTAAAAATAAAAAATATAAAAAAAAAAAGAAGAAGCTTTGGCCTCCCAGGCTTGCTCCTCCTCAGGAAATCTGGTGGCCTCCCCAGTTCTAAGGGCTCAACATAATCATGCCAAACTCAATGCTGACACTGGATGGCCTTAGCTGACAGTGACTCAGAACCCCTGAGGTCAAGGGATGTGCCAAGCCTCAGCCTCTCTGAGGCAGCACAGAAAACGGGGATTAGACCAAGCTATACAGCATTTTAAAATGATACTTTTTTGCATTCTCAAGAATAAAAGTAAGAATCTGTTTTGGCTATGCATATGTTACACTTACATTTTTGTGTGGCTTTTTTTATGGATGCCACTATAGCATCTGATCAACATAAAATAACATTTTAAACATCTTAGGCAATCTTGGTAAGAGAATAACCCAGGACAGACTTTTTTCCCCCACTACACTTGGATACAACCATTGTTATGGCTTTTGGTAAATTAAACATTTATGTAAATTGAGTCCTACCTGGAGTTTCTCTATCTCTGTTTTTGCTGCTTGCCTGGCTTTACCAATGGCACATCCCCAATAACCCTATAAGAACACAAGTAGAATATTAAGAATAATAGTAATATAAATTATTTCTAAGGCAAGAGAAGAATAATGGAAGGTAAAGTATAAAAATGCTTTTGAAATTCTATATATATAATACATATTTTGACATATTTTACATATATCACACAATTTGGAGATGTGCTATGCAGAAATGTGATTAGAATGGATTTGACTAATATGTTTAAGTTGGCCATCTGTATTTCCTTTATAGTTCATCTACAATCAATTAAAATATTTACTTTTTGGAGGGCAGCTAAATGGCACAGTGAGTAGAGCACCAGCCGTGGAGTCAGGGGAACCTGAGTTCAAATCCGGCCTCAGACACTTGACACACTTACTAGCTGTGTGTGAGCTTGGGCAAGTCACTTAACCCCAATTGCCCTGCCTTCCCCCCTCCAAAAGAAAAAACAAAATATTTACTTCTTTGAATTAAGTTAAATTTCTTATTCTGAAGATGCTATACCCTTAAAATGAAATTTTTCAAAGAAAAAAAAATAGAGGTGTAACATTTTTGGAAAAGGCCAATTTGGGAATTTGTTTTGCTTGACAATACTTATTTGTTTCAAAGGTCATCATGTCTGTCTACCCTTCCTCTCCCCCTCAAAGAAGGAAGGAAGAAAAGGGGAGCCAAAGTTGTTTTTTTTCTTTTAAAAGAAAAACTGCAAGGCCAATGCCAAAGATATTGGCCAGAATCAGTCCCCCGCTTCCCCCGCCCAAAATGTGCTACTCAAAATTAAATACATGAATAAATGAGAAGAATATACAGGTATACACTAAAAACAAAAACCAAACAAACCTTAACATTCAGTTTTTATACAAGGCAGATAAGAAGAAAAATACCAATTTATATTTGGATCAATATGGTATATTAATTTTTTGAAAAACTATGTTCAAAGATGTGACATTTTATATCACCCATTTTTAAAGCTTTAATGAAATCACATGATCTCCTTCAACATCCCCAATAATCCATTTTCCCACTGTCAAGGGACAGTTTTTATTCTATCCTCATCTTTGGGATGAATGATGCCTATAAACATTTCATGCATTGCATATTGTGTGACAAGATGCAGTAACCATCTAATCTTTGATTTTGAAATCACAAAAGTAAACACAAGAGTTTTAAAAAATATTCTTTACAGAGAGAGTATAAAGAGCTTGCCATTAATTTTTTTTTTTTGCTCTTTTAAAAGCCTTTTCAATAAAATTCCACATCATTAAAGGAAGGCCAGATTTTTAAAACATGAAGTTCAAGCCCCTTTGGAATTACAGCAGAACTTAAAAAATTTTGAGCGCAAGAGGAGTATAAGATAAGGAATAGCTTTAGATTGGCTGGAAGTACTCACACATTTACAAGGCATGGTTATTTGAGGGTGAGAGATTTAGAAATTAAGATGATGCAAAAGACTTACATCTAGTTACCAATAAAAACTTTAAAAAATACTCACATAAGAAACACCTGATGGGTCAATCATATAGAGTTGTGCTCCATCATTCGCACCGTAAGACCCTAACATGAAACTGTGTAAGAATAACAATTACCATAAACATAACACTTACAAAATCATTATGAATAGAAATATGACACTATGATCTAGGTTTCAGTTCCTAAAAGTTTCTGGAAAAGGTTCTTCTAATAGCATCTCACAAATGAAATAGTAAAGATGAGGTAATAGTAGAAATAAAGGGCCTTAAGAAAGATTTCCTTTGGTATCACAACCCACTCTGCTTAAAATTTTTGTAATGTGGCTTTCATCTATCCTTATTATTGAAACCATTTTTTAATGATGCAAATGGCCTAGTCACTTAAATTGGTAGGCTTTTCCCCCACTGTCACTCTCTTTGACCTCTCATTTGATAATTTTTCCTTGCATGACTTCATACAATACTCAAGGCTCTTCACAAACTATTTTTTTAGGTAGTTTCATCTTAAATCTTAACTATCCCCACGCTCTCTATCAAACCCCATAGAATCTGGATTCCATCCCTACCCTTCTACTGAAGAAACTGTTCTATTGTCACTTTCCAAATACTAGACGGCTGTCACTTGTGCATTCCTACCTCTGTACCTTTGCTGACACTGTTCCTTATGCACAGATAATCTGTTCTTCCTCTCTCCCTTGTTACTACTATTTAAAGCCCAACTCAAATACCAAACAAACCTTGTTTCCCTCAGGTCTCACAAAGCATTTTGTTTTTAACATGTCCCTAATGCATTCATATGTCTTCTTTCCTCCTGCCAGACTAAAAACTCCTCCTGTAGTTTTTGTATCTCTCAGTACTAAAATGAGCCTCCTAATGTGGTCTTCCAATCTTATGGATACATTCCAATTTTTTTCTGAATGTTCTTTTCTAGCACCTTGTTTTCACTGCTTGCTCAAAAGTGGCTCATCTAATCATCTAAAAGGCAAGAACTTGGGACATGAATGCACCGCTGGTAGAACTGTGAACTGATCCAACAATTCTGGAGTACAACTTGGAACTGTGCCCAAAGGGCTATAAAACTGGGCATACCCTTTGACCCAGCACCACTACTGGGTTTGTATCCCAAAGAGATTAAAAATAAAAAAAGGTTAAAGGACTTATATGTGCAAAAATATTTGTAGCAGCCCTTTTTGCAGTAGCAAAAAATTAGAAATTGAGGGGATGTTCATCAATTGGGGAATGATTGAACAAGTGGTGGCATATGATTGTGGTGAAATACTATTATGCTTTAAGAAATAAGGAGCAGGATGGTTTCAGAAAAACCCTGGGAAGACTTATATGAAATGATGCAAAGTGAGGTAAGCAGAACCAGGAGAACACTGTACAAAGTAATAGCAATACTGTATGATGATCAACTGTGAATGATTTAGCTATTCCCAGAAATTCAATCTAAGACAATCCCAAGGACTTATGAAAAATACTATCTACCTCCAGAGAAAGAACTGATGGAGTCTGAGTGCAGATCAAAGCATATTTTTTAAAAACTTTATTTTTCTTGGCTTGGGGGGAGGGGAGGAAGGTGAGGGGTCTGTGTTTTCTTTCACAATGTGGCTAACATGGAGGTATATTTTGCATGACAGCATATGTATAATCTATATAAAATCACTTGCCTTCTCAGGAGAGGGGAAGGAAGGAGAATCTGGAACTCAAAATTCTGAAGAATGAAGGTTAAAAATTGTTATAACATATAAAAATTGTTATAACAGGAAAAAATAAAATGTAAAAATTTTCCAAAAAAAAAAGGCAGAGCTGTCTATAATTCTCTGAGTCATGCACTAAGTAGTAATGATTACACTGGCTTACATGTTTTTCAAGAAAAATAGTTAAAACATTAAACTATAAAACACCAATTCCTTATTCTGGCAGATTTAAAGCTAAGGGTAGAAATAAATTACTGTTATTGCAGTCTCCTTCTAATGAGTGATGAATGTACCAGAAGTTGTATGACAGTCTTCATTTGAGATACTAAAAAATATTCTTTAAAGTGTCCAAAGAATCATGGCTCAGGAATCTCAAAGTCTGTGTTTAGACTAGGTAAACTAAAATGAAGATGTTTATCTTTGTCCTGAGGAAGTAGAGGCAGTGTCACATTGGACTGAGTGTATAAGTAAGACCTGTGTTCAAATCCTGACCTTAAAACAAACATTACAGAAGGTTACAATTTGCAATGGCAGAGGGAGTTCACGTGAAATCACAGATGCTTCACATACCCTTGGCCTGAGAAGGCAGTGAAACCTAGATTAAGTCAAAAAACTTTGGAAAATCTAGGACATTATATGGTATGACTTAAGGAGCATCCAGATTCTAGAAAGAACTCCTAAATATCTTCATACACTTAAGAAATTCAATTTAAGTTTTGAGTTGAAAAATATCCCTCTATAAACTCAAGGAGAATTAACCAATGCCATTCACATCTTACTGGACAACCATCGCCAATTCCCTCTTCTATCCCACACTATACTTCAAAACCCCTTATCATTCCCCCATTCTTTCCTTTGTTCCAATTTCTGATGAAATGGCTCTTCTTGCTAAGGTCAACTCCTCCATTTGGGCCCTTAATCCTATCTCATCTTCAATCTGTCCTTATTCATCTATACTTGTTGCCTCTCATATCCTCTCTACTCCAGTCCATCTTCCACCCAAGCTTTCAAAGTTATCTTTCTATTTGGTTAACATGAAAGAAAAAGAAAATGACAAATGCTGGTGGAGAGGTGGAAAAAACAGGACACTTACACCCTGTTGGTGTGAACTGATCCAACCATTCTGGAGAACAATTCAGAACTGTCCAAAAGGCTATAACAATATGCATACCCACTAATACTGCTACTAAGTCTATATCCCTAAGATATGAAAGAAAAGAATAAGGACCCATCTGCACAAAAATATAGCAGCTCTTTTTGTGGTGGCAAAGAACAGAAATGAGGGGATGCCCATCAATTGGGGAATGCCTGGACAAGTTTTAAGATAGAATTGTAATGGAATACTCTCCTGTGCTGTAAAGAATGACAAAGAGGATGATTTCATAGAAACTTGGAAGACTGAGCTGATGTAAAGTGAAATGAGTGGACTAGAACATTATACATGATAACAGCACTACTTTAACAGTAATCAACTGTGAAAGACTTAACTACTTTGATCAATACGATGATCCATGACAATTTCAAAGGACTAATGATAAAGAATGCTATCTACCTCCAAAGAGAAAATGATGACCTCTGAGTACTCAGTGCAGACTGAAGTATATTTTTTCCACTTTATTTTTCTTGGTTTTTTTTTCATCTTTGTTGTCTTTTTTGGGCAAATGTAAAAATATGTTTTGCATGACTTCATATAGATAATGGGTAATGTGTTTCTTGCCTTCTCAATGGGTGGAAAAGAGAGCAAGAGGGAGGGAAAGAAACTGAAACTGAAAATATTTTTTTTAATCTAAAAATCATCACTCCTGTTACCCACATTGACAACTGTAGTCATCCTTGACCCCTTTCTCCTCCACTCTAGTATCTTATTAGTTACCATGCCTTGTGGACTTTACCTCTACCCCTCTTATGTCAATTCACAAGGACACTACCTAGTTCAGGTCTTTATCACCTCTCACGTGGACTACTGCAAGTCTCCTAATTGGTCTCCCTCCAGTGTTATCTTCTCTAGAACTCATCTTCTACACAGCTGCCAAAATCAGTACTCCTACATCCTACTTTGTCACTCCTCCAATTAAAAAAAAATTCAGTGGGTCCCCAGTGGAATAAAATACATAATACATAATACAAAAATACAAAATCCTTAGTTGGCCATTTGAAGCTCTTAATAATATGGCTCCTGACTCCTCTCCGAGTCTTATTTCATATTACCACCCTTCATGCATTCTCCATCCTAGTCAAATTGGCTTTTAGCTGTTCTCTTTGTGTAACATTCCATCTCTGTGCCTTTGCATAGATTGTCCTTCATACGTAGATTTCACTTCCTCATCTTTGTCTTAGAGAATCTCTAGCTTCTTTCTTTTTCTAGCTTCTTTCAAAGTACAACTTAGTTGCACCCATGGGAGGCCTTTCCTGATCCTCTCAGATATCCCTGCTCTTGAAATTACTTGTATATGCTTTGAATTTACTCATATGTATATTTATTTTATTAACCCTGCCCCTCTCAGTATAATCAACTCCTTGTGTGACTTTACAATAAAGGCTAAGGCCTTATATATAATAGGTGTTTCAAGTTCACCAGATTGATAGTCTGAATTTAAATGGAGCATTTCCCCCTGAAAACCTGAAGTTATGACAACTGAACTAACAGAAATTTTGGAGTGGAAATACAGAGAATTGTTTGGGGAAGGGTTTAATAAGTGTGCAGAGATGTAACACGCAGAATGCTAAACAGGAACCCTAAGTAAGTACACGGAAGGAAAGTAATAGAGAGGACATCAGAAGATGAAAAGACATCTAGCAAAACCAAATTTGCCTATGGAATTTTACCTAGAGTCAACTCTGAATCCAAAAATTTTTTTTAAAACTGATAGGAAACTCTTATCTTCCTTACATGGCATGGATACCTGTGGTGGGAATCTAGAGAAAACTAAGTTCTAGTTAAAAGATTCCAAAGAGACTACAGCTCACTAACCCCCTCTTGTTGTAAATGAAGGAAAGCAATTTATAACTGCAACAAAATGACCAATATATCCATATCCTTTGACCCAAAGATCCCATGTGAAGGAAGATGCCCCAAGGAGATCAAAGATAGAAAAAAAAGGTCTCATTATCCTCCACTCTTTAATGTGGCCATTTTTATCTCCACAACGTCTTTCTCATCTAACCTTCTCTTTACTTTACCACCTTCAGGCCATCACCTCTTGCCTTGATTAATGACAACAGTACAACTGATCTTCCTGCCTCCTCACTCTACTCCATCCTCCACCCAGATGCCAAAGTGATTTTTCTCAAGCACAGATCTGACCATATCAAACTCCAATGGTTCCTTATTACCTCTATTATCAAATATTAATTACTCTGTTTTCTCTTGACATCTAGACGGTATCAATCATCTAATTATAAGATGACAGCTTAGAACTACATAACTTTAGTCGTTCAAGGACATTTTACAGAATAAAATTTCATACCTGCAACCAAAAGGTCTGACAGCACTGTAGAGTGTATAAGCATGTACATACATAGCTACTCTGTCTGCAAGGTGCTAGAGAACAAAAAGATAAAAAGAAGTTACTAAATAAGTTAATTTTACTAAAATTCAACTAGTACTTCAAAATTTCATTTACCTTTAGTGGAATATTATAGCCATAGTTAGATCTGAAGTTGGAGGCTTCTTCTCTAGCTATGTCTGCTAAAGAACGAGCATCTGCTAGCAAACCTGCTACTGCCTGAAATAAAGAAAAACATCAACTTTAAAAGAAAAAAAGTGTTTTATCATAAATCAAAAAAGATATATAGTTATGTTATTAAAACAAGTTTAGGCAGTGAGTGAGAAGAGGCTTTAAGACTTCAGCGAATTTTCTTTAGATAAATTTTCTTTAACCCATAAAATTGTTCTATAATGCATGTTGGTTAAACTATGGGTTTGTCTGATCTGGGAATTCATACACTTTGAAGTATAATTTTTAAATTTTGTTAAATATTCAAATTCAAAAGAAGCTAGAAAGTAGTCTATATTTCTCATCCTCTTCCATTTCTTAAAGATAAAAGCATGCAAGGCCAAATCATCTTTATTCAAGTTTGATTCGAAATGCTGAGGAGATTATTAAACATTTAATTTACAAGGAAAAAACCTTAAACCACCTCTGTTTTAGTTCCTGCGAGAAAATGAACAGAAATGTGAAACTAACAAATGACAAACCACAAACTCATTAAGTTTTGTGAGATTTTGGAGATTTAAAATGAAAGGAAAAGAGGGAGAGAGAAAGGAGGAAAGGAAAGGAAGAGAGGGAGAAAGAGACAGAGACACATACTCCTTTTATTTACAAAACCTGGAAGAACTTACTTAAGCTTCTTCTCTGACTAATGCAATACTTTTGGATCCCTTCTTTACCTCCTATACCATAAACCAATACATTCTGTAACATTAAAGCAAGTGGATTCAATCTCTTTGGAGATAGGTGCTATTTTAGTTCCTTAAAACTGTGAATTAGGACTGAGGAAAGATGGTATAAGGACTGGCAGTGCTTCCTGATCAGATTTCTTCATTTATAGGTGGCATGGGACCACAAGGTATAAACTGTAAATGTCAAGCACCTTTAAACATAAAATTTCATATAATATTCATCTTTACTCTTCAAATATATATATGCATGTACACATATATGTATTATGTGTGTACACACACACACACACACACACACACAAAGTGTAATGCTACATGCTGCCTTCAGTTATCTAGCACAGATATGGAATGAAGTGCTGAAGGTATTATTTTTTCAGATAAATAAATTTTAATACAATGCTAATAAAACAAAAAATAGTCTTCAGTGGGTCCCTAGTACCTCTAGGATAAAATAGTAACCATTCAACCTATCATTTACACAGTAGGGCTCCCACCTATCTTTCTAGACTTTTTTCATTTTAGTCTCTTTTACTCTACATTCCAGTCCAAAAGTCCTACTTGCTATTCCTTGAATTTGATGTCTCATGTCCCAACTTTGTCTTTGCACAGGCTGTCCCATATACCTAGAATGCACTCCTTCTTCTACTTTGCCTCTTAGAATCCCTAGGTCCCCTTCAAGGCTCAGCCCAAGTGATACTTCTCAAGCTAAGTTTCTCCTGATCCTCTTCAGTTGTTAGTGCCTTTTAACTCCGACAAGTATTTTGTATTTACTTGTCCATGTGTATCTTATACTCCCCCCAGAAAAATGTAAGCTTCTTGGGGACAGGAACCATTTAGGTTTTATCTTTGTATGAACAATGCCCCATGTAGTATAAATATGTAATAAACATTTTTTGAATTGAAAGGAATTTTTAATGGTATATTCTACAATGATCATATACTTTCCTATTTTAAGGTATATTAAATAATAACAATTTTTCCTAATAATTTAGGGTCACTATTATATCTAGTTATTGTGTTGCAGGCATAGCTCTATCTATTGCCTATTCGAGTCCATCTCTAATGAAAAGCAACCTGGAATCTCAAATGCTATGTCAGCAGAGTTCAAATTCTGGGGGTAGAGGCTTCAAGTTCAGTATGAGCCTAAATGTGTCCATCATCTAAAGCCTAGAGAGAAGCTCATCACCAGAATGTTGGCCAAAAGGTAACAAAACTTTTTTGGCAGCTGAAATTCATGAAAACTACATACTAGGGAGATGGAATGGAGGGGAACACCCATAAAGAACAATTTCTTAGTATTAAACTGCAGTTTTAGATGTAGATAGTGTGGGTATCAAAATAATGTTGAATGGACAAAGATCCTTCCCTGCCTCCATATTTTGCTTTCTCAAAAAAAAAAATGCCCCAATATTTGCTTTGGTTTGGTTATTTGTGTCTCTCACACAAGGTGGACTGTAGGATATGACTTCCAGGAGACTACAATATTGACAGTGTTCTAAAAGTATTTTCCTTATTCTCCAGGAAATCATCAATTTTGTTGTTATTGGCATTCTTTAATTCATTGGTAACATTTAAAGATTTATCTACACCATAAAAACATCACTGGCACTTTATTAACCACACCCACTCATTTATGTGCACCGTTTCCTCATGGGATTTAGAGAAGTGTTCTTTACCATTTCAAATACTGTGCTAGCATTTTTAAGGAAGGCTTTACTCCTAAATCTACAAATTTTAATCCACCAGAAGATGACAGGTCTATAAATATGACACTAGGCTAAAATGTTCAATAAACCTTCATTTAACATTTGAAGAGAATTCTAGGCAACATTTAAAACTACATATTTAACATAAACTGTCTTCTACAGTAGCTACATAATCAACTTTTCTCATAAAATCTTTTTTAATAACATTTTGAGTATTATCTTAGTCCAAATATTGGGTAAACGAGGCAAGATTAGCATGAAGAAAGATAATCATCTCAAGATGATTCTACAATTACCTAGTAGTAGTAACAGCTTTGTTATTTCCACCTAATCCTGCGTTTCCAAAATGATCTTCAGAGAAGATACAAAATGATGGCAGAAATAGCAAGGAAAAACACAAAGTGAGCTCTACAATTACCTAATTATAGTACTGTTTTGCTATCTCTGGCTAGGCCTATGTTTCTAGAATGGTCTTCAGTGAAGCTACAAGAAGATGACAGAATGAAATAAGGGATAGACAAAAACTCAGAGTTCTAATCATTGCTTCAACACTCAGAAGCTGTATGACATTTTACTTTTATTTTTTCCCTTGAGCCTTAGTTTACTCATCTACAAAATGGGAATAAATGTACTATCTGCCTGACAAGGTTGTTGTGGAGTAGGTTTTATAAAAACCTTAAAGGGTTATGTAAACAGATGTTATGATTACGCATCAGACAATTATGTGACACCTCTGAAAGTTCTAGGATGATTTACACTTTCCAATCACCAAAGGCTTTATTTTATGGGAGCCTATAGCATTAGCATATAACACTGAACTTGCCCTTAGGTGGTTTAAAACTAAGGCTGGGTATGCTTGGTTGACAACTGGAACACTGTGTCAAAACAGATTGGTTTCATTACGATTATAAAATTGTTTAGGAACCTTTTTTTTGTACATATAACTTTGTAAAAAAAAAACCTCAAATTCTTCTGCAATTTCATGATTTGCCAGTTTTTTTTTTCTATCAGCTATATCAAAACTTAATATCACCAAAACGTTAAGGAAAATACACATGCCTCAGAAGTTGCTTATTACATTTTTTTTCACCTTTTCAGCTATCACTGGGACCAAGCAAGAAGGCAGCCTCTGATCTTTTCATTAGGAAAAGTTCAGAATCCATGTTCTATATTAACCTTATTCCTGCTAGTTTAAGATAGCTAAAACACGTTATTTATCTCTAGCATAGCTCTGATTGCTACTGTACCACCTCCTAGACTGCTGACACATACAACTGGATAGATCTGCAGTGTGGCATTACTTAAATACACTAATATTCTAATGAAAACAGAAGACTTGGCAATTATCTTTCCACTTACTGCCCTATTCATCCACCTTCTGACCTGAATTCACAAGTATCCTACAGCTGACATGTCTATAACGTGGCACACTGATTCTCTTAGGAGCTACTGAGCTCTGAATAGTGTTGTCTTCCAACGTTTGAATTATTCTACCTTCTGTCTCTGTCCCTGGCTTTCATCTATCATCAGAATATCCCAATGAATTGCCATTTCTGATATGTTACCACTCATACTGCTCAACATTCTTTGTCTTCTCATTAGGCTTCATAATCACCACTGGCCACTGAGTATACACATAATTTCTTAATGGCAAACCAACCAATCACAGTCTATCTAGTAGGAATCTTTAGTTCATTTTAGATATTTTAACTGTTGCTCACTGCTCAAGGACTGCTGCTTCACTACTAGAGATATTTTCCAGTTTCCATTTTTAGAATCAGTCCTGATGCTTGAAGTTGTTTAAAGTCTTTTTTTGTTTAGTACTGAAAAGCACAACCCAGCAAATACAATTATTTCAAAGAAAGTTTCCTAAAGGGGAGGAATGTTATCTTACCATTCCAACGTGTCGATCAACATTAAAGAGGCGTTTGTTAGAACCTTCTTCATAAAGTTTAGAAAGGACTAATTTTTCTACACCAAAGACGACACCATCTTTACATCTGATTCCAATAGCTGTACTGAAACAAGTGGGAGGAAAATTAATTTTTTTAAACTGAAAAAGGAAGAGTTCATATTCCTTATAGTTTAAAAAAAACAATACATGGCTTAACAAAAAAGTACTTTGAAACAGATTAGGATTACCCACAACTCAGATACACTTCATTCCAAATGAACCAATCTGCCTCCTCCAAAAATCAGAGAACTGAGTTTGAGGTAACCTACATGGTTATCCATTATTTTTGTCTTTGTATCCCCAGCCTGGCAAACATTAGACACTTAATAAATGCTGGTTGAATAATGGCTATCTGTAACATTTGTAACCATAAAATACATTGTAGCTGCAAAACCATCCTAAGCAAATTGAAACAACTAGTGCAAGGTATCTTGCACATACTAAGTTTTTTCAGGCCTATATGCTAAAATCATGGTTGAGATAGGGGCTAGAATTAATTAGATGGCATAGTATATGGAGCTGGACTTGGATTACTCAATTCAAATCCTGCCTCAGACACTAACTCTGTGACCCTGGACAAGTCCTTTAACTTTTCTCAACCTCATATTCTTCATCTGCAGAATGAAGATAACAATACCACACACCTCACAGGGTTGTTGCGAGGATCAAATCATACATGCAAAATATATGGTTTTGCAAGCCACTAAGTGCAACATAAATGTTAACTAAAATAACAACAACTTCTTTGTCCAGGTCAATTCCATATCCCTATTTCATTTAATGAGACGAGAGACCAAAAAAGAGTGAAATAAAAAAATCAATATTTGACTATATAAATCTATTATGAAGGAAAAAGTACTTTTCTTTGAGCAGATGTAAACTATTTGACATTCAAATAATGTCCATAAGTCAGGTTAGAATGAATTAAAAAACAATACTAAAAATCAACTATCATTTAAATGTGGCAGCTTTATGAAAATTGCTTAATATTCCTGGTAACAAACTTCTAATGTAAATGCTTAGTTTGAGGGAAAGATAAACATATCCAAAATAAAATCACTTCCCACCCAAAACAGCTTGTTCTCCAACTCCCCTAATTCTTTCAACTCTATCACACCATTTTGCTAGTCTTTACACTTGGAAATTATCTTTGATTTATCTCTTTCATTCCCCTTAATCAATCACAAGTCCTATCAATTATTCCCTTGAAAGTCCTTCTCTATTTTCATGGTCACCAATGTCATCTAGGTCCCTGTTATTTTTAATAGCTTCCTAGCTGGTTTTCCTAAGACTAGTCTAGCTTGCCCCTACTCCTGTTCCCGACTAGTTTTCCAAAACTTTCTTCCAAACGCCACTTTCATCAGCTAGTTCCTTTATTCAAAAACTCCATGAAGATTTCTTATCACATAAAATATAAAACTCTTGTATTTCTCTCAAAGGTTTCAAATCTAGCTCACCACCATCTAAAGATTCAATTTTAATTTGACACTCAATACTAACCATGTCTTAAGGTTATTTTGGTAGGTTCCCTAGGTAGCTTCAGAAATTATTTTTTCACTCCTCTATCTTTTGATTTCTCTTAGGTACAAAGCCTATTTTATAAACAATGACTGAATTTAAGGAGTTACAGCATAAAAAGTTTTAGCTCTGAGATTTCTCTTAAAATGTCTATAACTTAAAATGGAACTGAAAACAAAGTGGCTTATTATGTCAATGGGAAAAGTCTGATTTATACAATTTATACACACATTTTTAAGTATACATTGCATCAAGTACATTATGCAGTATAGCTATTTTCTTATTATATGCGAAGATAATACTATCAGTCAAAAATGAAACACTAAATACTACTTCAAGGATAAAATTATAACTTTTAAGAACAGTCTAGATTTGGGCTCTCGTATATACAAGATTTTCATTCCAGGATTCTTTTTATTCCAAACTGCCAATAGAAAATTCAACTGAAATACAAAAAAAAGCCTGTTTGGTTTGCCTGAAATATAAGTGATATGGATAGGAAGATGATAAGTAATGGTTAGGAAGAAATGGAAACTGGGTTTTAAGTTCTCCAAATTCAATGAATTCCAAAGTACTTTACGAAATGACCATAAGAACTTAAGAGAAAGACTACTGTGAAATCTCTTCAATAATGTTTAATGCTGCCAATTCTATTAATAATTTGTCTAAGATATTATAAGGTACCAAAGTTTGATTTTGATATATATCTTTTATTCCATGTGGCTCTTCCATTCAGTAAAGTCCACCTGGTTCTACCTCACATGTCTGCAAAACAGATGGTACCAGGATCATCTCTACAAGAGAAAAACTTGGCTTTTAGTCCTAGGAAAACTATAAAATGTCTCCATTACTTACCATTTGAAACTCAGAACCTAAGAAACAACCTATCAGCTTCAAACTGGCTACATTTGTCTCTTGCAACGGCAGTTCAAAACTGATAACCTCAGGGCCTCTAATGCAAAAAAGATGAGTGGGACATAGGACATGCAAGTTGCTGGTCTCTACAACTTGTATTTTTCTAAGTATCCCAGGAAAGGAAGCATGATATGATGGTGCATATTAAGCTTGAAGTCAAAGATTACAGCACCAACACAAGCAAGTCAAATAGCAATTAAGTGTCACAGGCCTTTTGAACCCTATTTCTATCTGCAAAACAGGACAACAAAGAACTTTAAATTTGGAAGAAGCCTAAAAGGTCATTTGTCTAACCTGTAGCCTTCACTCACATCCACGACAAGTGGTCATCTAGCTTGTGTCTGAAGACCTCCAATGATGGGGAACTCATTATCTTACAGGCCAGCACACTCTACTGTCAGACAGCTTTAAGCATTATTAAGTTTTATTTCTACTACAAGGATTGTAAGCTTTTAAAATAATAAAATGGTATAAGTGTCAACTAATAATTACATTGTCCTATAGTGAATCCCATCATTTTTCTCTTCTCATTCAATTTCTTAAACCTAGAAATTCTTGACTCCCAAGTGCAGCATCCTAACCATTTCAATCATGATGTCTCACTTAAATTCATCCTTCCAAGGTTAACAATGATTTCTTAACTGCCAAATACAAAGACCTTTTCTCAATCCTCATCCTTCTTCATCTCTCTGGCACAGATGACCACCTCTCCTCCCCACAGGTTTCTGTGCTACTGCTTTGCCTTGGTTCTCTTCTACTCCTTCTCAGTCTTTTTTCAAATTAGATGTCCCATAGGAAACTCAAATACAAAAGATCCAAAACCAGAACTCATTCCCATCCCATCCCATGACCCACCACACTCTGAACATCCCTATTCCTATCTGGCACCACCATCCTTCCAGTCACCCACACTTTCAAGCTCTATTCCTCATATACCACATGGCCAATCAGTTGCCAAATCTCATCATTTCCACCTCCACAACAGCTTTCCTGTAATTATCTCCTCTCCACTCACACAATCATTGTCCTAGCTCAGGCTCTCAAAACCTCTCAACCAGACTGCCACTATAACTTAAGAAGTGGTCTCCTTGCCTCTAGTCTTCTCCACACCTCAATCTGTCCTCCACAGAGTTGCAAAGTAATTTTCCGAAAAAAAGCATAAATCTGACCATGTTACTCCCTTACACAAACTCCAGAAGTTCCCTTATTACCTTAACTAAGATCAAACAAACTCCTCTGGCATTTAAAGCTCTTTACAACCTGGCATCACTCCATCTTTACAACCTTATTATATGTTGCTCCCATTCATGAACATCATGGTTCAGCCAAAATCTGTCATCCTTACTGTTCTTCACACAAATATTTGATTGCATTAGCTGTCCCCATGTCTGGAATGTTCTCCTTTATCACCTCTGGCTCTTAGAATCTCACCTTCAAGGCTCAGCTGAAATGTCACTTAATACACGAAGTTTTATGCCATCACTTTTGCTACTTGTGCTTTCTCCACAAGATCTTGTATATACACACACACACATATATGTGTGTTAAATTTAATATACTCTTAAAAACCACACATAAAAGTTGTTTCAAATAAAATTATCTTGTATACTGAAATGTTCACTTTTTAATACTTATTAAATGCATAATAAAAAGGAAAATTTATTTTTAAAAGGTATATTTCTTCACCAAAAAAAATCATATTGCTCATGTTGAGTAAAAAGAAACAGTGAATATTTGCCATTTGTTCGGATCTTTGAAGGGAACTACAAAAATAACACATTTTAGAGGAAAGTAATAAATAGTAAGGAAATAGTTTCTAGAATGATCTAGAAACAAAGTATCAAATTTCTAAAATCTTTGAAACACAAGAAAATTAGCATCTCAAAATTACAAGACAGTATTTGTTTGACAATGACAATTTGCCTGGAAGTTCATTATGCAAGTGAAATATTTTCCTTACCTACTGTTTTCCACTGCTTTCATAGCATATTCAACTTGAAAAACTCTTCCATCAGGAGAGAACGTCGAGGCTGACAGATCATACTAAACGAAAAAAGAAGCAAAAAATAAGCTTGTTGCACCAACATAGCATCTTTGGTATTGATAAATCTATAACAATCCCTGCACTTGTGAAATTTACATTCTATTGGAGGATAAAACAAAGATGCACACTGCTAAGTAAATACATGGTAGAGAGTTAAAGGGGAGGGGAGAGAAGAGACATAGTGCTCTAGGTAAACCTAGCCTGTGAGGGAAGATATGGATTCTGAACAGCAGATATTAAGTAGGAATACATTCCAGCGAGGAGGGATAGCTTATGCAAATGCAGAGGTGGGGAGATGGCACAGTACCGTACTTCACGGCATAAATTGTCACACCCTATTTTTTCAGTCCAATAACTGATTTATAACCTTTCATCATGTAATCATTACATGGTATAATTCTGTTCACCATGCTGTTTGAAAGGCAAACAGAGCAGCAACGTATTCACCAGTGGCACATGGATATGCATTTATCTCTCTTGCAATGCCAAGCCTAGAATTCTCAGCATAGTCAGTATTCAATTTTAACACATATTCATGAGTACTCCATGCATCCTAATCTTGCATCAAAGACAGTTTAGTAATAAATGGATTTTTAAGTAATATTAGCACAAATTTAGGTGGCGAAGTGAGTAGAGCACCAGCCCTGGAGTCAGGAGGATCTATGTACAAATCCAGCCATAGACACTTGACACACTGACTAGCTGTATGACCTTGGGCAAGTCACTTAACCCCAACTGCCCTGCCTTCCCCTCGCCAAAAAAAAAAAAAAAAAAAAAGGAAAAAAATATCAGCACAAGTTAAAAAAAAAACTTCACGTAATAGTCACACCCCACTTTATAGGCAAACATTTGGCATAAAATCTGAGATGACTATGCATTAAATATATTAACCCAGTTTGGATAAACTGCAAAATGCTAAGGGGAATAGTATAAGGTAATGCTGGAACAAAGCAGTTTGTAACCAGAGTAAAGAGGACCTTAATTATCAGGATCATTAAGGAGTCTGTATTTTAGATTAAGTTAACGAGGAACCAGTGAAGGTTTTAGAGCAGTAAAGTGAGTACTAGCATAGTCAGACCTGGCCCTTAGGAAAAAAGTGAAAGACAGACTAGGAAGGGAGACTAGGAAGCAGAGACTGATTAAGAAGCTAATACAATAGTCTAAAAGAAAAATGAAGCTTTGATTAGGGTGATGAAGAGTCTAGAGTAATCCAGACATGAATCTGAGCGGTTTGAAGGATAGAGGTTCCTTCAAAAGAAATCAGAAATTTTGGTGGGATGACTTGGGAGTGTCATGACAAAGAGACCTTGATGGGCACAAGGCAGTTGGCTTACAGAGAAAGTTCATCAGCCAAATAACCTATCAACATATTTTCTACATTGGAGGAAGGAGAAAAAAATAAGGGGTTCCAATCTGACCTTGGAGGAGGGGTAATGGCCTACCAACCAAGCTGGCTTTGGGGACTCTTGACGAAGTCTTGTTTTCCTTTGTGGTTGGCTTTACACGAGAATTGGAGTAGAAGGAAAGCTTAAATACAAGGGAAAGTGAACCTGACTGCCTATTTACAGAGAAAGGGAGACTAGTTAAAAAAAGAATCATTATGTTGAGAGGGAGAAAATGGAGAGAGGAAGAAAGAGTGTGGGGGGGGGGAGTGAAGAAGGAGAAAGAAAAGGAAGAAAAATGAGTGGAAGGGGAGAGGAGGAAGTTGTCAAATATACAGGGCACTTCTCTCTTTGCCTCCAAAGGGACACGATGAGTTCAGTTTTGAACAGACTGAGTTTCAAGTGATGACATTATATAGGTGGAAATGTCCAGCAACCATCAAACATGCAGGATTGGATGAAGTGAAGGAGAAAGGTAGAATCTGTGTATTTGCATATGTGGTCTGCATAAAGATAACTGAACTCAAGGGAGCAGATGACATCTTCATGATACAGTGTAGTGAAAAAGAGAAGAGGGCTCAAGACAGAGTCTTAGAGGACCAGAGAGTTGAGAAGATGACCACAAATCAGAAAAGGAGACTTAAGTAATGGAGAGGTTGGAGGACCAAGATAGAGCAGAGAAAAAGAGAAGAGGGCTCAAGACAGAGTCTTAGAGGACCGGAGAGTTGAGAAGATGATCACAAATCAGAAAAGGAGACTTAAGTAATCGAGAGGTTGGAGGACCAAGATACAGCAGTGTTCCAGAAACCAAGGAAAGAGGGAATATTCAGAAGAAGGGAGTGGTTGACTGTGTCAAAAGCTGCAAAAAGTTCTAGGAAAACAGGAACTGAGAAAATAGCATGAAATTTATCGATTAAGAGATCACTGGTATACCCTGAAACAGATTTCAATTGAGTGGCAGGGTCAGAACCAGACTTCAAAGGTTGTTAAAAAGGAAGGGGTAATGAACTAAAAGTAGTCTAGATCAGAGATATCTAACTGAAGGCCAAAACAAGATTAAAATGTGACTGGGAAATGTTTAACAACAAAACATACATCACAGATGATGTTAATATTGTTGTTTTCAATATGTAGCTTCAGAGACTTGAGTTCTATACTACTTCCACCAACATGTGGAAGTCAATATGCAGCTGCTGGGATCTGAGTTTTATACCACTGGCCTAGATAACTATTTTTAGGATCTTGGCAATGAAAAAGAGAAGAGATAGGATGAATCTGAAGGGCTGGTAGGATCAAAGGGTGATTTTTTTTAAGGATGGGGAAAGACCTGAGCAGGCCTTAAGGCAACTTAGGAAGGAGACCAGAATAGACTGAAAATGAAAGAGAAAGTATGTCTGAGTAAGGAGGCAAGCTCCCAGATGAATTAGGAAGGGATGTGATCAAGGACACACATGAACAGAAAGACTGGCTTTGAGGAGGGGGAAAAGATCTCTTCTTCTAAGACTGAATCAAAAGAAAGTTTGTAAGAAAGGAAGTTCTAGAAAGGTTTTAAGGTATGAAGTTGAAAAGATGAATAAAGTTCAACAGATGGCCTTGATTTTCTTCAAGTAAAGTTAGAAGTGAGATTATCTGCTGAGGGAAGGGGAGCACTGGGGACTTCCAAATGTTTGAGAAAAACTGCTAGAGAACATGATGGGAAGTCAGGAAAGAATAAAAGTATTACCATAGCAAGCAATGAGAGAACAGCAATGATCCACCCACCCTAATTCCAGAACAGCCTCCCAAGTATCTTTGCCAAGAAAACATCAAATGAGGTCAAAGAGTCGACCAGGACTGAAATGACTCAACAACATGAATTTATAATGGATTTGATGTGAATGGGATTATGGAACTTCTAATGGTACCTGGCAGTTCAGGAGTAGGAGCAAAAGGCTTACAACACAATTACCCAAAGCTGAGTACTAGAAGAACACAAACAAGAGGAAGTGAACAAAGGAAGGAAGAGTGGAAGACAGTGCTTTGCTGGACTGGTTAATTATAGGGTCAAGACCACGAGAGAAAAAAAGTGAGGCCAGGACTTCGTGAAGACAAAGTAATTTAGGAGGAGTGAGGCAAAGGATGATATGACTGATTATAGTATTTTTTTCTTTGGAAATTCCAGATTTTGGCTGTAATTTTCATTAGAGGCAACTGGTAGCACAGCCATAGACCTGGAGTCAGGAAGACAGGCAGACAGGCGTTTTCCTTGGGCCAAGGTATCTCTTCCTCAGTCTGTCCTAGATCTGTGACCTGGAACTGTGCAGAGGGCAACAAGATGCCAGTTGGCAGTTGTCCAAGTTGAGCACCCTGGTATGGGTCTAAGACTTCTGCTTGCCTTGGTGGACAGCCTTTCCCTGGGCACTGGAGTGTTTCATTTGTTGCATACTCCTGGCCCAACCCAGTCCCCAGTGTCCACAAACCTCTGTGTATCTGTGACAATCTAAGTTAAAAATATGACTCACTGTGACTTATTTCCCACTCAGAATTTCATCTGGTTCACTTTCTAGATCTGCTTTGGAGGAGGGTTTTGGTTTTTTCTTTTTGGGAGGGGATTTGGGGGGGGGGGGTGTCATTTGCTGTACTGCTTCCTGCTACTCCATCACTTTGGCTCTGCCTCCACAGATAGTGATATGAAGGACAGTAGATTATGACTTCAGAAGGGAATTACAGAATTCAACAGTTTTAGATGATATGGTCTACTCTAAGGTATGATACAGAGTAAACTTCAAAAGGAGGATGAGTTACAAGTGATGGTGGCATAAGGGAGATCTAGAAGTGATAGTGGAGGATAAGGACTGTGCTAACTTTTCCTCCTGGCTTGGTATATCAAGTGGCATGAAAAAAGAAACAACCAGTATCAGAGAGTATAGCAAGGGGCTAATGAGGCATCTTCAAGAGAAAGATATGTTTCTGTAAGGACCAGAGGAAAATATCTAGGATGAAGGTATGCTTATTATTATTATTATTATTACTGAGGATTTTAAAGGGTATAATGGAAGGATGGGCAGAAGGTAGAGATTAGTGCCTGACTCTGTAGTTAAGAGATTTCAATGACTAAATCACAAGGATTATGGGGGCAGGAGGTGGGAGATTCCTAGACAAAGGACAAGGGAAGTATAACAGTTGACTGGTATAGAGTGAGAAAAGTGTCAAAGAAACTGTAAGACTCCAATTACCATTCTTTCATCCCCCAACATTTAATCAGTTACCAAGTTCTGTCAATTTTAATTCCATCTCTCTCATATCCATCTCTTCACTCATGTGGTACAATGCAAAGCACATTAGATTTGGAAGCCTCAAGTTCAAATCCAGTCTCTAACACTTACTGTGTGACCCTAAGCAAGTCCTGTAACTTTTCTCAGTTTCTTCATCTGTAAAATAAATAACAGCACCTACCCCACAGCATTATTTTGTTGATCAAATGAAATAACATATGTAAAGTAATTTGCAAATGTTAAAACAATATATGAAAGCTAGCTATGAACAAACATTTTCCGAATGACTTTTTCTGAACCTCAATTTCCTCATCTGTAAAAGGAAGAGGTTGGACCAGCTGGCTAAGGTACCTTCCCGCTCTAAATCTAAGACTGTGACAATTACCCTCACTCAGGCTCTCATCTACCACTTCTTACCTGGTCACCTGAAATATTCTTCTATTTGGTCTCCCACTGCCTTAAGTCTTCCACATCTACAATCCATCCTCTATACAGATGACAAACTGATATTCCTAAAGCACAGGTATCATCACATCATTCCCTTTGCTAAGGATGCAGCAGCTCCTATATTTTCTAAGATCAAATACAAATTCTTCTCTGGCATTTAAAGCCCTCTACAACCAAGCTCTCTAACTTATCATTCCAGACTGATTTCAAAACACTTCTTCTCATACATCAATTTAAATTCTAAACAAACTAGCTTTTTGCTGTTTCCTATATATAACATTCTATCACCATGCCTTTTGCACAAATAGTCCCCCTATTCCTAGAATGCTATCCCTCCTCATCTCCACCTTTTGGTATCCCTGGCAGCTTTCAACTGCCTTGTGTGTATCATATTACTTATCTTCATAAATGCATATACCTGATAGAATATAAGCTCCTGGAGACCAGGACCTGTTTCATTTCTGTCTTTGTATCTCTAACTAATATTACATTTCATTGACTTATACGTAGAATTCACTTAATAAATGTCCTTGCCCTTATACGTAGAATTCACTTAATAAATGTCCTTGCCCTACCCATCTGGAGGCCAGCAATTTTGGCAGTGAACAGGGCAGTAATTTTTTTTAACAAGATCGATCAATCAATCAGCAGCATATGTGTATGGGACTGGAGGAAATAGTATGCTTTTGTACCATTCTGAACACGAGAAAAGGAGAACATGAAATGGAGTGGTGACAATGGAATGAAAAGGCAAGGGATAAGAGAGGCAGTGTGGCAAAGTAGAAGTAGAAAGAATGTTGGCCGTTGAAATCCAAGAAAGACCTGGATTGTAATGACGCTGGGTAGTACAGGCATCTCTAAAAGTCGGAATGATATTTGCAATCTGTATTAACCATACAGGGATGATGTGAGGGAACACTTTGTAAAATTTAAAAGTGGTACACATGAATTATTATGCAGAGTGTTAGACCTTCCATGAAAAAACTCAACTACTTTTTCTCCTGGTAATTTAGAGAGGGAGAGGGAGGGAAGGGGGGAGAGAGAAGGGGAGAGAGAGAGAGGGGGAGAGAGAGAGAGGGAGAGGGAGGGGGGAGAGAGGGGGGGGGGAGGGGGAGAGAGAGAGAGAGAGAGAGAGAGAGAAAGAATGAGAGAGAGAGAGAGAGAGAGAGAGAGAATGGAGTGTAAGTAATTTCAGCATCTAGGATATCTGCTAGGAGCTATAGATAGGCATATTAGGGATACGGATCTCACTTTAACAACTGCAGTACATCTTTCAAAAGGAGTTAGCAGAGGCATACAGTTTAGCTGAGAGGGAAGGTGGAAAAGCTAAATAAATTCCCAGGAGAAACACTAACTACCTGACATTGACTCTTTAAAAAAATGTATTAAGGCCTAACTGCCGGGAGAAGTAACTTGAATTTAGAACCAGGCTTTATAAACTACAAAATACCCGCAGTCATGCAACACCTTATATTGTAAAGAGGAGTACGAGGGAGGTGGAGGGGGAGGAACAAGCTCAGAAAAAAAGATAAATATAACAGAAAAAAAAATCACAGCATTAAGTCACATTTCTCTTTTTCTAATTATCATCTTCCCAAGTTCAGACACATGGACAGGGCTTTATGGTACCTTCTTTTTCTGTTTCTGTACTTTGGGGAAGGATTTGGACGGAAATGTAGAGTCCCACGCAAGCACGCCGTGACTCAGCAGCACGCCGAGTACTTGGGTCCCTTCAGCCCAGGTTCTTGGGGTTACAGTAGTCTCAGGGGCCTGGGATCCCACCACCCTCTAAGCTTGGTAAGGGGAAAGGTGCCTACTGGCGTTCTCAACCCTTCCTTCTCCCCTCCCCGCCAACAGGCCACCCGCCCTGGGCCCTGCGGCTCACAACTTTCGGTTTCCACAGCCGGCTGAAGAAAATGACTCGGCAAACCTAAGGAGGCCCCGGGCCCTCGGCGCACGCTGGGCCTCTGGGGCCAGGGATACCACTCTCCTGGGGCGCGGTTTCCTAAGGTCCGGGACTCTAGGCCACGTTCTCGAAGTCTGCCGGGGCGCGGGGCCCGGAGCCCGAAGCCCGGGGCCCATGGTGGGGGGCGCATCTTTCCCGAAGGAGATGCCGGCGGGCAGGGCCGGAGGTGGCACTAGCCTACAGGGAAAGGCACCGGCGTGGGGGACGGAGAGTGCGCTCCGAGCGGCCTCTGCTTCCCGCTCGATCCTGTTCCCCTGATCCGCCCGGAGAATACAAGACTCACCCCGGTTCCGATAGAGCTCATGGCGCCTAAGCCACCACAGAGACGTGGAGAGATCTCTCAAGGCCTAAAGCGCCGCCACTCCTTACGCCACAGACCGGCGCAAACGAACAACGCCCGCTGTCATTGGTTCGAATTTCAACCAATAATCTCCAGGAGCTGGACTCTTTCTCTTGCCAGGCCTAGGAGCCCAGAAGCAGCGGAGGGGGTGGGGGGCAGGTAGCGGGGAGAACGCGTGCGCAGAACTGGTGTGAGTTTGGGGGGAGGGGAATGTGTTCCACCCCTCGCAGGAGGCTGGCGGAGCACGCATGCAGTTCCTTTTGTCTTCTCTTTTACCTTACTTAAGCCGTGTCCTGGAGTACCCCTCCCCCACCTACACCCTGTCTCCTTCCCCAGCTTCTCTGAAAGGCAGTTGCACCTTGGGAAAGAAAAAGATCACAGCAGAAGTAGCAAAGGCATGAAAAGACCTGCAGACTAGGCAGAAAGTGCTCCTAAAGAAATAAACAAACAAATAACACTCTTGTTAAGAGTTGTGATAAGGTCAAAATGGGTACATGATTTAGACCCGAAGGGTGATACTATAAGCAAATTAGGAGAGCAAGGAATAGTTTACCTGTCAGATCTATGGAGAATGGAAGAATTCATGACCAAACAAGAGATAGAGAAGTTATGAAATGCAAAATGGATAATTTTTTTATTACATTAAATTTAAAAGTTTTTGCGCAAAGCCAATGCAACCAACATTAGAAGGGAAGCGGAAAGCTGCCAGGGTCCGCCAGGGTCTCTGATAAAGGTCTCATTTCTAAAAATAGGGTGTTCCTAAAGTCTGGGCACATAGGCAAAAATGTATATTTTCAAGAAATGAAATGAATGAAATTTTCAACAACATTTTAACTGGAATATTAACAAATAACATCTTCACTATGATTTCCATCATTTGTGGTGCAAAGGTGGATGCGCTTTGCAAGATTCATGTGAACTCAATGCAATTAACTCAATAACTCCATATTGCCATCAATTTTAGCACATCCACTCTTGGAATATGAATATGAAATCATATGATGTTTTTTGAAGGTGAAGATGTCAATAAAATGCTGAAAATTTCAATCATTTCATTTCTTGAAAATATGCATTTTTGCCTATGTGTCCAGACTTTAGAAACACCCTGTACATAAAGAACTGAGTCAAATTTATAAGAAAACAAGTCATTATCCAAATGATAAATGGTCAAAGGATATGAACAGGCAGTTTTCAGAGGAAGAAATTAAAGCTATCTATGAAAACTACCTATATGAAAAAATGCACTCTAAGTCACTACTGATCAGAGAAATGCACATTAAAACAACTCTGAGGGACCACTTCACATCTATCAGATTGGCTAATATGACACAAAAGGAAAATGATAAATGTTGGAGAAGATGTGGGAAAATTTGAACCCTAATGCATTGTTGGTAGAATTGTGAACTGACCCAACCATTCTAGAGAGCAATTTGGAACTATGCCCAAAGGGCCATAAAACTGTGCATACCCTTTGATCGAGCAATATCACTACTAGATCTGTATCCCAAAGAAATTTTTTTAAAAGGGTAAAGGACCTATTTGTACAAAAATATTAATAGCAGCTCTTTCTGTGGTGGCCAAGAATTGGAAATCGAGGGGACGTTCATCAACTGAGGAATGGCTGAACAAGTTGCAGTATATGTGTTGAGGTCAGATTTGAGAGAGTGGTTTGGGTATGAAAGAATTCACTTAGATGACTTTCTCTTAACCAATGGGAGCTTTATTATGTGAAAGCTACACAGGGACCTTTTTTACTGTAGCCACAGGGCTGAGTGAAAAAAGGTACTTATATTTGAAGAAGTAGGCTTATATAGATAGAAAGCCTATAGATGTTCAGGATGATGTAGTTTTAAGGTTTTATGGTGGTTGAAGATTAAGGATAATGGAGAATTTATGGCACAGGATGAGGGAGATGGTTGCTTAAAAGACAAAAAGGAATTTATGACAGGATGAGGGGGAAAACGACTTTAGGACTCCCTCAGGTTACAGGATTTAAAGTTATAGGGTGGGCTACAAAATGAGCCCCAACCCCTCCTCAGGAGTGTCTTCATAAGATAGAGGAAAAGCAACCCTTAATATTCTTTTTAACCTTTAGGGCACCGTATGTTATATCCACATCATTTGAATGTAAGGAAATACTATTGTTCCATAAGAAATGATGAGCAGGCAGATTTCAGAAAAACCTGGAAAGACTTATATGAATTGATGCTGAGTGAAGTGAGCAGAACCAGGAGAACATTGTACACAATACCGGCAACATTGTGTGATGACTAACTTTGATAGACTTAGCTCTTCTCAGTAACGCAATGATCTAAGACAATTCCAAGGGACTCATGATGGAAAATGCTGTCCACATCCAGAGAAAGAGCTATGGAGTCTGAGTGCAGATCGAAGCATACTATTTTCTCTTTTTTTTCTTTCTTGTGGTTTTTCCCTTTTGTTCTCATTCTTCTTTCACAACATGACTAATGTGGAAAGATGTTTAATATGATTGTACATGTATAGCCTATATCAGATTGAATGCTGTCTTGGGGAGAAGGGAGGGAAAAAGTGAGAAAAAATTTGGCACTCAAAATCTTATGAAAGTGGATGTTGAAAAATAAATGAATGAATGAATGAACATGGAAGAAAAAAAAAAGTTGTGGTCCATCCAGCCTAAGTATTTGGGAAGTGACACAGGACCATATCTTGCCTAGAGGCTGATGCGTGTATGTATGTATGTCCTTTATAAATTTCCTGACCATTCATAACAGGTAACCAGTAGTGAGCTGATAAAAATTTAACAACCAGCTCTCTGAGGGTGGGGGAAGGGACAGGGGATGTACAGGAGAGACTTTTAAAAGTTCGATCTGTATCACTGATGGTTTCTCCATTACTTTCTTAAGTCTAGACAATCAACAAAACATTAAATGAAGCCCTAATTTGTATTTTTCTGTATTTGTATTTCGTTATATGAAGCAGCACAGGTCTGATAATAAAAGCTCCCAATGGCCACAGAGAAGATCTAAGTGAATTCTTTCACACCTAAACCGCTCTCCCAAAATCTGACCTCAACATTTATGGTACCGAAACCTGGTATTCCAAGTATTAATTGGACTCCGCTGACCTTCTCCTAAGGCACTCAGGTAAAGAGGTAAGCTCCTTTTCTTTGTTCTCTTCCCCAGACCTTTTTTGCTCCCACTGTCTCCCTAGCAGCAAGACCCCTGGAGTGGCCAGACACTGTCAGCTGCATCTGAAGCTCCACTGACCTCTGGGCAGTCAGTTGGATTGTTGACTATTATATAAGGTGATGCCCTCAAGTTACAGAACAAGCTATGGGCCTTCACAAAGTGCTGGAAAAGCAACCCTTAATATTCTGCGTAACCTGTAGGGTAGCATTTGTATCCACATCAGTGGGATGAGGAAAGGCTTCATGCAATTCAATTCAATATACATTAAGCCTGCTATATTGTGATCAGGATGCTAAAGGAGATTCGAAGTTTAAATCAGATGAGGGCCTGAACCTCATGGAGCTTGCAGTCTACTGCGGAAATGAGACATGCACATAGAAAAATGTAACACAAACTATTACCTGATAAATACACGGGAAAAGTGAAACACAAGATGCTTTCTGACATCCAAGATAGGTCATTGAGGATAGGAGGATCAGGTAAAGCTTCATGGAAAGGGGAGCATCGGATCTAAGCTTTAAAAGATGACTTTGATTTCAATAGGTGGAATAGAGGAAGTAAGGACATTCCAGGAATAAACAAAGACCTGGAAGGGAGAAAGCACAAGGCTTCTTCCATGGAAATACAGTTTAGGTGGGAGTAGAGCTTAAGGAATACAAATTGGAAGGGTTGGTAACATCGGATTATAGAAGACTGAATGCTGGGCAAAGGAATTTGAATTTTATTCTGAGTCAGTAGGGAAATACTGAAAATGTTTTAGTAGAATATATGACCTTAAGCATAACTATAATTAAAGAATATTAATCTGTCACTGTTTGGCCCTGATTGGCTCAAAATGAAGGTAAATAACAAATTGTTTCTGTCTTGGCCAGAACCCCGAGGGTTTTCCCCTCCTAGATCTGGTTTTTTTTTTTTTTTTAAGAAGCCATTCTTTGCCTCATTTTTATTAAACCTTAATCACTGAATGGTCACTGCCTCAGTTAAATTGAGACCTATTAAAGACCTTAGTTTGAAAAGGGCAAGGTCCCTCACTGCATCCTGGGCCATCTCCAGTTGTTCTGATCTATATCTTGCCACTGGACCCAGATGGCTCCGGAGGAAAAAGTTAGGCTGATGACTTTGCACAGCCCTCCCTCATTTAAATCCAATTCACTTGCATATCATGGCATCACTACCATGATGTCATGGTTGTCTTTGAGAATGAAGGACAAACAACAACAACAACAACAGTGTTTGATAATCCCAAAGAGCCAAATATTTGGAATAAGAACTCAACATATGACAAACATTGCTGGGAAAACTAGAAAGCAGTTTTGCAAAAACTAGACCAACATCTTACCAGAATACTAAGACAAAGTCAAAATGGGAAAATGATTCTGACATAAAGGCTTATATCATAAGTAAATTAGAGGAGCATGGGAAAATGTACCAGTTAGATCTATGGATAAGGGATGAATTTATGGCCAAACCAGAAACAGAGAGGATCATAGGAAGCAAAATAGATAATTTTGATTTCATGAAATTAAAAAAGTTTTGCACAAAAAAAAAATCCTAATGCAGCCAAAATTAGAAGGAAAACAGGAAACTGGGGGGAAAAAATTCCAGCAACTTTCTGTGATAAAGGCCTCATTTCTCAAATATATAGGGAACTGAGCCAAAAAATAAAAGCCATTACCCACATGGTAAATGGTCAAAGGATATAAACAGTTTTCAGATGAAGAAATCAAAGCTATTTATAAACATAAGAAAAAATGCTCTAAGTCACTATTGATTAGAGAAATATACATTAAAATAACTCTGAGGTACCACCTCACACCTATCAAATTAGCTACCATGACAGAAAAGAAAAATGACAAAAAAGGAAAATGATAAATTTTGGAGGATATGTGGGAAAATTGGAACAATAATGCATTGCTGATGGAGTTGTGAACTAGTCCAACCATTCTAGAGAACAATTTGAACTAGCCAAAGAGCTATAAAACTGTGCATATCCTTTGACCCAGCATTGCCACTATTACTAGGTCTGTATCCCAAAAGACCAAAAAAATGGAAAAGGACCTGTTTGCACAAATTATGGCAGCTCTTTTTGTAGTGGCAAAGAATGGGAAATTGAGGGGATGCCCATCAATTGAGGAATGGCTAAACAAGTTGTGGTATATGATTGTGATGGAATACTATTGTGCTATAAGAAATGATGAGCAGGATGGTTCCAGAAAAGCCTAGGAAGACTTATGTGAACTTATGCAAAGTGAAGTAAGCAGAACAAGAAGAACATTGTACACAAAAATAGCAATATTATAAGTATGATCAACTGCGAAAGACTTAGCTACTCTGACCAAGACAATGATCCAGGACCACGAAGAAAAATTCTATCCACCATCAGAGAGAAAACTGATTAACTCTGATTAATGCTGATTGAGGCATACTTTTTAAAAAACTTTTTTTTTTATTTTCTTGTTTTATTTTTTGTCCGTCTTCTTTTGCAACATGGCTAATATGGAAATATGTTTTACATGACTTGACATGTATAATTGGTATCAAATTTCTTGCTTTCTCAAGGAGAGGGGAGAATAGGAGGGAGGGAGAGAATCTGGAACTCGAAATTTTCAAAACGATTGTTAAAAAATTTTGTTTACATGTAGTTGGGAAATATTTAATGAAATAAATAAAATATATTTTAAAAAGATATTGCAATAATTCAAGTAAATGCATCAAACATCATGGATAAAAAAGTCTAATATACAAAATTTACAAGAAACTTGATACATATGTAAAACCAAGGGTCATTCCCCAATAGATAAATGGTTAAAGGATATGACCCATTTTCAAAAGATTTGTAAACTATAAGTGACCACATGAAAACATTTTCCAAATCAGTCATTTAAAAAACATGTAAGTGCCTACTCCATGATAGGCACTGTTCTAAGAAAGGTAAAAGACAATCTCTGTTCTCAAGGATATCACAGTTTAATGGGGGAGACAACATAAAAATAACCATGTGCGAACAAGTTCTATATGGATAAATTTGAAATAATCAACAGAGGGAAGGTGCTAGAATTAAGAGGAATTGGAAAAAGCTTCCTTTAGAAGGTGGAATTTTAGCTAAGACTTCAAGGAAGCCAAGGAAGCTAGAAGGCAGAGATTAAAAGGGAGAACATTCCAGACATAGCAGACAGCCAATGAAAATGCCTGGAGTCAAAAGATGAAGTGTTCTGTCCCAGGAGCAACAAGGAGGCCAATGTCACTGGATCAGAGAGTACCTGTGCTTGTGTTATGGTTGGAGGGGTGGGGGTGAAGGGAAAGAAAGATCACCTTCTTAAAGAAGGAAAGGAAGGATATAGGTTATGAAGGGTTTTGAATGCCAGAATATTTCATAATTGATCTTGGAGGTGATAGGGAGCCACTAGAGTTTGTTACACAGGGATGTGGCATGGCTTTGGGAAGATCATTTTAACTGCTAAGTGAAGGATGGACTGGAGTGGGGAGAGACTTGTGGCAGGCTAATCAACCGGCAGGGTATAGCAATAGTATATGTGTGAGTTAATGAGGGCCTGTACAAGTGGTGGCAAAGTCATAGGATAGAAGCGGGCCATATTCTAGAGATATTACAAGGTAAAACTGACAGCCTTTGGTAAGATTAAATGGGGATGGGAGTGAGAGATAGTGAGGAGTCAAGGATAACACTTAGCTTGTGAGCCCATGTGACTAGGAGCATGGTAGTGCTTCCAACAGTAATAAGGCCATTAGGAAGATGAGTGTGTTTGAATTCAGTTTTAAACATGTTGAGATGGGATATCCAGTAGGAGATTCATGTCTAGAGGTCAGCACAGAAGTTAGGGCAGGCTAGGTAGATTTAAAAATCATAAGACTAGAGATGATAACTGAATCCATGGGAGCTGATGAAATCAGAAGGTAAAAAGAGAAGAGGGCCCAAAACAGAGTCCTGCGGTTAGCAGGTATGACCTGGATGAAGATCCAGCAAAAAGAGTCTGAGAAGGAAGAGTAAGATAAGCAGCAGAACCAGGAGAGAGTCGTGTCACAAAAGCCTAGAGAGAAGACAGTGATCAAAGCTACCTGTAGTCATGTAAAGAAATGCTCTAAATCACTACTTATTAGAGAAATGCAGATGAAAGCAATTCTGAGGTACCACCTCAGACCTATCAGATTGACTAATATGAGAAAAGAAAAATGACAAATGTTGGCAGGGATGTGGGAAAATTGGGACATTCATGCACTATTGCTGAAGTTGCAAACTGATCCAACCATTCTGAAGAGCAATTTGGAACTATGCCCAAAAGGTTATAAAATTATGCATACCCTTTGACCCAGCGTTGCCACTCCTAGGTCTGTATCCCACAGAGATTTTTTTAAAAATGGAAAAGGACTTATTTGTACAAAAATATTTATAGCAGCTTTTTTGTGGTGGCAAAACATTGGAAATTGAACGGGTGTCCATCAACTGGGAAATGGTGGGACAAGTTGTGGTATATGATTGTAATGGAATATTACTGTGCTACAAGAAATGATGAGTAGGATGCTTTCAGAAAAACCTGGAAAGACTTAGATGAACTGATGCAAAGTGAAGCGAGCAGGACCGGAAGAACATTGTACATGGTAACAACAATATTGTACAATGATCAACTGTGTATGATTTAGCTACTCTCAGGAATACAATGATTCAAGACAACTCCAAAGGACTCTTGATTAAAAAGTGCTATCCACCTCCAGGGAAAGAACCGATATAGTCTGAATGCAGATGGAAGCATGCTTTAAAAAAAAAAACACTTTATTTCTCTTAGTTTTTTTTTAATATGTGTTTTCTTTTACAACATGATTAATATGGAAATATATTTTACATGACTGTGCAGGTATAACCTATATTAAATTACTTGCCTTCTCAATGAGGGGGGAAGGAGAGAAGGAGGGAGAAAATTTGGAATTCAAAATTTAAAAAAAAAACAACTAATGTTAAAAAAAAAACTTTTTACATATAATTGGAAAAAATATTTGAGAAAAATGTTGTTGAATTGAAAAAAGAAAAAAAAAGAAGAGGGTGATACACATTGTCCAAGGCTGCAGAGAGGTCCAGAAGGATGAAAATTGAGAAAAGTCATTAGATTTGCCAATTAGGAGATTATTAGTAACTCTGGAGAGAGTAAGTTATTAACACTTAGTTTTCCTCAGTCTAAAATGCAAGCTTACAGGATTATTGGACTCTTCAGGTTCTAGAGAATCCACACACCTCACCAAAATATCTTGGTATTTTAACAAGTATAACCCTCAAGACTTCTTTCAGTGGGGCCCTATAAAGCCTAAAGCAGTGTCTTCCTCTTCACCATTATAACCCTAAGGCCCCACGTTTTTGCAAGTCTCTGTCTACAAGGATGAGGATGAATGGAGCCTTTGGCAGGCATCAGGCAGGTGGTCAGAGTTAAAAGTCATTTAACTCCTCCGGGTCTGAAAGCTCCCCAAAGCAGCAACTAACTGACACTTCTGCCAAACAATTGCTCACCTATTGCCAGAGTCTAGCTGCTACTGGATGGAGGGTCATATCATCAGCAGCATCATAATAGCTGCCTATTATAAGTTGGGCTTTATTCAATTTGGTGGATTGAATCTGATGACTGGAAATTTTTAGAAGGAGGAGGAGGAGGAGAAGGAAGAGGAAGAGGAGGAGGAGGAGAAGAAGAAGAAGAAGAAAACGTGGAGCCCTAAGAAAGCCTTTTTAGTGGGTGAAATCAGAGCCACTTTCTTGTTTTGAGTTGAGATTTCATCCACGCATGTGTTTTTTTATTATATTCTAATCTGTATGACTTCTCCAGTTTCTATTTTCTATTTTCCTTCAATATATGGGTTTACATTCTTCTAACTATTCATAATGGCCTTTTTTGTGACCAGAATTTAGTGGGAAGATATTAAGTTGGGAAGTGTAAGCTAAGGGCTGGCAACCAGGGAAGTGATTTTTTACTCTGGCCCATACACATATCCCTAGACTAGCAATATTTAAGGGTGGCAGACATACCTGTATATATATAGATGTACATAGGAAGATAGATAGATAGATAGGTAGATAGATAGATAGATAGATAGATAGATAGACAGATAGATCTAATCTGATACCCCTCTTGGAAACAGGCTATGAAAGGAGCAAGCACCTAGCCACAACCTTTCTCTAGTTTTTCTCAAGAGGAAAACCAGTCTCCTCTGAAGATAGTGTAATAACAGTGTTACTAGCAGCTACTGTGGCTGTGTAAGGCCAATAACAACAGCACACAGGAAGGCTACTGGTACATTGTTGTTACAGGGCGTGGGCCTTCCTACAAACAAAGGCAAGACTCAATCAAAGGCACTTGATTGCCTTAGTGCTAAGAAGCACTCCAAAACAAAAGACAACAAAAAGTCCCACTTTGCTTGCCATTACAGAGAGATGGGCCAGATTTCAGAGATATCTATCTATGCCACTCACTTACAAGTCACATTTAGACAATCCATGTGTACATACACATCTTACATGGATATAAGCACATCTTACTTATAATTATGAACATATGGTATGTTATAGCTATATGTGATAATCTGAGTTCTCTTCTCATCTTATTACACTTTCAGTAAGAATATGCTGAATACCCCCACAAATCATTCTCATGAAGATTGCAAAATCTTTGATGGGAAAGCAGGCATATTGGTCCATATTTATTAAGATTATTTTCATCCTCATTTTAAAAATGTTAATATTTCCCATGGTTGTTTTTTGCCCATTTACAGGTGAACTTCCCCTCTTTGAGATATGCTGAAAACAGATTCCCAACACGCTAATACAGTGTTGGTAGAGAAGTGCTCCAATCATTTTGGAAAGCAAAATTAAGCTTAAAATGATGAAAATGTTCATACATTTTAACACCCAACATCCCAGTACCAAGCATATACCCCAAGGAGATTAAAGATAGAAAGGACTCATATATACCATAATATTCAAAGCAGCAATTTTTTTGTGGAATACTCATTAATTGGGAAATGGTTAAATAAACTGTGGTTACATTCATGTGAATGCAATGGAATATTGCTATGCCATAAGAAAGTATGAATATAAAGAATTCAGAGAAGCATGAGAAGACATATAATATGAATTGTTAAGGAGTGAAATAAGCGGAAACAGGGAAATATTATACACGACTATTGCAATATAAATAGAAAGAACAAAAAACTGAGCCTGAACACTATGTAATTAAAATGACCAAGTTTGGTCCTGGAGAAAAGTATAGAAAATACATCCCCCCTCCTTCTTTGTAGAGGTGGATAACAGACATAGAATATTACACAGTATGATATGTATAATACATTAATGGTTGTTGTCCTTCATTCTCAAAGAGGACCAAAATGGCATTATTATGTTAGCATCAAATTACAGTGTGTCCAACTGCAGCTGATCAGACCAATACGAGCTTGGAATGGTCGACTACAGGTTGGGCACAAATTGTCCATGTGAACATTTGGAGTGGATTCTCAAAATTTGTGCATCTCACGTTTCTTTTGAGCTACATAGAGCACAGCACCTTCTCTGATAAGGGCATGCCATGCTGGGCGATCCTGTGCCAGTGTCTCCCACGTCACACAATCAATTCCAATGTTTGTCTTCAAACTTTGTGACTGTCCTTGTATCACTTCTTCCAACCACTCTGTGAGCACTTGCCCTGTGTGAGTTCTTCATAAAATAGTCTTTTAGGCAAGCATACTTTTGGCATTCAAACAATGTGGCCAGCCTATCATAGTTGTGCTCTCTACAGAGGTTCAATGATTGACCCAAGGCTGCACAATAGCGTAAGGACCCCCAAATCAGGTATCTTGATTCTAGGTCCAGTGTTCTTTTCACTATACTACATTACTGCTCATAAGAGTAAAAATGTTTTTCTTGTGCTTGTGTTTCAAAGGGATAGAAAACTTCAAAGTAGTTAACTAATAGACTCTAAATCACTAGTCTCCTTCTTCATTGATAAGATTGAAATCATCTAATATGGGTGTAATGGGAAGAGCCCTCAATTTGGAGTCAGAGAACCTCAGTTCAAGACCCAGCTCTGATAATGCCTTAATTTCCCTTCACCTGTTTTCTTATCTATAAAATGAAGGAGTTGGACTACAGATCTCTAAGGTCCTTTCCAGCTCTAAATCTATGATTCTGTGGCCCTATTAACTTCTTCCATTCCTTAAAGCTTCTTAACCTCATCATCCATTTTCTCTTCCTTCCCTCAATTCACAGAAGAGGAGGAATGCCTACAAGTCACTACAAGCTAATTCCTTTGCCTATACTCTCAACCCCACTCCCTCCTGTCTTCTCCAGGATATTTTTCAATTGTTGTCGTTGTTCGGTCATGTCCAACTCTTTGTCACCTCGTTTGAGTTTTCTTGGCAAAGATACGAGAGTGGTTTGCCATTCTAGCTTATTTTACAGATGAAGAAACTGAGGTAAACAGAGTTAAGTGACTTGCCCAGGGTTATACAGTTAGTAAGTGTCTGAGGCCAGATTTATACTCATGAAGATGAGTCTTCTTGACTCCAGGCCTAGTACTCTATCTACTGCATCATCTAGCAGATTATTGTTCAATTAGCCATCTACTATTTTGGAAGTATCTTCAATTTCTCTCTTTCCCTTGGCTTCTTATCTTTCTACAAATAAATAGACTATGGTTTCCCCAAACATTTAAAAAGAAAAAAAAGAGAAAAAAACTTCCCTTGATCTCTTCTGTACAACTACTATCCATTCTATCACTTTGCCTCCTTCACTAATAAATATCTTGAAGAAATTGTTTTAAAATGAACAGTTAAGATGTTCTAGCCAAGCCCAGATCCCTCGAAAAACACCTAAAAATAAAATGTGTTATATGAAACCAAAGAACTAAAGAATCTTTTGTCATCTTTGCCAATTTGCTAGTTCTGAAGAGAGATCTATCAGTTGTTTCAATTTGCATTTCTCTTATTATCAGTGATTTGGAGGATGCTTGCATATAGCTTATAATAGTTTACAATTCTTTTAAGAGTTGTTTGTTCATATTCTCTGATTGAATGCTGAAATTTAATCCCTTTTCAACTCACTTGATAATTTATAGGCAATCCCTGGGTCATGGCAAAGTTTCCTGGGCCTATCCAAAGTTTATTCTTGTGCAGCTTCTTTTTAGGTCAAAGGCTTTTTAGCACTTAGCCTAAGACCCATATGTTACTGAAACATGTTCTTACCTAGTTAAGTAAAAGAAATACAATAGCATAAAAAAGAACTTGCTATTGCTCATAACTGGGGTACATGAAAAGAGTATGCAAACATGGAGTAAAATGTAGAAGGAGTGGGTCAAATGAATCTCACTCTGATTTGAAACTGACAAAAGAGGTAACTCATAGCTCCTAGTTCCTGGACAATCTGTTCTCCCATTCCTGGGATTCTCAAGAAGTTTCCCTTAAGTACAGGATAACTTCTTTGCAGAGGCTCGTTGTTGAGACATGATACTGGTCTGTCTTTATTTCACTATGTAAGCCCTATCCTATCCTTTCATTCATAAAAAGTCATGTGAAGTCAACAAACATTTATTAAACTTTCACTATATGCCAGGCACTATGGCAAGGACTGGAGATACAAAGAAAAACAAAACCATTCCCTGACCTCAAGGAGATCACATTCTAATGGAGGAGACAATGTATAAAAAAAATTATGTACAAACAAGAAATATATAAGGTTAATTAGAGGTAATTTCAGAGGGAAGGCACTTAGCATTGTGGGGTTTGGGGGACTGGGAAAGGCTTCTTTCAGATGGTACAATTTGATCTGAGGCTTGAAGGAAGACAATGAAACCACGATGCAGAGACAAGGAGAAGACCATTCTAGGCAAGGGTGACAGTCAGCGAAAAGGCACAGAGCTGGGAGGCAGAGGGTCTTGTGAGAGAAGGAGCAAGAAGGCCAGTGTTGCTGGATTGTCAAGTGCATGCAGGGGAGTAAAGTATAAGAAGGCTGAAAATTCAGGAAGAGCTTTAAAAGTCATACAGAATATTTAATATTTTATATTGGAAGTGATGGAGAATCACTAGAGTTTATTGAGTGAGGGATGACACAGGCAGACCTGCAGTTTAGGAAGATCTTTTTGGTAGTTATGGTATAGAATGGGGAGAGACTTGTGACAAAACCAACAAGCAGGTTATTGCAGTATAGGCCAGTTGCGAAGTGGTGAGGGCTTGCACCAGGGAGTAGCTATGTCAGAGGAGAGAAGGGGAAATGTGAAAGATATTGCAAAGGTAGAAATGACAGGAGTTGTCAATAGATTGGATATATAGTGTGAGTAAAAGTGAGGGAGGTCAGGGATGAAACCAAGGTTGTGAGCTGGAATCAATAAGGGCTGAATTCTGTGATGTATAAAAGTTTGGGAGACATCGTTTCTGGGTAATGAATCATTATGCTAGTCAATAACTAATAAAAGGGGTCAGTGGCACTCTTGAATGCCAAAGACCCCTCATGGAATCCACTCACCACTTACATGCCCTTGGAAGAGTAGGTGTTGTCAGATCTGAAAACAATGACCAAAAAGTCACAGAGGTTATGTAACCACTGTTAACTCTGAAAATACCAAAAAGCTCACACAGTTATCTTTTTTTATAATAAGTTAATTTATTTTTAGTTTTTAACATTCACTTCAATAAATTTTAAATTTTCTCCCCCTCCTTCCCCTTCCTCCTCCCCAAGATGGCATGCAATCCTTTATAGACTCTACATATACATTCCTATTAAACATATATTCACATTAGTCATGTTGTATAGAAAAATTAGAATGAATGGGAAGAACCATGAGAAAGAAAAAAACAAAACAAAAAACAAAAGAAGATCTGCATTCAGGCTTCATATTTCTTTCTCTGGATGTGGATGGCATTTACCATCATGAGTCTTTTGAAATTGTTTTAGGTCCTTGCATTGCTGAGAAGAGATAAGTCTATCAAAGTCAGTCATTGTACACTATGGCTGTTTACAGTGTTCTCCTGGTTCTGCTCACTTCACTCAGCATCAGTTCATATAAGTCTTTCCAGGTTTTTCTGAAGTCGGCCTGTGCTTGCACAGGTTATCACAACCACAGTTAACTCAAATAAAATAAAAACAAAATAAAACAAAAGGGCTAACAGTGATCATAAGCAAAAAGCTTTCTTTATTACATTGGAAGAAGGAAACTAGACACATATGCTGGGTCCTTCTCTAGAAGAAGATCTGCTTTGGTGAGGTCAAATCTTAACACATATAGCAACGGCTACGCAGTGAGCTGTAGCTGTGATGATAAGGGGTAACAGCAACAGTGAGACAAGTTTGATTTATAGCAGGGCTTCATGACTGCAATATGGGTCCGGCCAGCGCTTCTCTGAACTCAGGGACCACCTGGGGCTGGTATGAAACAATTCTGGGATTTTGCTGTGGCTAAGTTCATCCAGAGGGTGAACGCAAAGGATTGTTGTGATGGCAAACTTAGGACACAGCCTGCTTGCTGGGCCTTAGCTCTGGAAAACAGGGTATCTCCTAATAGTAAAAAGAGAGGAGTAAAAAAAGAGGGGTAGTCTTGGCATGGGGATCCTGACAGGTGGAAATCAACTCTGACTGGTTAACAAGTAATGAGAAAATGAATATTATAATGAGAGGCGGGCTTATTCTAATGAGGGCCTGGGGCACATGACTGATCACTCAGGACAAAGAGATTTATCTACACCCAAAGAGACTTATCTATACCCTCATCTAGGGTTGAGAGAAAAGGGGGAATCCACTTCCACCTAGACCAATTCACCTAAACTAGAATTTCTTTACCTTTTAATGAGATCTAAGTTTTTCCAGTTTCCCAAGATTTCATCTCATTATCATCCCTGCACTTCAATGCTGTCTGAATAGCTTATAAGGTTGATTTCCAAATAAGGAAATAGAAAGGAAAAAATCTTGGATCTCCCCAAGAGTAAATGGTCAGTAATATCAGACACAAATATAATTTCTCTCAGTTCAAATCAGATACTTGCTAACTGTGTGACCCTGAGAAAGTCGCTTAACTGCTGTCTGTCTCAGTTTCCTCAACTGTAAAAAAGGGATAACAATAGCAAACCTACATCCCAGGGTTGTTATAAGGATCAAATGAGATAATATTTGTAAAGCATTTAGTACAGTGCCTGGAACATAGTAGGTGCTTAATAAATTCTTGTTTCCTTCCTTTCTTCCTGAGAGAATGGTGTTACCCTTGAACAAAGAAGGAAAATTAGGAAGAAGGGATGGTTGGGGCAGGGGAAGAAATAATGAGTTCAATTTTAAACATGTCGAGTTGAAGATATGTATGGGACACCCATCTGAAGATATCTATGGGACACCCATTTGAAGATATCTATGGGACACCAATTTAAGATATGTATGGGACACCCATCTGAAGATACCTACAGGACACCCGTTTGAAGATATCTATGGGACATCCAGTTGAAGATGTCTCTGGGACATCCAGTTCAAGTTGTCTAATAGGCAGTTGGAGATATGAGACTGGAGGAAAGGAGAGAGATTAAGGATGAAGATCTAATAATCATCTACACAGAGATGATAAATAAATCCATGGGAACTGATGAGATCACTAAATGAAATAGTAGAGTGGGAGAAGAGAAGAGATCCCAGGACAGAGCCTTGGGGGATACCCACAGTTAATGAGTGTGACTAGATGAAGATCTAGTAAAAGGGACTGAAAAAGAATGCTCAGACAGGTAGGAGGAGGAGCATGACAGAGAAATATCATAAAAATTTAGAGCAAAGAAAGTGCCAAGGAGACAAGGGTGATTAACAGAATTAAAGTTTACAGAGGAGTCAAGAAGGATGAGGAGTGAGAAAAGACATGTAAAAGATGATTGGTAACTGGAGGGAGCAGTCTCACAGGAATGATGAATTCTGAAGCCAAACTGCCAAGTTTAGAAGAGAGTGAGAAGAAAGGAAGTGGACTAAATTACTAAAATAAAAAATGAGAACTCATAACAAGTGAAGAGGAAATAAAACAGAAACTATTTCACTCAATTATATTCCAACAAAACTGATAGCTTAAAAGAAAAAGATTAGTATTTACAAACATATAAAATAACCAGATTAACAAAACAAGAAACATAGCATTTAAATAACCCAATCTGAGAAAAATACATTTAACTGGCTATAAATGGGTGACCAAAAGGGAAAAAAAACACAACAACTCATGTCCAGATGAATTCAAAAATGAATTCTATAAAACATTCAAAAGACAACTCTAATACCACATAAATTGTTTGCAAAAATGGAGAAAGAGGCCATCTCAACAAATTCTTATGAAATAAATATGACCCTATAAACTGGAGCACAATAGAAATAAAGCACAGTATCTCTAATAATAGCAGCTAGCATTTATACATAATACTTCAAGTTTTGTAAAATGCTTTACAAACATTACCTCATTTTTTTCTCACAACAATTCTGGGAGATTTGCATTCTACAGATGAGGCCGATAGAGGTTAAGTGACTTCTGCAAGGTCACACAGCTAAGAAGTGGCTTTGAGCTCAGGTCTTCCCGACTCCAGGTCAATCGTTCTACCCACACGTTCTGTCCAGCTCCAATTCAGTGGTTTTTCAGTTGTGTCTGACTCTTCATGACCATATTTGGGGTTTTCTTAGAAAAGATAATGGAGTGGTTTGCCATTTCCTTCTTTAGCTTATTTTACAGATGAGGAAACTGAGGCAAATGGGGTTAAGTGACTTGCCCAGGGTCACAAAGCTAGCAAGTATCTGAGGCCAGTTTTGAACTCATGAAAATGAATCTTCCTGGGTCCAGGCCCAGCACTCTGTCTACTGTATTGCCTAGTTGCCTTTCTATTTGCCTAACTGCCTCTAATATATTGATGTGAAAATATTGAATAAAATATTACCAAGAGACCAAAACAACATATTAAAAGATAACTAATTATGGTAAGGTTAGTTTTGTACTCAAAATGAAGGTTGGTTGAATACTAGGAAAACTACAAATAGATCTTATTCATAACAAAAATAACAAAAATCTAATGATATTATGAATAGATGCAGAAAAAGTCTTGAACAAAATGCAATTCTCATTTCTTTTAAAAATACTAGAAAACATAGGAATAAATGAATTTTTCCTTAGTCTTTTAAAGAGTGTCTATTGGAAACCAAGAACTAGCATTATCTACAATGGGAAAACACTAGAATTATTTCCAATAAGTTTAGGGGTTAAAGTACTGCTGTCCATTGTCACCACTACCATTTGATAGAGTTTTAGAAATGTTAGCTATATCAAAAAGACAACAAAAAGAAATTGAAAGAAAAAGCATAGGCAAAGAGGAAACAAAATTATTGCTTTTTATAAATAATATAATGGTTACTTAGAGAACACTAGATATTTAAACACTAGATATTAAATTTAATAGAAACATTCACTTTAGTAGAATGGTGGGTTATAAAATAAACCCACAAAAATCCCACCATTTCTGTATATTGCTAACAAAATCCACTATGGAGAAATAGAAAAAACAATATTTTCCAAAATAACAACAGAATGTTTAAGATATCTAGAAGCATACCTACCAAGATATAGTCAGGACATATATAAATAAAACAAAAAAACATTCTTTACTGAAATAAAAGAAGACTTAATTGAGGAGACATTAATTGTATGTTTTGGATGATGCCAATATGATAAAAATGATGATGCTACATAAAGTAATTCATATATTGAGTGTCATACCAATTAAACTACAAAAAAGGTTATTTTTTAGAACTAGACAAAATATTTACAAAATTCATCTGGGGAACAAAATATCAAGGAAAACACTGAAAAGAAGTAGAAATAAAGGGGGCTTAGCAGTATCAGATCTCAAATCATATATTAAAGCAATAATAATCAAAATTATTTGGTAATGGTTAAAAAAATGGAAAAGTTTATCAGTGGAAGAAACTAGGTAAAACAAGTCCCAGAAGCAATTGAACATAGTAGCATAATGTTGGCTATACCCAAGCTTACCAGAATACCAGATACTACGTTAAGAATTCCCTACTTGATTGGGAAAATAAGCAAGCAGTTTGGCTTAGAAAAATATCTTACACCATATATTAAAACAAATTTCAACCAGATACATGGCCTAAGTGTAAAAGAAATCATGAAGAAATTAAAAGAAGTGACACCTTTTATAGTTTTGACTTTGTTGTTGTTCTTCAGTTGCTTTTCAGTTGTGTTACACTCTTAGTGACCTCATTTGGGGTTTTCTTGGCAAAGATCCTGGAGAGGTTTGCCATTTCCTCTCCAGCTCATTTTACAGATGAGGAAACTGAGGCAAACAGGGTTAAGTGACTTGCCCAGCATCATGCAGCTAGTAAGTGTCTGAGGGCAGATTCGAACTCAGGAAGATGCTATGACTGGGGAAAAAGTTATTATTTTTTTCCTTTTAAATTTATTTATTTTTAGTTTACAAGATTCAGCTCCACAAACTTTTGAGTTCCAAATTTTCTCCCCCTCTCCATCCCCCTCCTCCCCCAAGACTGCATGCAATCCGATATAGGTTCTACATATACCTCAGGGAAAAAGTTATTAACCAAATAAGGGATAAAGGTGATTATAAAGGATAAAATACATGGTTTGATCACTATAATATGGGAAAGGCAAAACAACTCTCAAGTTCTACTTTAGACTTTTATTTAGATTGGCAAAAATGAAAAAAATGGATAATAGCCATTTTTAAAGGTGTCATGGTATGACAGGCACTGTAATACAATGTTAGTGGAGCTGTTAATTGGTTTGAACTTTCTGGAAAATAATTTGGAAGTATACCCCCAGTCACTAAGCTACATATACATTTTTATTCTGCTCTGCTTCCACTAGGCCAATACCTAGGACAAGAGATCAGGGACAATGAGAAAGGCCCCATATGTACATATTTGTAGTAGCAAAGAAATGGAAAGAAAATCAGTGCCTCTTAAATGAAAAATGGCTAAATTGTGATACATAAATACAATGGAATATTAATGTTCCCTAAGAAATAAATATGGACAGATTTATATGAACTATGTGTAGAATGAAATAAGCAAAACTGGGAGAACAATGTAGTTAGTTATTACAATAATAGTGTAAGGAGAAACAACTTTGAAAGAAATCAGAACTCTGAACCAAAGTAGTAACCAGCTGTGACTTCAAAAAACTATTTATGAAACATCTTTTGTCAGGGAAGTTTATTTGTTTGGTTTTTTTCAAAACACCAAATCTATATATACATCTAAAGTGAAATATATCATAAATTAAATGACTAACGTCTACTGTTTGACAAACTTAAGTTTTAACAATTAAAATAATAAAAAAAATCCAAAAATTGTACCACTATGTAAATGCACTGTAATCTTAAAGAAAAAAAATACAAAACCAGTACGATCCCATTAGTTAACACTGACGGGAAAAAAAAAAATTCTTTGAAGTACAGGTCTGTGGAGTTAGACATTTGTTAAATGTGGTAAAAAAAAAAAAATCGGAAAACCTCTGAAATTGAAGCAAAACATGAATTGATTGTTTTCAAATAGATTTGGTAAATTTCTTTTTTACAAGTTTAACTTTCAGCTGTCTGTCACAAACCCCTTAATATTTGAATATCCTTATGGCAGGCATTCTGTAAGATTCAGTAAATCAGGCAAATATTGTCAGGCAGAGGGACTAGAGATACTGAATGGACATGAACAGTATTTTCATTTGCATCGTCTGACTATATGTATTTGGGTTTATTTTTTTTGGAGGGGGGAAGGCAGGGCAATTGTGGTTAAGTGACTTGCCCAAGGTCACACAGCTAGACTATATGTATTTGTTATGTGTAGAAGGGTGGGCTTCTACTCGGAGATGGGGGTGATAGGCTGGTGGGTAAGGGACAGATGTGAAAAAAAAGAGCATCAATATAACATTACAAAAAATCAAATGAGATAATATCTATAAAATACTTAGCATAGTGGCTGGCACATGGTGGGTGCTATACAAATGCTAGCCATTATTATTATTATTATTATTTTGTTTATTAAATGCCTAGGAGAAAACAAAAATAAATGGATAAGGGGACACAAATAGAGCAATTTTGTTACTACTACTATACACATACACATATAATTCTTTTTCTTTTTAAAAAATTTTCTTTATTTATTTTTAATTTTCAACATTCACTTCCATAAGATTTTGAGTTTTAAATTTTCCCCGCCTTCCTCTCCTACTCCCTCCACATATATAATTCTTCAAAAAAAATAAATTGTACAAATAGCTCATGACCTCTTTCTTGTTCTTCTTTGTATATTGAGATGTTTGTGGATTTTTAAGTTAACAATAAAAGAAACAGAACATTTTAAATTATAAAAAAGAAAAAAATTGTCTAAACATGCTGCGCTCTCTCTGTCTTCTCTTTGTCTCTTCTCTCCGTCTCTCTCTCCTGTCTTTATGTTTCTATGTCTCTACATCTCTCTCTCTCTCTCCCTCCCCCTCCCAGTTCTTCTCCTCTGCCCTTCTTGTTTCACTGTCTCTGTCCTGTTCTTCCCCACTCCCCCGCCCCACCCCCCATTACCCAATGACTGCAAGTGCAGCGGCATCTTTATGTACTTCATTTTCTTCACCTTCTTTAAGGCACTTGACTCTATGGGCACCTCTTTCCTATTGAATACCCTTCTCCTCAGATACAGACAGCCCTTTCCTGATTTTCCTCTTATCTCTGTAACTGCCTTTTTTATGCATCCTCTGTTAGATCTCCACCCTCTCTCCAAGAGACTGACCTTTGCCCTTTTCTATCTTCTAGTCAAACTTGTTCATTTGTCCAGCTTGTTGTCACCTCTGGGTGACTTCCTGGATAATAGCTCCAACCCTGACCTCTCTTCTGGGTTCCAGATTTACATCACTCTCGTGATTCCTCAAATGCATTGTAAATCGGAATTTTCAGAACCAAGCCTATTTTCCTAAATTCCTCCTAACTCCACTCTTTCTGTCAGCTTCCTTCATTTCCATCACCTCACCTAGGCAGTTATCAAGCCTGCCTATTCAGCATCACCTGAATCTTTCTTCCTCTCTGTATTCCTATTGCAGGAGCTCTAGTAGGGGTCCTTAATATCATCACTGTGGCCTACTGGCTTCCAGTTAACTTCCTGCCTCCAAATCTATCCACTCCACCGATGCCACATTAATGTTTCATATGCAAACATCAGGCTATATCTTTCTTCTCAAACATCCCTTGTCTGTCAAATACATTTAAAATTCTTTTCCCTGGCATTCACCCCTAATCTGTGGCCAATCTACCTTTCCAGCTTTTATTTCATGCTCATCATGCTCCAGCCAGACTGGGCTAATGTTTGTCCCTAGATAGAACAGGCCCTGTGCTTTCCTGGTTCTCCCCAGACTCGGAAGGTCCCTTATCCCCCACTTTGCCAGGTTAGTATTTATTGCTATACATTCTTCAAAACCCAACTCAAATCCCACCTCCTATTTTCCCTGTAGCTAATTACCACCAGCTCTTCTTCCCACTTTACAAAAAAGCACTTTATCTTGCATCTCTAAAGCAGTTTGATGAGCCTTTTTCAGGGGCCCACTGCGTTACTAGTCGCTGAGGATACAAAGAAAATTTTAAAAAACAAAACGACTAAAAGGCTCTGCCTGCTCTCAAGGAGCTTCCATTCTATTGTATTATTGCACAGCAAAATTATTCCATACCTGCCATTTTCCGAATAGAAAATAAACTCCATGACAGCAGGGACCACATCTAACCCAAGCTTTTTAGCTTACCTAGTCTCTAGCACAGTATTCTTTAGGGCTCTGGCGCTTAATAAATGTTTATTGATTTAATAATCATAGCATTTATATAGCTCTTTAAGATTTACTGTTAGCATTATACTCACGTTTTCTCATTTGAGCTTTACAACAGCCCTGGGAGGTAGGTGCTATTATCCCCTTTTACAGATTTGGAAACTGAGTCTGAGAACCATCCAGGGAAGTCACAGAGCTAGAAAAGGTAGTGAGATTGGGTTTGACCCGCTGTCTTCCTGACTCCAGGGCGGTCACTCCGTCCCTCTTGCACCCCCTGGGGGATTTGAGGTGCACGACATCTTCCCATTAAAGGGTAAACGCCTTGGAGCATACACCCGTTTATTTCATCTTTTTATTACCAGTGGCTAGGTTTTGCACATTATAGATGCTTATGGATTTTGATGAATTACAACGAATTAACTTTGAGTTTTCAGTTGTTCACTTGAAGTGATTTATTTAGTCTTGCGAATAACTGAGATAATTTTAAAAAATTATTTAATAAAACGATCGTTGCTGATCTAGCACTTTTGGAATATCGTAGCTCCAACAAAATATCTCAAAGGAAAAAATAAATCTTGAAATCTTGGCCTCGGTCGACTTATCCCAACTTCCTCTCCCTTCTCTGGCTTTTCTGTTTTTGGTTTTGATGTTATTTTTCCCCCATCTTAATTAGGCTGACTTGCTTTCGATTTTGATGTTTTCACTCCACCCTTCGTGTCCACGTTTTTGTACTTTCACAACTATCCTTTTCTACTCCTCTTCCCTTTACTAGTGTCTTAACAAAACATTATCCGACCCTTTTCCCCTTCAAGAACGTTTAAGATGACGCCAAAGTTTTGACCTTGTATTCCTACTAAAACTTATCTTACAGCGAACTTCGAAGTGTAAGCACAAAAAAATCCTTAAATTTGAGTGATGCAACGCAGTCGTGTGTGATGAGCCTCTTTTTTCACTCCTTTTAGCTCAGAAACAAAAACCGAAATTTACAAGAGAAAAAAGTTGATGATTCATATATACTATCAAGAAGGTAAAAAAGAGCCCACCCTTTAGGGTTGCCCGGCTAGCTCAGTCGGTAGAGCATGGGACTCTTAATCCCAGGGTCGTGGGTTCGAGCCCCACGTTGGGCGTGTGACTTTTGTTTTTCTATTGTCTTCTACGTCAAGAATTCCTTAACAATCCCAACACAAATCACAGTTCGCTTATGTTTAATTTAATTTAAACAAATCGGTTGAAAGTGAAGCGTTCCTGGAAGGTTTCATTTTCAACAGGAAGGGCGGAAGTTTTTCTGCGCATGCGTATCGAAAGCCACGGTACTCCACCCTGCCTTTTTTTTTTTCCCTAGTGGAACTTGAAACTGATTATTTAAAACACAACACAACAAAAAAATTAAAAGAAAAAACCCTCAAACTTTTGAGAATATAAAGTTCACTTCAGGAAAATTATATCGTTATGCATGCTCGCTGATAGGGGGCACTCCCTCTTTTTTTTCAAACAGAATACTGAATTCCCCCATTGAGGCACTGAAACCCGGGGCTCCCGCGTTAGCTGTTGGGGTTCCAAGAGAACCGAGATCGGAGACTAGCCTCATTCATTCATTCATTCTCTCACTCATTCACTCATTCATCTCCTTCTTTCCTTCCTTCCTTCCGTAGTCAAGTTGAACTGACAGATGACGCTGCCTCCCTAAGATGGGCTTTACCTTTTCCTTACTCCCCCATTTTCGCTTTTTAAAAGTGAATGGGAAGCAAAAGAAAACTTGTCATAATAGAGAGATCAGAAACTGGGAGGGTGGGTGCATGTCAGCAGAATGGGGTCAGTCTGTCAATCAAACATTTATGAAACTCCTACGCGGTGTTTTTTACTTTTCTTCAACGTTTAGCAAAGTGCCTGGTAGGCTCTTAATAAACGCTGTCAGCAAGCATTTATTAAGTGCCTACAATATGCCAAGCACTGTGCTGGAGATTCAAACCCCCCATCCCCAAAACAATCCCTGTCCTCAAGGAGCTTCCATTCTAACGAGAGAAACAACATGCAAACACGGCTGTGTACAAACATGATAGTTTGCAGGTAATTTCAGAGGGAGGGCACTAGCATTAAGCGGAGCTGGGAAGGACTCTGCAGAAAGTGAGACTTTAGCTGGGACTTGAAGGCAGGAGAAGAGGAGGGAGAAAATTCCGAGGTGGTGTAAGATAAAGCAGAATAAGCTAATAGATCTTCGTGTGTGTGTGTGTGTGTGTGTGTGTGTGTGTGTGTGTGTGTGTGTGTGTTGGAGGAGGGGCCTAGGAAGAGCCCTCCACCAACAGTGCCTAACTTTGTTAATTTTCTACTGTAATATTGAATTCTTTCTCTCCACTTTGTCATAACCAATTTATAGCTTGCCTACAAGACGTTTGAGTCATTCATTCATTCAACAAGAATTTATTAAGTGTTGACTGTACAAGGGAGGGAAAACAACATGGACAAAGGCAAGTCGATACAAAATATAGGAAACTTCTGAATGAAGAAAATCCCTCTGCCCAAGCAAGTTATCACTTGCTCTGCAATTTCCCTTTTTAGATAGTGGCCTAGGGCACTGAGAGGTTGTGACTTGCCTAGGGTCTCACAGCCAGAATTGTGTGAGCCAGGACTTGAATGGAGGGGTCCTTAGCTCTCCGCTATTAGACGCAGAGAGTGCGTAAAGAAAGCCAAGGGTCTGACAGAGGGAGGAAGACCTGGGCTCAAGTCCGGTCTCTGACATATACTGGCTGTGTGACTCTGAACAAGTGTGATAGGGCCAATAAGCAAACAAATAACACGACAAAGAATAGATGGAGGTAATAGGTGAGCCCTTCGGTTCTGGAGCATGGGGGCGCTTTCCATGGAGCTCAGCCTGTCCTGGCCCCTTCCCGTGGATCTTAAGGTTGGGCCACTTGGAGAGACACGTGCTCTGAGACTCCTGGTTTCTGGGCCCTTTGTCCCCGTGGGGGAGGGAGTTTCCAAAGGGGTTTGGCACTCGATCCCAGAATAGCTGCTTACTCCGTAGGCTTCAAGGGAGTAGCCAAAGTCTCTGATCTTTCTCTTTTTCTTTCTTTTGGAGGAGTGGCTTGAGATTCCAACAGCCTTCCTTCAGACTTCCGTAAAGGTTGGGGGGAAGCATCTGTCTCTCCTTTCCTCTTCCTAGCAGCAATTAAGGTTGCCTAAGCACATTGCAGGGAGAGCATGTTTGTCTAGATGAGCTCGTACTGAAAAGTCCTCTGCTTCTTCTGACTTCTATTTATTTCCTTGACTGAGTGAGCACAAGTGACCATCGATCCTGAAAGATGGCTCTTTTTAGCCGTGGTGAGCTCATGAGCTTAAGAGGTCCGGATCCCTTAAGAGGTTCTGGGAATGAGTTGTCTAGTGGGAGGTACTTCCTGAAGCTATATATCCTTCTAAGAGGAGAAAGTGAGCAGCACCTGGAGGATGAATTATGCATTCTGGGTCAGCCAAAATGCTCAATACAACGACAATGAAGGCTGAAGTTGAAGTGAAATCTATTCACAAGTCGCTTGGGAGGCTTTCCTACGTCCTATGACAGTGTAATAGTAATTATGGGTTATTGTTTTATGTCCTTGTCAATGGGTACTTTTGCCCTCTTTAAATTCACAAAGCTCCTTCCAAAACTGAATATATCTATTTCAGGATCACTGTTTGTACCCAGGGAAGGAAATACAAACTGGGAAAGACAGTCAGGGACACTGGGTCCAAGCTCAGCTTACCTGGCCAAACCGTTGCTTTATATATCACAATTTGCATGTCACTTTGGTCAGGGACTATGTCAAACTTTATTAATGTTCCTTCTAAAAATTTTTATTTATTTCAGTAAATATTTCCTAATCGCATTTAAAAATTTTTTTAAGTTTTTTTTTAGTTCCAAATTCTCTCCCCAACCTCCCATAACCTGAGAAGGCAAGCAATATGTCAGTTAAACATGTGAAGTCATGCAAAACATTTTTCCATATTATCCATGGTGTAAAAGAAAACACACACACACACATACACACACACACACAAAATCAAGAAAAATAAAGAAAGTGAAAAAAGTATGCCTTAATTTGCACTCAGAGTTAATCAGTTCTCTCTCTGGAGATGGATAGCATTTTTTTTTTATCATGGGTCCTTTGGAATTGTCTTGGATCATTATTTTGATTTGTGTAGCTAAGTCTTCCACCGTTGGTTATCGTTACAATATCGCTGTTACTGTGGACGATATTCTGGCTTGCTCATTTCAGTTTGCATCAGTTCATATAAGACTTCTTGGGTTTTTCTGAAACCAACCTGTTCATTATTTCTTATAGCACAATAATATTCCATCCCAACAATCACATACCACATGTTCAGCCATTCCCCAACTGATGGGCATCCACTCAATTTTCAATTCTTTGTCAGCACAAAAAGAGCTTGTATAAATGTACAAATAGGTTCTCTTCCCTTTTCTTTGATCTTTTCAGGATACAGACCTGGTAGTGGTATTGCCGGGTCAAACAGTATGCACAATTTTATACCCCTTTGGGTATAGTTTCAAATTGTTCTCCAGAATGATTACATCAGCTCACAACTCCACCAACAGTGCCAAACTTTGTTAATTTTCTACTGTAATATTGAATTCTTTTTCTCCACCTTGTAGCCACAACAATTTATAGCTTGCCCATAAGACATTTTCTCTTGGAAAGTCAATCTGACACCTTGAATTTCATTGCCCTTAAGGTGATCATAGACATTTGACTTCTTGGTGCTTGAGGTAACTAAGCCTATGAATTATGGAGGAATTGAGGTCTTCAGTGACAGAAATGCTGAATTTCCCAAACAGATGAAATTACAGTTCTGTATCATCCCTTGGTCCCTCTTCCCCCAAGGAAATGCATAGTAGAAACATTCTTATAGTTAGTTAAGCCAAGCATATAATTCAAAGTCTAATCTTCAGTGATATTCTTGAGAATAAAAGCTAGTAGTAATGAAGTAAATATGGATGAGCAACATTAGACTTTAAAGAAAGTAAATGCGGTATGATGATGTATAATAAACAAAAATACATAACAAAATTACTAATAATTAAAGATATATACCCAGTTTGGTAAGACAACGGAATACTACAGCTCATTTTTGGTTGAATTATATAAGGGGCTGGAGTAAAATTAGAAGAGCTCAACAAAATGATGAGAGGCAAAAGTTGAATGCCCTAAGGAAGGCTCTATTTTAATCATTCAGCAAATATGCAAGACACTGTCCTAAACTCTGGGAATATAAAGACAGTAATCCACAAGCATTTATCAAAGTTTACTATGTGCCAGGTACTCTCACTGTGAATACAATGATAGGTAAAAAATAGGGGAGATAACACATAAATAAATAGATACATGATACATACAGAGTAGATGGAAGGTTATCTCAGAGGGAAAGGCATTAGAAACTGGGGGGACCAGGAAAGCACTTTTGCAGAAGGTTAGATTTGAAGTGAGTCTTGATGGAAGCCAGGGAATAACTAAGAGGTGAAAACGAAGGGACCAAGCATTCCAGGCATGGGAAACAGCTAGTGCAAAGTCACGGATTCTAGAGATAGAGTGCTAGGTTGGAGGAAATAGATTGGAAATTGAATGGAAGGAGAATAAAGTGTAAAAATATGGGAAAGGTAAGAAAAAGTCCGGTTATAAATAGCCTTAAATATCAAAAAGTGGTCTTAATATTTGATTCTGGAGAGTGCCATTAGTGTTCACTGAACAGGGTGACATGTTTTTAAAAAGACCACTTTGGCAGCCAAAGATGGATTGGACTGGGAGAGACTTGAGGAAGGAAGACAAGGTAGAAGGCTATTTCAGTAGTCCATGTAAGAGGAGATGAAGGCCTGAACTAGGTTTGTGGCTACATGAGTGGAGAGCAGGGGCCATATTCTTTCTTTCTATCTATCTATCTATCTATCTATCTATCTATCTATCTACTATCTATCTATCATCTCAGAGATGTTATAAAGGTAGAAATGATGAGATTTGACAATGGATTGGATATGTGGGATGAGAGTGATGAGTTGAGGAAGATGCTGAAGTTGCAGGCCTGGATGTTATTGACAGTAATAGTAAAGTTGAGATGAATTCTGTTTTGGATATGTTGAGCTTGAAATGCCTATGGGACATTCACTTCAATATTCAAAAGATAGTTGGAGGTCACTTCCTCTTAGCACTGTTGTGCACTATCCTGGTGGTGCTTGGCTAGGTGCCACCCTATTCCATTTCTTCCTCCTGCTTTCCCTCCCTACTGCAACTGGAGACCATTTGGACCCTCTGATGAAGGATGCTCCTTTAGCACTGCCAACTGGCCAGCTCTCTGCCTGGTCTTGGTGTAAGGACTAGGCTTTCCTGGAGTGGCCCAAGCTGCTGCCCAGAAGGGGCAGGAGTAGCTGCAGGAGGTCATCGACAATCCCATGGCACAGGCAGACCCCACTCACTTACATAGGGCACATGTGGTATATGGTGGATTTGGTCTTTATGGCGTCATGCCCTGTAACTATTTCCTAATCAGTGCCTACAAAAATGCTAAACCTATGCAGTGCCAAGGAGACACGGGAGACTGGACTGGGACATTTTTTTTTGGTCATAAGGGTGCTGTATGGTTAGCAACACTGAAGAAAGATGTTCTAAAAGTAGCTATAGCAGCTTGAGATTTTACAGGCAAAGTGTGGGATGCTGTTTCAAGATGAACTGATGACCTTGGCTCATAAACACACTATCAAGTGTAGGTTTCACTTATTGACAAGTGGACAGTATAAACTCTTATGCACACGATTTGAACAAACCTGAAGCGGGACCTAATTGATTGTCACACCTCTGGTATTAAAAAGCTTTATGGTACAGAAGATAGATTGTTTCAGCTGGTGATAAAAACTGTCTACCTCTGGGATAGTGGACAGAAATGAAATCTTTTAATTTTACTATGTCAGCAGCATGGAATATATTCCTAAAGGAGAGATTCTAGTAACATGGCTATTAATAATGCAGTAAGTCTGGAGCCAATTAAATTCCTTGAAACTCCTGCTCCAATCCATTCCGTATCTCTTAATCTAGAGAATTTGTTGGTGCAGGTAGTAAAGATTTTAAGCTTTATAAACATGATTATAACAGCAGAGAAGAGCTAGAATCTGACAAAAGACACTTTGGTCCTTTTGCTGTGTGAGGTTTAGTGCTGTTGGAGAACTGTATGCTCTGAGGATGGGACATGGAGACCATGGCAGACTGTGGTAGGGAAAATGCATCCTTTGGAGATTTCATTTCCAGAGACAACAGAAGCGCTGGAAGATCTTGGCTGGGAAAATTCAGATTGAATCTACATTTTCAACTCCTAAAGTTAAGGCTTGTGCATCTGTTGTATACCACAGATGTTATGCAACATATGGACTAAAACAAACAAGCAGTAATTAGCATAAGCTCTTTCTGAGTTAATCTCTATATAAGGCAAACATGGGCATCATTTGATGGGGAATATGAAAGTTAGCTCCACTGTTGGGACTAGCTTTAAGTGAAAACTGAGAACGTACATGTGTGTGCACACGCACGCGTGTATGCATGTGTATATATGTGTGCATATATACATATGTACGTACATATAAAAGCAGGTAGAATTGTGCTCAGTTCATCCACTATCCTACTGCCTTCTTGAATGAACACGTGCAAGCCAAAATCCTATTTCTCTTACTGCAATTATATATTTTTTAGCCATTATACTTTATTATGGAGAATAATGTAAATGGCCTATTTAATTTTTTTATCCTGAAAACAGAAAGTGTTTTGCTTTAGCTGTAAAGAAGGGAGTATGGAAAAAAGTATTTGGCTTGATTTCTCCTTCACTACTTCTGAACAATGAATTGTTTGTCTAGATAAAATGCCTCTATAACAACAACCACAGCACTTGGAGATGTGACTGCAATTGAGCAGAGAGACTAGGATTGGGTGGGGAGAACTGGGAATTATTTGCATAGAAATGACTGAATACATGCGAGCTGATGAGAGACCAGGTGAGATAAATCTAGAGCCAAAAGAGAAAAGAGTATAGGACAGGGCATTGGGAGACACCTATGGATAATGGGTATGACCTGGAGGAAGAACCAGGAAAGGAGAGGGAGACAGAAGAGAGCAGTACCACAAAAATCTTAAGAGGAGAAAGTATCCAGAAGTTGAAGGTGATTGACAGCATCAAATGCCACAGAGATATCAAGGGGATGAAGACAGAGATTTTTAGATTAGTTTTTAGACTTAGTAGTTAAGATCTTGATAATTGATAACTTTGGAGAAAGTGGTTTCAGTTGAACAGTGAAATTGGAAAAAGAAGAAAAAGAAAAATGAGGCATAGTACCTTGTTTCAAGAAGCTGCCAATTTTATAGGGGAATCAAGGGACATAAAATAATTATGACACAAATCAGAATAAGAGGTATGTATAAAGCATATTACTTATCTTCACAGAAGACCGAATAAAGGAAAAACAAGCATAAATTTCAGCAAGATCATTTATACTTAAAAATTATGAGGCTAAGTACATATCTAAGGAAGTATGAAAAGGAACATTTGGTATACAGAGTATAGGATTGGTGAAACGATCAAGAAAAGTCCTTTTAAGAGTTGGGGTCTGGCAGAAAATATAAATATATGCTCCATTAAAATCTGCCTCTGTTTCCTTGTCATGTCATCAAGGTGCATCAAGACTATGTGACTCATATCTAAAATCTGGCAAACTAGAGGCTCTGGGTAAGGGCTTGGCAACAGATAATTTGTATCTTTTTTTGAGGACCAGACTAAGTTCATAAAGTCTTCTCACCAAAGGCTGCTTTTTTTTTGTCATAGCAATTCAGGAAGACTCTATACTATGACAGAGTGAGATGACTATTTGTTACTACTATTCTTCATTGTGAAATTAATGCTTGAGAATTTTCATATTTTGTATGTAATAGGTGCTCAAGAAATGTTACCTTATATTTAAGATAATATTTTCATCCAGAAGGGTCAAAGATATTTTAATTTACCTAAAAATCTAATAGCCATAATATATATGTTCATGGACCCTGCCCACTGGAATAATTTACTGGCCACAACAAAACTTTTTGGAATATACACTTTAATATTTGAAATAACTAGTAATGTTTAACATTGTCCAATATTCAAATGAATAACCATTAAACATTATGACATTTTCAAAGACTCTCTAAAGGCTGGAATGCGTGTTACAAACTTCAGGGAGAAAAAACTGTTACTCTTTTCTTGTAATGTACTTTCTAACAAACTTCCAAAATTAAATTGCTTTATATACCATTTATATAAATACAGCAAATCTCACAAGGGTCACCTACTGAAGCTCCCTAAGAAAAACAAAAAGGTCAGAAAAGGAAATAGATTTGCTTTCACTTACACTAAAGTTAACTATAACACAATATGCTATACACTTTGTGTGACACATTTGTAATTGGGTTGTGATGACATATTCTATGTATGCGGATCTTTTCTTGAGTCAAGTGCAGCTGCATTTCATTCAGGCTTTTATTTTTCAGTGGAAAATGCTCTCTTCATCAGTGGGGGTGGAGCTTTACCCACATCAAACATCATTTCCATAGGGGGGTTATTGAGTGAGCACCAGTCAGGAATTCGGCCTGTCTGATTATAATACTCCTTTGAAATGGAACGACTCCCAAGTATGTCCTGCAAAGCTCCAAAAATAGCACCTGAATTATAAAATGATAAAAATCAGAGAATATGGTGAGTGAAAATTGTGAGACTTATTTTAAAGTTTTTATACTCAGAATATTGGGAACTCCTGATTTAGACTTTTCTCTTTGCACATTTTACTTTGCTTCATTTCAGAAAACAAAGTGATACAAGGCTTCACCCCTAGGCACAGTAACTAAATGTTGTGAGTAAAATTGCAAACCATATCTAATTTGAAAAAAACAAAAACCAAAACCTAGTTTAGATACTATGGACATTATACTTTTAAATTTTGCTACATAATCATTCAGTGAAACATAGCCCCATACCCTTGGTTAACTTTTATGTACATTTAGAAATAATCTGTTACTAATTTACTAAAATAAATTATGAGATTCCACTCCATCGTATGTTTCCTTTTTGGAATAAACTTTTGTTACAAGTAGCTATAATATACAAGTAGCTATATATATACAATCAATAGTACTATTGGTTTTTGTGGTCCTATACTTCATTCATTCAAACTACTTAAGCCTTGTAATAGTTTTGTCCTCATAGTTAAGTTGCCAATCACGTTTTTGTTTTATTTTTTAACTTTGGCAGCTAACCTGCAATGGACTGATACTCAAAATACCTTAATTGAAATATTTAGTGATTTATATTTTCATAGCTCTCTGAACATAGCCTGCTCCAAGAGTCTATGATTCTACCATTTTATTTTCATAATAAACCTTCCAAGTTTATGTCCATGTTAAAACACTTTCCATGAAGGTCATTTGCATTTTTAATCTAAAAGTTACAAAACTCAATTATTTCTCATTTCAGAATCTCAAAATTAATTTCCTCCCCATGTACATGATTTGAAATGTTGCTCAAACCTAATTTCTGCCAGATTGCTCTTCAGTGTTCCCAGTAGTTCTGTCAAATAAAGTTCTTACCCCACTATTTGGAATTACTGAGTCTATCAAACACTATGCTATTATATTTGATTGTTTCTGGGTCTCACTGTACCTAATCTGTTTCCATTGCTCCACTTTTCTATTTTTTAAATTCAACCAAAGTTCAATTTTTGATGATTACTGATTTAGAGTATGGTAATATCTAATACTGCATGGACTCCATCCTGCGTACTCCCTTCCCTCCTCCCCCATTTATTTCTCTTGATATTCCTGACCTGTAGCTCTGCCAGTAAGTTTTGTTGTTATTTTGTCTAGTTGTATAAAGCCATTCATTTGGTAGTTTGGTATGGCACTGAATCTGTAAATTAATTTAGGTGGAATTTCCTTTTTTTTATATAAGCATGAATCAATTATTTAATTCTGCCATTCTATAAAGAGTGTTTTGTAGTTTTGTTCATATAATTCCTATATATGTTTTAGTAGGTGGACTCTGAGGTATTTTACACATTCTGTAGTCATTTTGAAAGCAATTTCTTTTTCTATCTCTTCCTGCTGGCTTTTTGTTAATTATACATAGAAATACTCATGACTTTTATAAGTTTATTTTACATATTGCTACTTTGTTTATTTTATTGTTTCAACTGATTTCTTAGCTGAATCTCTAGGGTACACTCAGTAAACTATTACATCATCTGCAAAAAGCAGTAATTTTGTTTACTCTTTGCCTATGCTTATTCCTTCAATTTCATTTTTTATTGCTACATCAAATGACAGTGGTGTTAATGGACATCCTTGCTTCACCCTGATTTCATTGGAAAGACCCTTTGTGGCATTACTCCATTATAGATAGTACTCTTTGTTTTAGATAGATACTGTTTATCTAACTATTAATAATGTTGTTGAGTCATTTTTTAGCTGTGTCTGACTCTGTGATCCCATTTGGGGTTTTCTTGGCAAGGATACAGGAGTAGTTTGCCATTTCCTCCTCCAACTCATTTTACAGATGAGTAACTGAGACAAACAGGGTTAAGTGACTTGCCCAGGGCTATACAATTAGTAAGTGTCTGAATTTGGATTTGAACTTAGAAGAGGAATCTTTCTGACTCTAGGCCCAGCATGCTATCCACTGAACCACCTAGCTGTTTCATATTAACAAAGGATCCATTTATTTCTACATGAAAATACTTTTAATTTAAATGGCTGGTATACCTTGTCAAAATAATTTTAACTATTGATATAATCATAGGGTTTTTATTGTTTTTATTATTAATATGATTTTTGATTATGAATATGACTAATACGATCTTTGTTGTTAAGATGTTTATAGACTTCTCAGTACTGAACCAAACAACTGTATTTCTGGTATAAATCCAACCTTGCTATAGTGCATAATCTTTTAAATATATCCATACTTTCCAATGTTTACAACTGACTCCATAAGCTCCAAATGATTCTCTTTTCTCTCTAAGATAAAATATAATATACTTTGGTTTTTTAAAAGTCTTTCACAATCTGGCCCCAGCCCATATTTCTAAGCTCAATTATATATTATTTCTCTTGTATGCTATGGTACCACCAAATTGGCCTTTTCTCTCTTCTTCACACACAACACTCTATCTCACTTCTCTATTCCTTCCTAACAGCTACTCCCCATACCTGAAAAGCACCCCCTCCATTGCTGCTTCTCAGAAGCCATATCTTCATCCAATATTCAGCTCAGATGACACCATCCCTTCCTTTTACCTGCCTTCCTTTATTCCCTCAATTGTTAGTTTTGACTTTTAAATGAATCTAGTTCTTTAAATAAACCATGTTACTTTATACCTCACACTTCCACTTGAATGACAAGAGAAATAAATTTATTAGACGACTGTTACTATTTAAGCATCCAAAGTAAAACATGTATGTATGCATTCTTGAGGAATAATTAACAGTTCTGAATAAAGAATTACCATTTCACTTTACCATGTATCAATACCATTAAAAACACAGTAATGGCTACTGAATGAACAAGCACCAGTACAAGAAAAAATTAAGTTCTGAAGATGTGATACTTTGTAAATTTATTTTTAACATTCTAAACAAAGTACTTCAAAATCAAAGTCTTACCTCCCAACCAGGCCACACAATTAGGTTTTGCAGGTGGAGTATGAATTCGGAATGTCTTAGTGCCAAGTGCTTTTTTGTATTTTGGTTTTTCTACCAAATACTTGATTTCTGCCATTAATCTATGTAAGAATCCTGGCAACATAGCAGTGCCACCTATGACTACCAAGTTCTCTGCCAGCTGCTTCCTTGTGTCTATTGGGCACTAGTATTAAAGATAAAGGAAAACAAGTTATTGTATGTACAGGTAAGCCTGATTTTAAAAAAAATGAACATAGAATAAAAAACGTTAGGTGAGCATTTGCATTAAGAAATGATTATGTGATTTATAAAATCTTTCAATGGAGATTTCTTCTCACAAATATTAAGTTGGAAAAATTATGATAATATACATACATTTTTCTTATTAAAAGAGAAAATAAATATAATTTCTTTGAAACATTCCACTCTAAAAATAAGCATGTACATCATTTTTCATCATTTGTTGCACTAGTAACAGAAAGTACTCTACAGAAAAGGGATCTAAATGCAAATGCTACTCTCTAAGGCAGTGGTACTCAGTTTTGTGATCCTGAAGTTACACATGTAATCACCATTATCTGATAATACAATATTGATAATACTCTAATACAGATATGAAAAATCTTACAGATAAGGACTTCTTGAGAAACAAACTGTATGGGGTGCTACTATTCTTCTAGTCACCCAGGTTTATGACTCTTCCTTCACTCTCACCAGTGATATTTAAAGAGCTGCTGAATCCTATTGATTCTACCTCCACATCTTGCATCTATCTCCTCTCTATTTATAGTGCCACCATCCTAGTTTAGGGCCTTATTACCTCTCACAACTCAACTTTCCATCTTCTTCATACATAAGCCACCCCCCAAGCATCCCTTCCATTGCCGCTTCTCAGAAGCCATATCTTTATTCAATGTTCAGCTCAGATGACATCATCTCTTCCTTCTACCTGCCTTCTTTCATTCCTCCAACTCTCCGCAACCTTCTGCTCTCAAATTACCTTGTGACAACTGTGAATATGTTTATCCTGTAGCAGAGTGTGAGTATAAGCTCCTCAAAGGCAAGGTCTCTTCCATTTTTGTCTTTGGATTGCCAGCACCTAGTACAATACCTTGTAGGTAGTAGGTAATTAATGTTTCTTGAATGGAACTGAATGAATGAAATAAAACTAGAATATGTGGGAATTTATAATTTCTGCACATCGTATACTCTTTGTAAACATTTGCTGAATTATATTTGTTATACTGAATTATATCCATTAAAATAATAGGAATACCTGTATAAGAGAATCCAATATTAAAGTGGCTACTGATTTCTCTTCATTATCTTGCTCAAACAGAACTTCCACTACAGAATCTCTAGAGAAATAAAAAGAAAACTATTAATATCATGGCAATTACTACACTGAATATAATATAGAAACAATTCTAAAATGATACAGTATAATTCAATGACAAACAGGTTGTTACTAAATGCATTTAAAAATATTTATGATCTCACTGATTTAAGAACAATCTTACATGATACAGCATATAACCCATTCATGATTGCCCATCTTGTGTGACTCTTGTCTGTGTTTTACCAGAAGTTTGCCACTGGAAGTCCACCCAATGTACATTTTAAGGCTACCAGTGGAACACTTGGGCTGTCTATCTGTCATCTCTTGTTCTTGCTACATATCCAGCCCACTTTTTTCCCTGTTATACAACCACTTGATGATGTCCTTTATTCCGGTTCTTTGGAGTTCTTCATTTGTAGGAACACTGGCAACATATTAGTTTTGAAAAGACGGGCCTTTGCTTTCATGGAAGCTTTGGGGAAGTAAAAGAGCTTTTTAGTTTTCTGAAAGCAATCTAGCCCATTGTGCTCTTGTTTAATTTGGGGCCTGCTTCACTGTTCATCTGAATTGTCTGTTCTAGATATACTAATAGATCACATTTATGCAGCACTTTAAGGTTTGCAAAGTCCTTTAATATTCATTTGATCCTGACACCAACCATGTGGATGGAGTATGTACTGTTATTAATCTCATTTTACAGATGAGAAAAATGAGGCAGTTAGAGGGAGAGAGAGGTCAAGTGATTTATTCAGAGCCACTGCCAACACGATTCATCGAGCCTTGCTGGCTTCAGGTTTCACAAAAGAACCTAGTTGCCTCAACTATATTATACACATGTACATATATGCATGTATATGCATAAATATATCTGAGCACATCTGTATCTACCTACACATACACGCACAGTACATATACACACACACACACATATGTGTATATATGTAATGCACACGCACACACACACATATACTATTAGACAAATTCTAAAACCTGAGCTACGGACACTGGATTTGAAAAAGTCACGTGTCAAATCCTGTTGCCCAGAATATGACCGTTCTAGATGGAAAGAGGCTACATCACCAAAGCAGACAGTTCTTGTTAAAAACAAGAAGCTCTCTCAGCAGGTGTCAGCTGCAATAATCATAGCAATTTCCCTTACTTCCCCCAGACACTGCTAGGGGTTTCCTTCAATTCAATTCAACAAACTTTTATCAATCACTAGGCGGAATTACAAAAGCAAAAGCAAAACAGTCCAACTCTGTTAGGAACTTGCAGCCTTTTTTTATCTTATTTATTTATTTATTTTTAAAGGAACTTACATTCTCGACTCCCGATCAGTCTGACACATTCTTAACTTACCGTTGTGTTCTTTTCATGTTCTGGAGCCTGCCCATGTGGGCCAGGCTTCTCCTCACTTCCACTGCCATTCCCTCCCACCCTGAAAAGGGGTCTAATCTGACATTATTCCCACTCCACTCTACATCCAAACAACATCCCCTTTCCTGGTGCTCTTGTCCTTTTACCTGACCTCACTGCCTAGCAAAAAAGGGCAAAAATACAGTACGGTGAGATGGATTCAGAGTTAGTTAAATGGCCAGATTCAAAGACTAATTGTCAACTTGGCAGGAGACTTCTAGTAGAGTGGTTCCAGGGATCTGTGCTTGGTCTTGTGCTGTTTTGAAATTTTTATCAATGATTTGGAAAAAGGCATAAATGATACACTTATCAATTCTGCAGATGACATATAGGAATAGCTTAACATGCTGGAAGACAGAATCTAGAAAGATCATGACAGAGTGGCACATAAAGCTGAATCTAATAAGATGAGATTTAACAGAGATTATAAATGTAAAATTTAACACCTGGATTCAAAAAATTGACTTTACAACTACAAGATGAGGGAGGCATGGTTGTCTGAGAAAGATCAGTAGTATGTAAGTCCAACAATGAGATATGGCAGCTAAAGAAGTTAATTTGGCCTGAGCTGCATTGAGAGGGCAGAGCTTCTAGAACTAAGGAAGTGGTAGACCATATATAATCTTCTCTGGCTGAACCACATTTGGAGTACTGTTTTTAGCTCTGGATACCACAATATAGGAAGGACGTTGATGAGCTGGAGAATACACTGGACAAACAATCTGGTGAAGGGCCATGAGATTATGCCATATGCAGTTATTAAACATTTGTGTGCTGAGCACTCTCTAGGCACTAGGAATATAAAGACAAAAATGAAACAATCCCTGCCCTCAAAGAACTTATGTTCTATTGGTAGAGATAATGCATACCTATATAAGCATAAATAAAATATTCGTAATGTATAAATACGAGTCAGTTTTAACTTTCTTTTTTGTGAGGGGAGGCACTTATAGCTGTACAGTTCAGGAATAGAGAAGGTGGTGCTTGGGCTGAACTTTGAAGGAAAGTAGGGTTTCTAAATATTGGAGGTGTGAAGGAAGGTAGTTTAAAGGCAAGGGGGATAACCTGTGTAAAGGCATTGAAACAAGTGAAGGTGCGGTAGGGGGACACGTGTGAGTACTGGCCAGACTGGCTGAGAAAATGTGTGGAGGGGAATGAAGTATAACAAGGGGGAAAGGTGGACTGGAGCCAAGTTGTCAGGGGCTTTAACTGTCAGACAGACAGGGCCGTAATTAGTCTGGAGAGATGTTTAGCCTGGAGAAGAGAAGACTCAGATTGGACATGACAGCTGTCTGCAGATAAGGGTTGTTCTGTGGAAAAGGGATTAAACTTGTTCTATTTGGCCCAGAGGGCAGAACTAGGGCAAACGGTGGAAGCTACAAAGAGGCAAATTTGGGCTCCATTATCAGGAACAATTTTCTAACAACAAGAACTATGGGCTGCTTTTGTTTTCAAGTTTTATTGCTGTTTTTATATTTATATTTATAGACTCAACTCTGTGAGGAGTCTCATAACGAAGTGAGACATATAATGCAGTGACCTCAACTATGGGTTGCCTCAGGAAGCAATGTGACCCTTCTCACTGGAGGTTTTCAAGCAGGAACTGGGTGCCCATTTATCAGGTACACAGTGAGGATTTCTTTTCAGCTATTAGGTGGACTTGTGAGGCCTGAGGTCCCCTCCAATGAAAAAATTCTGTTACCTTGTCACTCACTAATCCCATTGCCAGGGTAAAGGAAAATTAATCTCTCCTATCTCAAGGTGGAAATTGACACATTTTCTCATGGAAATATTGTAATATTTGGCTGGCTAGCCAGTAATAATCATACTAAATATGCCTGTTGAATGGTAGGTAAGTTCTAGAATGGTGTTGTTTCCAAACTAATTTGTCCATGGAATCCTCTGGGCCTAAAACACACTCTGAGAAGTCATAAATGCTGGTCAGAGACCACGAGGATAAAGGTATGCTGGGTGTGCTTTCTCCCTGTCCCACTGACTCCCTGAAAGTCAGGTCTTACCTAATGAGGAACTCAATTTTTGTCTAGCCTTGGGATGGGAACACAGTGACAATGGTGGAGGAACAGAGTAAAAAGGTTTTTAAGTACATTCAAATGCACTGTCCAAATAGTAAGAAGTCATATTCATATATATGCCACAACTTATTTACTAATGATGGATTACTGTTATGCTATGAGAAATGAAGAAAGAGATGATTTAAAAAAGATAAAGACTTTTATAAAATGTTTCAGAGTGAAGTAAGGAGATGAAAACAATTTATACTATAATAGCAATAGTATAAAAATGAACAATTTCGAAGACTATTATAAATGGTGAAGCATAAAATGAGCAGAACCAGGAGAACAATTTATATAATAATATCAGTACGGTAAAGAAATAATTTTGAAAGCTGTAAGAACTATTATCAATATAATGACCCATTCATGATTCCAGAGGACTGATGATGAAACTATCCATGAAAGAAAGGTGATGGATAGAGGATATAAATGGGGTCATTTATACTTTTGCATACAGTTACTGAGGGAATTTGTTTCATCTGACTGTGTATTTGTTATAAGGAATTTGTTTTTTTCTTTTTCCCCCAATAAGATGTGGGCTGGCAAGGACAGAAAATAAATTTGTTTATTTTAAGAAATGGGGGGGGGGTTGTATTTAGGGAGGAAGGCATTACAAACAGGAAATGCTGCATGCTCTTTCAGATGAGGTCACTGCATTACATGTTCCACTTTGTTATAAGAGACTTCTCATTGAGTTGGGGTAATGTGTAAATGTTTATAATGTAAAAACACATCAATAAGGCTTAAAAACAAAAGTAAAACAGTAAGATATCAACCACCGTCCCAAGGACCAGGAGAGGAAGGCTTATCCTTAGACAAAGCAGAGCTCATCTAAGGAAGGCTTTAATTACATAATATTACATTACATAAATCGATTTCCAAGGCAAAAGTAACACGTCTGTAACAATGAGATAAGTATAGTATAGGATCAAAGGAAAGGTTTTAGATTTAGAATCTTTGGCAGAGTTGGGTCTTATTCTGTTAAAGGCAAAATTCTGTCATAGACCATTAGGGGTCTGCTGTACAGGGAAACAACTTCAAGTATCATGTTTTAGGTATGTTATAGGTTTTTGGGACCAGGCATGGAAACCTAATCACCATTTATATCAATTTATGGGGAAAGTCTATTCTGAGTTTCAAACAACTTTCAGAATACAACCATTACTTATTAGACTTATGTACTGGCGAACAATTTATGAATAAACAAGAGATAAAGAGCAAAGTTTGGTATAAAATGGATCATTTTGATTACATAAATTGAAAAGTTTTTGTATAAATAAAACAATGTAGCCAAGATCAGAAGGAAAGCAGAAAAATGGAAACAATTTCTATAGTTTATCAGATAAAAGTCTCATATTTAAGATATATAAAGAACTTTGTCAAATCTGTAACAACACGAGTCACTCCCCAATTGATAAGTGGTCAAAGGATATGAACAGGCAATTTTCTGAAGAAGAAATCAAAATAATTTATAGTCATATAGAACGCTCTAAATCATTATTGATTAAAGAAATGCAAATTAAATCAGCCTTGAGATACCGTTTCACACCTACCAGATTGTCTAAAATGATAGAAGAGGAAAGTGACAAATGTTGTAGGGGATGTGGAAAAACTGGGACACTAATTCATCGTTGGTAGAATTGTGAACTGATCCAACCATTTTGGAGAGCAATTCAGAATTATGGCCAGAGTTATTAAACTATTTATACCCTCTGACCCAGAAATACAACTACTTGGCCTATTTCCAAAGTTAATTAGGGAAAAAGGAAAAGAACCTATAGGTTCTAAAATGTTTATAGCAGCTCTCTTTGTGGTGGCAAAGAACTGGAAATTACACAAATTTCCATTAATTGGGGAATGGCTGAACAAATGGTAGTATATAATTGTGATGGAATTCTACTGTGCTATAAGAAATGATAAGCTTGATGATTTCAGAAAAACACAGTAAGACTTGCATGAAATAATGAAGAGAAAAATGAGCAGAACCAAGAGAACACTGTACACAGTAACAGCAATATTGTTTTAAGAATGACTCTGAATGAATAAGTTATTTTGGCTATTATAAAGTACATATGAAGTAAGATGCTATGTGCATCCAGAGAAACAACTGATAAATAGATTCATGTATAGAATAATTTTATACACACACAGACACAGACACAGACACACACACATATACACACACCTATTTGTATCTAATGGTAGCTGTTTTTGGGGTGGGGGGAGGGAAGAAAAAAAAAGAAATTTACATGATAATTTTGTTGTATATTTGAAAGGAATAGCAAGTTGTACATAGTAGATTTATAGCTTATATGCAATCATCTTTTTTATTGTATTATGTTATAGAAATGCTTGTTTTATTCCATAAATTAAAAATAAAATAATAAAAAAAAAGAATATAACCATTTCCCAAACTAGGGGAATTATCTAACACTGTTAAACTTATAATGTGAGGGTAAATTCTGTCTTTTAATATTTAAGTTTTAAAAGTTCTACTGTCTGTAAATATCTCAAATGTAACATTGTACCATTGGTTGGAAGAGATATCAGCAATCAAACCGGGCAGAAATTGATAACAGATTGGTTTCCCTAACTCATAATGTAATTCTCTATACTATTCACTACTGTTGCTGTTTGTCCTTAGTTCTTGAGGAAGACCATGACATCAGGGAGGTGATGCCATGACATGCAAGTGAATTGGATTTAAGTGAGAGGGCTGTGCAAAGTCACCCGCCTCAACTTTCTCCTCTGGAGCCATCTGGGTCCAGTGGCCAGATATAGATCAGGACAACTGGAGAAGGCCCAGGATGCAGGGAGGGTCTTTGGCTTTTTCAAGCTAAGGTCTTTAAGAGATCTCAGTTTAACTATTCACTAGTAAAAAAGTGAATCTCAGTTAAATGAAAAAAAAAAGTTTATCCTAAATCATTAAGAAAAACATTCAAACACACAAAGAATAAGCATACATGAAACTACAGACTTCTCTTATTTACAGTTGGCTTTTAAAAATGTATATATAACTTTAAAAAGATAGTTACTTTACAATACTTTAAAACTATCCTCTTGTCTCTTTCCAAATTCCTACTTCTCTCTGTATTTTCTGGATTCTGCTGCTGCTCTTATCATTTATATAGTTGCAGTCGCTTTGCTTTTCTTCACTCTGTATCATTTAATATAATTATTCCCATATTTTTTATGATACATTTCCTATGGCTTCAGGCAGAAGGAAAGGCACTAGTGTGGCTTAGATGGAAATGTCCAGTTAATTTTTAAAGCATGTTTTCTTCTCTTATTCTGTATCTGAATACTCAATCAATAGAGAATATGTAACTATGTATATAAGTGTATAAACCACAGATTAAAGAGGCAAAATGGATAGGGGGGAGAGGAATAAAGTTGACTATTAACAAGATTGTGTTCAGAAACAAGTATTATACTTTTAAAATTATAATTAGTTGGTTATATCACTCAGTTGGGTAAGGACCAGTGCCCAAGCTTATACCCCTTTCAGGATTTCAAAGTTTCTTCACTATAGATCTATGGCTACAGGCATAGGAAGTATCTACTCTATAGTGCTACCAAACAATGTCAAAAAGTCCTCTATTACTACTGAGCCCTACACCAGGTCTCTAGTAGATGGGACCTGGTCCAGGAACAGGACCTCAGATAGTAGGCTTGGAAGGCAAGTACAACCTCTGTATGAGGTGTATCTTGGGGATAGCATAGTTGTCTTTCAATCAACACTAGCCCTCTACTGTATATTACTCTTCATTTATATCAATCTGTGACTAAAAGTTTCTTAGTATAGGATTTTATTTTTTTTTATTTGAAGAAACGTTTAATGGGCGAAATGACCCTTTTGAATGTTGGAAAAAATATTGCACTATAAGTCTGAAATATCTTTTACAGTCTGATTTAGGCTATGTGTGCATATACTGATATATTTTAAAGAACTATACAAATTCATTTTTAACATTCCAATGTTTTTTTTGACCGGCTCCAGGTTTTTAGTTTAGTAGCCACTGAGTGCTATAAGAATAAATCAGTTCGACTGAATGCCTTATGCTTAAAATGTTTGTAGAGCACTGATTATTTCTGACACTGTATTAAATAAGTAGCGGCCAAAGGATAATGCATTCTCTTAATTCAAAAATTTTGTCAGATTTTATTTAAAAATTTTTCTTCCTAGAAACTTTATGTATAGGAAATAGTGTTTTGGGGTTTTAAATTTTTGTTGGGATCTATGATTTTCTTGGGGTAGGGAATTCTTGGTGAAGAAATTTCTTCTACCAATGCTTTTCGGTAACTCTTCTGTATTTTTAAAAACTATATATATATATTTTAAAAATTTTTTTGAGGGGGGAAGGCAGGGTAATTGGGTTTAAGTGACTTGCCCAATGTCACACAGCTAGGAAATGTGTCAAGTGTCTGAGGCCACGTTTGAACTCAGGTTCTTCTGACTCCAGGGCCGGTGCTCTACTCACTGAGCCACCTAGCTGCCCCACTCTCCTGCATTTTAAAGTCTTAGAGAGTTGCCTAGAACACTGAGAGATTAAGAAACTCACCCACAGTCACACAGTCAGTGTGTCAAAGGTTGGGGACTTGAACCTAGATATTTCTGATTCTGAGTACAGCTCCATGCTGCCTCTTAGGGAAAAGAACGTACGCTTATAAGTTGTAACTTAAGAATTTCCTTTATGATAGTGCTATTTCTCTGGTTTTGAGACTGTGTGGCTTCTAGGGGAAAGAGGAAGAGGGGAGGATGGGAGAGGAGACAGACAGGGAGAGAGGGAAGGAGAGAGGGAGAGAGGGAAAGAGGAAAAGAGAGAGAGAGGGAGAAGGAGTGATAAACTTTAATTTGGTTATATGCATGTACGTGTGCATTTGTGTTTTATATGGTGAGACGTATTCAGAAGAGATTATCTTTTTGTAGGTAGTCTTATTAAAAATAAAGGTTTCTTTCTGATTACAAAAAAGATTCTATCTGTCATACCTTAAATCCCTACCTATCCCTATCTACTGGCTCTACAAAAATAACTGTTTCCTCATACTGTTTAAAAAAACCCAAAACTTTGCCTCTCCTCAAACTATCATCCAGTTACCCAGGTGTGCAAGAAATCTTTTCAAAGGCAAAATCCTAAAAAAGTTTATACTTGTTGCTTTCGTTTCCCTAACTCCCATCTACTCCTCAATTACTTGCCACATCACTTTCTCTATTGGTTCTCCAAGGTTACCAACAATTTTTTAACGTCTGACCCAAAAGCTTCTTCTCAATCTTCAACTTACTTGACATCTCGGCAAGCTTTTCATATTATTGATCATGCCCTGCTATTCTCTTCTTCCTTGAATTCCATGACACTGCTCTTTCCCGGTTCTCTTCCTTCTCAGTTTCCTTTGCCGTATTATCATTCATCTCCTGTTCCCTAAGTGTGGGGGCCCCCTAAGACTCTGTTCTGAGTCCCCTCTTTTCTCTACACTCTCTCTGAACTGATCCACTACCATGGACCAATGATTGTTCTATGCAGATGATTCTCAAATGTATATATCCAGGCTCCATCTCTCTCCTGAACTCTCTGAAGTGTCTTCTTGGACATCGCTACCTGGATATTTCATAGGCATCTCAAACTAAATATGTCTAAAGCAGAACTCATCACTGTCCCATCTTCTAAATCTCCCCATCTATATAGAGGGTATCACCGTCCTAGAAGCCTCCCTCAACTCTAGAAGCCTCTCTCAACTCTCTGCTTTACCCCTTGGTGCCCTTATCCAGTGGCTTTCAAGTCCTATTGATTCTGCCTCTAGAACCTCTCTTGCATCCATCCCCTTGACTGTATTCACACTACCACCCGAATTCAGGCTCTCATCACGTCTTATACGGACTACTCTGACAAACAGTTTCCCTGCTCCCAGTCTGATTCCTTTCTATCCTTCAAACAGCTGACAAAATAATCTTCCTAAGGCACAAGTCAGGACTTGTTACTCACCTGCTCAAAAATCTTCAGAGGCTCTCTATCACCTCTAGGATAAAATACAAACTAGTCACTTACCTTGGCATTCAAAGTCCTTTATAATCCATCTCTAACCTATCTTTCCAGATTTATTTCATAATATTCTCTTTATGTTCTAGACTGGTGGTTCTCAAGGTTTTAGGTTCTTTTGTAAAGAATCCCTTTGCATTCTTAAAAATTTTTGAGAATCTTCTTAAGAGCTTTTGTTATGAGGGTTATTTATATCTATCCATATTTACTATATTAGAAATTAAGCGGGGGGAGTGGAGCCAAGATGGCAGCTGGAAAGCAGGGACTAGCGTGAGCTCCCCGCCGAGTCCCTCCAAAAACCTATAAAAAATGGCTCTGAACCTATTCTAGAACTGCAGAACCCACAAAACAGCAGAGGGAAGCAGGGCTCCAGCCCAGGACAGCCTGGATGGTCTCTGGGTGAGGTCTATCCCATGCGGAGCTGGGAGCGGAGCAGAGCCCAGTGTGAGCAGCGCGGACCAACCAGACCAGGAGCCGGGCGGAGTGGGCCCTAGCGCCCTGAATCAGTGAGCTGTGGCAGTTACCAGACTTCTCAACCCACAAACATCAAAGACAGCAGAGAAGATTAGTGGGAAAAGCTGCGGGAAGGAGTTCGAGGTTCGGCCACCGCCCCCGGGGCAGCGGAGGTGGGGCAGCTACAGCTGCAGTTGCTTCCGGCCCCAGGCCCACCTGGTGGGAGGAATTAAGTGGTGGATCAGAGCAGGAGTGCACAGCCTGCTGAAGATCTAAGCCCAGTCTGGGTTGGGGGTTCCTGGGGAAGGAGGAATGCTCGTGTGGCAGAGCTGGCACATCCCCCCAAACGTGGAACATAGAACTCTTTAGTCTACAAGCAGTCATACCCCGCTGAAAAACTCAAGGGTCAAGTTAGTTGGTTGGGAATATGGCCAGGCAGCGAAAACAAACCCAGATTCAGTCTCAGACTTTGGATTCTTTCTTTGACGACAAAGAAGACCAAAACATACAGACAGAATAAGTTAACAAAGTCACAGATCGCCTTCTCAAATAGATCCCAAAAAGAAATCTCCTAGGAATATTGTCGCCAAATTCCAGAGCTCCCTGATCAAGGAGAAAATACTGCAAGCAGCCAGAAAGAAACAATTTGAGTATTGTGGAAACACAATCAGAATAACCAAAGATCTGGCAGCTTCTACATTAAGAGATCGAAGGGCTTGGAATACAATATTCCGGAGGTCAATGGAGCTAGGATTAAAACCTAGAATCACCTACCCAGCAAAACTGAGTATCATGCTCCAAGGCAAAATATGGACTTTCAATAAAATAGAGGACTTTCAAGCTTTCTCAGTGAAAAGACCAGAGCTGAATAGAAAATTTGACTTTCAAACACAAGAATCAAGAGAAGCATGAAAAGATCATATTTGCAGAATTGTGCTAAGCACCAATAACATGTGAGGATCGACACTGATGTGATGGAAAGCATCCAGAGAAAGGCAAGCAGGAGCCTGGAAGACCTTGGCTTCTGGCCACAGGAAGGTTGGTTTGAGGAACCTAGAATGTTGAGCCTGGAGAAAAGGAGACTGATGGGAGATGAAACTGTCTGCTCACACCTGAGGAGCTATCAAGGCATTAGGTTCATCTTGATCAACCCCAGTGGACAATATTAGGAATGCCATGAGACAAATTTAGGCTTGATGTCAGAAAAACAACAACTCCCTATTGATTTTTGTTATTATTCAGTTATGTCAGACTCTTTGTGACCCATTTGGAGTTTTCTTGGCAGAGATACTGTAGTGGTTTAGCATTTCCTTCTCTACCACATCCTCAAAATGAGGAAACTGAGGCAAACAGGGTTGGGAGACTTGCCCAGGGTCACACAGGTAGGAAGTGTCTGAGGCCAGATATGAACTCAGTAAGATGTCTTCCTGACTCTAGATCTGGCGGTCTCTGCACTATGCCACCTAGGTGCCTCCCTATTGATTAGACCTTTTCAAAAATAGAAGGAGCTGTATGAAATGATGGTGGGCTTCCCATCATGGGAGCTCTTTAAACAGAGAATGGTGACCACCCCAAAAGAGTTAGAAGGTATTGGTCATAATTCTTCTCCACAACTTGACTAGTGTGTAAATTAATTCAATGCGAAGTTATATGAGGAAGTCATATGGGATTCCATGCCATCTTGGGGAGGGAGGCGGGGAGGGAGGGAAGAAAATCTGGAACTCAAAATTATGTAGAACCGTGTGTTGTAAACTAAAAATAAAAACCAATTTAAAAAAAAAAGAAATTAAGATGTCTTTGTATACCAAAAAAATTTTGACCTCATGGATCCCCTTTAAGGGTCTTAGGGACCCCAAGGAGTTCATGAACCACCCTCTGGGAACCACTGTTCTAGACAAAATGGCCTACCAGCTCTGGGCATTAGGCACTGCAATTCTAAGCCTTCATTCCAGACTTTTCCTCTTCCCTAGAATGCAATCTCTCCACACCTCTATCTGTCCCAATCCCTGGCTTACTTCAAAAGACATAGCTTGGGTACTGCTTCCTATGAAAGCTTTTACTGAAACCCCCATTTTTTATTGCTCTTTCCTTCTTCAAATTACTTTGTATTTACTCATCACTATATACATTGTATTTATTCAGTACAATATAAGATCCTTGGCCACAGGGAACTGTTTTACTTTTGTCTACATAGCCTCAGTGTTTAGCATAGAACTTTGCACATAAGAGAATTATTGAAATATAAAATTAAAAAAAGGATGCATGCCACTATCACAAAATAAATTTAGTGAATAATAAAGAGTAAGCTCATCCACTACCTACCTCCTTTGAGTCACTCGTGCTGCTGAATGGAACTGGTGGAAGTTATGAAACTGTGCTAATTGGGCCTACTACAAATGTATATCATCTAATCTGAACTGGGTCCTCACTGTGTAAGGAATCCTTTTTCCCCCTTAATCGATTCTCTTTCCCACTCTATGATAGCTGTTCTAACCTTCTCTTCTTTCCCTGAGCCTCCCAGAGCAGCACCATCCCCTCCCTGCCCCACTAAGGTCCTCACTTCAACTTCATCAAAAAATTGAAGTCCTTCACAAAGAGCTCCTTCTTTCTCTTTCCTCATCTCATAATTCCTGATGTCATCCCTCAATATTTTCTCATTTATTCCAGTCTGAAATAAAGAGGTAGCCCTTCTTCCTGCCAAGGCCAACACTCATTTACACCCTTGATCTCATTCCCTAATGTCTTCTCAAGAATACCGTCCACGCTGTCATTCTCATCCTCTCCCTTCTCTTCAATTTCTCCCTGCCATCTACAAACATCCTTCTGTCTCCATTATACTGAAAAAAACTCTCAATAAATTCCATTATCCCTAACTATTTTTTGTGTCTCTCCTCCTTTCTCATTCAAGTTCCTTGAAAAAACCATATATATATGTATATGTATATGTATATGTATATGTATATGTATATGTATATGTATATGTATATAAATATATCTGATATCTCCACTTCCTTTCCTCTTACTCTTTTCTAAAACACCTACAATCTGGCTTCTGACTGCATCACTCAACTTAAATTGTTTTTTCCAAAACTATTAATAATCTCTTGATTGCAAAATTAAATGGTCTCTTCTCAATTCTCACCCTTTTTGATTCTCTACTGTGAGTGATGCTGTTAACCAGCCTCTGCTTCTGGATATTCTTTCCTCTCTGGGTTTTAATGACATTGATCTCTCTCAGCTCTATTTCTACTTGTTTGACCGCCCCTTCTTGGTCTGCTTTGCTAGTTCATCATCCATGTCATGCCCACTAATTGTGGGTATATCCTATGGTTGTGTCCTTTTTTTCTCTCACTTGGCGATCTCATCAGCAACATGTGTTCAATTACCATCTTTATGGAGATGACTCCTAGCTCTATAAATATAGCCTAGTTTTTCTCCTGAACTATAGTCCCAACATGAACTTCCTATTGGACGTTTTGAAGTGGATTACTGTAGGCATTTCAAACTCAACATGACTAAAACAGAATACACATTTTTCTCCAAACACATTCTTCTTTAGAACTCCCCTATCACTGGTGAGGATTGTTCCAGGTACCCAGCTTTACAACCTCACCGTTATCCTTAATTCCTCATTCTCACTCACCCCACATATCCAATCAGCTGCCAAATCTTGTCTTCTGTATCTCCACAACATTTCATGCACATGTCTCTTCCTCACCACTCACACAGAACCTATCCTAGTTCAGCCCTTCATCAGCTTTCACCTGGACTATTGCAATAGACTCCTACTTGGTCTCATCATCTCGCCATGTCTCATTCCATCCTTCACATATAGTCACCAAAGTGGTTTTCCTAAAGTACAAGTCCGACCAAGTCACCTCCTCACTCAATAAACTCCAGTGGCTCCCTATTACTTCTAGGATCAATGACTATAAACTCCTCTCTGTCATTTAAATCTTTTTGCAAATTGGCCTCTTTCTGCCTTTCCAGTCTTCTTATACATTACCACCCTTCATTCATTTTGTGATGCAGCTAGGTTGTACTACTTGCTATTCAGAACAAATGAAACCCTCTATCTCCTCACCTTTCCCCCGGCTATCCCCATGCTGTTATTTATTGTGTCCTCCACTTCTTGGAATCCCCAGTTCCTTCAAGGCTCAGTTCAAATGTCACCTTCTACATGAAGCTCTTCCTGATTCCCATAACTGCTAGAGAGCTCCCTCCCCAAATGATCTGGTATTTATTGTGTACGTATCTTGGGTATATACATATATAAACACACACATGCTATTTCCCCCACTAGAATGTAGGATCCTTGAAGGCAGCGACTGTTTCACTTTTGTCTTTGTATGTACAGGACTTAACACAGTCTTTGGCACATTGTAAGCCCTTAATAAACGTTTAATAAATAAGAGGGTGAAATGTTTGATACACATAAAGGTGATGTGACTACTAATAGTGCCAAAATCTACTTATAGATTTGTTTACTAAATTAATCATGAATGACAGGTCTCTGTATGCTGTGGAGTGCCCAGGCTGAGAATCAGAAGACATAAGTTCTAGTCCTGGCTCTGTTTCTAGCTACTGCCTCTATGACTAGCTTAGACCTTCAATTTTCTCACCTGTAAAATAAGGGAGTTGGACTAGTTGTAACTAAGGTTGCTTCCTGCTATAAGATTCTGATTCTTAAAACTGTATTGTTAAAAGACTGATACTAAGCTAAATTATTATAAAAATATTGAAATTCTTATAAATCAAATTCTTATAGAAAAGTATGCAAATAAAAATTTAATTTAAGCTTGATTCATTATTCTGCTTAGAAAAAGAATGTCCAACCTGATTGATCCAATTATATGCAAAATCTTCTCTCCATCCAATGGGTAGTCCACATCTGGAGGTGGTGAAGGTCGCTAAAAATATAAACAACAGAAGCATTAGGAAAGATATTACGACTTCTCATCTTTGAACAAGCAATGAATGGGTACCTCAAGCTCACCTCAGCACTGCCATCAATGTTGAACTTTGCTGCCTGCATCTTAAGCCCCCGCTGTAGATCACTCACAAAACAAGTACGTACTTAACAGAAAAGAACAGTTTGGTGGTAAAAGTGGTGAATAAGCTTTGTGCTTTGTGGTAAATCATACATAGACAAAACAAGTAAATCATTCACTTGAGCTCTCTACAAGTATGCTTGACACATTTACCTAACTCTCACACCTTTTCAGTACTTTTGTATTTATCCTTTTATTCTCCCAACAACAATCTGAAGGTAGTTTCAGATAATGTTCTATCAGTGAAAGGCCCCGATTTTTAAAAGAGGCTTTGATTATATTTGGAGATGAATCACATGCTTCGAAAATTAGAAATAAGGTGTTTTGGAAAGACACTGGATTTGGAGCCAACAACTGGGTTCCAGTTCTGTTACTAGCTGTATGAACCTAAGCAAGTTGTTTAGATTCACTGGGCCTCTGTCTCCTTCTTCATAAAAGGAGTTGGAGTAAATAAACTCTAAGATCCCTACCACCTTTAAATTATAAGATACACATAGGTATGCAATGTGTTATGGTTGGGAGTCAATAATATAGTTAAAGCTCTACCATTAAGTAGCTATGTGATTTTTTTGGGTAAGTTACTTAACCTTTAGAGGTCTCACTATTTTGGGACAGTGGCAAGAATGTGGGCTCTGGATTCAGAGAACCTGGGTTCAAATCCCACCTCTGATACCTTACTGTCTATGAGACCTTGGGTAAGTCATTTAACCTTACTGGGCCTCAGTTTCTTCATCTGTAAAATGAGGGGATTGAATTAGATGGCCTCTGAGGTCCCTTCCAGCTCTAAATCTATGACCTTATGTTCCTCACCTGTAAAATGAAAATTTTGGATTAGATTATCTATTAAGGTCTCATCTATTCCTAAAATCCCATCATTCTATGATTATCCATATATTTAGTATGTCTTATTGTATCTTACATTGTTCATGTCAAGTTTCTATAAAACTTTGAAACATCTGTGATTGCATCAACTTGAATACTCCCTGCACTGACAGAGATCAAAAGTCCTCCATACCACAATAGACTTATTTCTTAAGTTGTAGAAACCAGAGTGAATCTGCCACCTGGTGGCCAACTTTGAGGTGATGGGCCTCTTCAAAACATACGTTGGCTTTTGGATGGCAATCTTTTGCAATGTTCTACTTGAAGCCTTGCCATCCTGATAGAACATGACAAAGCTTGAGATATGCTGGCACAGTCTCCAAGAATCTAGAGCCCTTCCACAGCATGACGAGGCATTTTTTACACAAAAGAGAAATTATTTAGAAAAAATATTTTACAAGCTTTCATTTTTGGTGAATTAATGGCAGAGAAAAAACTAGGAAAATTCTGATAAAAATGCACTATCAATAAAACTGAAAGTTAAAATGATTTTCAGTATGTTGGCAATAGCAAAGTAAGAATCTACAAACTTGGGGGCTGAATCCCATGATTCTTGAATAGAGAGCCAATCAAATGTCAGTATATAATTCATGTTAGGTAAGGAAAAAAGAATACTAAAATGCTAAACAACATTAATACAATGCTTTAAAAAACAAACCATCATTTCAAGTCCAGTTCATATCTTTATTTCTATAAAAATATTTGTTCTCCAAAAAATACATAATTGTAGAATTTCCTTAATAAAATACCATGAATTACTGACACAGGCCCCTATAAATCTATCAGTAAAGGAAGAAGAAAATATTTTAAAATGGTAGCATGATTCCAGGAATGCAAGATGGACAGTACAAATGCATTGTGAAGAAAAATGGAGTGCTCCGTATGAGGAACAGAGAGAAGGTTAGTTTGGCTGATTTGCAAACTGTGGGAGAGACGGTAATGTCCAATAAGGCTGGAAACAAAGGGTGGAGCCAGTTTTCAGGCTATAAAACCCTAACTGAATTTATATTTGATCTTAGAGGCAATGGGAAGACACTGGAGTTTATTGAATATGGGAACTGCATGGTCAAATCTGTACCTAAGGAAATTTATTTTGGCAATGTGTGCAGGATGGAATGGAATATATAGATGAATCTAGGAGAACAATTAGGAGCAAAGTACTCTTCCTATTTTAGAGTTTTAATAAATATGTGGCTTTTTAAAAAAAGGTAGTGTGTAATGTATACATTAATCTTTTCCCTAGGAAACTACACACATCAATTTATTTACACATGTATGCAGTGGGTATATATACCCATGTGCATTATGAAACCTGAAACCAAATTAACATTTTAGGAGGGAATGAAAAAAATCAGAACTTAAACCAGTATAAAATATTACCTTTAATGTCTTCCAAAATAACTTCTGGAATTGAGCCTAAAAGAGAAATTATATTTAGAATAAAAAATTACAACAGACAAAAATAAAATATATTTATATTTCTATACAAATAAAATAGTATAACTGCAAATGCTCTTAAAAAAGGAGAAAGAAACCAAATAGAAAAAAATTATTATTTTGGTAGTAAACTGTACTTGCCACCTTTTAAAATTCATCAGTCGTTGGCTCTGGTGCCCTAGCAGACATGTGATGAAATTGCTTTGTGATGCTATACTTGGTAAATTATTATTAGAGACTCTTCATACTTCTAGTGTCAATTTGTATTATGGTGCAGAGGATCCACTTTATATTTCGACTTGGCACTAAGGAAATTGCATATCAGTCTAGATCAGGTGTCATGTACCTTTTTGGTAGTATGGTAAAGCTGATGGACCCCTTCTCAGAATGTTTTAAAAATGTATAAAATAAAATACATAGTGTTACAAAGAAGCTAATTACTTCGAAAACAATTATCAAGATGCTAAAAAAAAAAAAGTACGTGGTCCCAAATGAATAATCTCAGGTCTACAGAATTAACAGTGCCTTCACCTTACCGGTGATAACAATAATAAGGAGATACATATGAGAAACAAGCATAAAGTATTTTCAACATGCTTAGTTTAATTTAAACATTTCTTACTCATTACTGATGGGAGACTCTGTCCTTTAGTTGCACCTATGTCAACAGTACATTGCTCCAATAGCTGAGTTTCCAACTCCCTGAAGTTTTTAAAAATAAAGTTAGTGATACAAGTACATTGTACCTAATATCCTAAACTGAATTTGATATAACTTTTGACCAAAAGATGAGGCAAAAGAGGTAAAAAAAACATTTTTATATCTTTATGTGTTATGCATTTTATTAGAATATCCTCTTGTTTATAAAGATAAGAGCACCAGAAAGGGAGAAGATCAGCACAATTAAAATGATTTCCATATTAGGGAGCTTTCTATAAATTAATGTCGAACAGCTGCATGTGTTTTTATGTCATCAGAGAACATACATCAGTTTCCCAGAAAACTTACTTGTGAATGGCCTTTCCTCCTAGGGGGAGGGCTCCCCAACAATTCAGAATTGGTATTCCTTCATAGATCTATAAAGTAGTCAAGGAAATCTTACGACAATAACAAAAATAAATTGGGATTTGCCTATATATTTCATCAGGATTCTCAATCAACATCTGCCTGAAAATTTTTATTATTCTTGTGAGAGGTAGCAACAGTATCATGGCCAGAGGGCCAGTCAGGAAGTCCTACCTTAGACATACACTGTCTGTATGATTTCAAGTCCTACCTTGAACACACACTGTCTATATGACCACAGTCAAGGCATTTATGTTCTCTGAATCCTAGTCCATTCCTTATGATTCTAAGTTACATAATAGTTGCTAAGCTATATCAGTGGAGGGAGCTGGCATAATTGGATTTCCCTACACTGATGAAACCACGGGTTTACCATTTTTTTCAAAAAGGGCATATCCTTCTCCAACTAGAAGAAATCCCTCCCTCTTTTGACCTCCAATAGCACGTCAGCCCTTTCTTATTGCATTTTCACATTCTACTGAGACTAGATGTTTTCCCTGTTGTAAAATTCATGATCACAAGGACCAACTTTCTCTTCTTTGCATCCCAAACTGCCCCAGGCATACTGTCTTTCCATAGCAGGTGTTCAATGCTAGTGGAATGAATGAACAATGTCAAGAAGGTAAATCCTTCCTCTTCTTTGCTTCTCAAGAAGCCTGTAGGCCTAAAGAAAATGTATGCTTCACCATCTTTAAACATCCTTTTGCATTTGTAAAACTTAAAATACATCAATTACATCCTTCAAGCTACAAGAATTGTAAGATAATCTCTAATGTCTCTTCCAGCTTAGAATTAATGATCTTATGAACAAATGATATCTGTACTCTTTTCCTAATAGAGATCTCTCTCTAGTAAATCAAATGTCCTGTGAACTCAGCAGTCAATGTTGTTATATTTCCCTGTATTATTAAATATCCACAAGGTAACTATACAGTGAGAAGCAGCTGTAGCAAACAATTACAATTAGTTAAAAACATATTAATAAATAGCATTTTCGCCCAGTGAATCTGTCCTTGAGTTTACTGATGGCAAAAGATACCGGTAACACCATGCTTTCCCTATATCCGCAGTCTAATACCATGGCAGAATTAATCCCAAGTGTAAGAAGAGACATCAGATGACTGGGAGCAAGCAATACAGATGGAACCTAAAGAAAGAAAAACCCAAAAACCCAGATTGAGTTTCAATATGAGGAGGTTCCTTTCCATATCAAATGATGTATTTGATAATGAACTATTTTTTACTGCAATTTATACCAAGTGGCAAAGAATTGGGAACTGAGGGGATGCCCATCAACTGGGGAATGGCTGAATAAATTATCATATATGAATGTGATGGAATGCTATTGTGCTGTAAGAAATGATAGTTTAAGAAGAATCTGGGAAGGCTTATATGAACTGAAAGAAAGTAAAGTGAACAGAACCAGGAGAACAATTTATACAATCATAACAATATTGTAAAGATAATCAACTCTGAAAGACATAATAACTCTGATCAACACAATGGCCAACCACAATTCAAAACGACTTATTATGAAACATGTTGTTTGTCTCCAGATAGTGAGCTAATTTAATCAGAGTGTGGATTAAAGCAAATTTGCTTTTCTTTTTTTTTTTGGACATGGCTAATGAAGGAATTTGTTTTGTATGACTGTGTATTTTTGTAATGGGCTGTTTTTCTTGCCTTCTCCATGGGTAGGGGAGAGAGAAAATTCAGAAGTGAAAATGAAGTAAAAATGAATTATGATTCTTACCAATTATATTTATAATAATAAAGTTTTATGCTTGCTTGATTAATTCATTTACATTTCTTGAGGGTTCAAAAAAGGGCTATTATATATATTTTTTAATTTTTGCTTTTTGGCAGGGCAATTGGGGTTAAATGACTTGCCCAAGGTCACACAGCTAGTCAGTGTGTCAAGTGTCTGAGGCTGCATTTGAACTCAGATCCTCCTGACTCCAGGGCTGGTGCTCTACTCACTGCGCCACCTAGCTGCTCCAAAAAAGGGCTATTATAAAGAAGGAAAATAACTTTTCCTGACCTCTAGGTTCTTACCTAATGAGTAATAATTAAAAAGAATTTTAATTTATTCTCTCTCTTTTTAGGAAGGGAGATGGAATGCAGAAGCAGGGAGATGTATATGAGAAGGGACATTTAAAATCCTCCTACTTGTCTTTCCAGAATTATTTAATATTTAAAAAAAAATTTCTTTTTATTGTGAATTTAAAATATCAACAACAAAAAAACACATTTCAAAATATAAAGAAAAAGGAAAAGGATTACACAAAAAACTGTGAACTTCTCTTATACCAATTAAAAAAAATAAGTATATGTAAAACCACACTATGCATAGCATTTATCAGTTCTTTCTCTGGAAGTGCATAGCAGCTTCTTTCATAGGTCCTCTGTAGTTGATTTGAGTATTTGTAATACTCAAAATACCTTGGTTGTTGGCAATTAGTCTTTGAATGACACTCCTGTTACAATGCATAATATTCTCTGGGTTCTGCTTGTTTCACTTTTCATTATTTCATGCAAGTCTTTCCATGTTTTTCTAAAATCAGCCAGCTCATCACTTCTTACAGCATGGTGGTGTTCCATCACCATCACATACCACAACCTGCTTATCTAGTCCCCAGTTGATAGGCACCCCCTCCATTTCCAGCTCTTTGCCACCATAAAGAGAATTGCTAGAAATACTTCAGAACATAAAGGTTCTGTTCCTTTTTCCCTGATCACCTTGGGAAATAATAGTGGTATTGCTTGTTGGGTCAGTGGGTATACATAGTTTTATAATTCTTTGGGCATAATTCTAAATTGCTCTCCAAATGCTTGGATCTGTCCACAGGTACCATGAACAACATATTAATGTCCTAATTTCTCCACATCCCTTCCAACATTTGTCATTTTCACCTTCTATCATTTTAGCCAATTTGATAGGTATGAGATATGTCAAAGTTGTTTTAATCTGCATTTCTCTAATCAATAATGACTTAGAGCATTTTTATATGACTATATGTAGTTTTGATTTCTTCATCGAAAAACTGCCTGTTTACATCCTTTGAACATTTCTCAATCGGGGAAACACCGACATTTTAAATAAGAACTCTACATTAAATAATTTAATATTATTCTCCCTTATCCTCTCTATGTTCTAGACAATCCATCTCCTGCCTCTAGGTCTCTACCTAAGTTGTCCCCTCATGTCTGGAATACACTTTCTCTTCACCTCCACTTCTTGGAATGCCCAAAGCATTACTATGGTTGCAGCCTCTTATGCAAACCCTTTTCCGACCCCTCTAGTTCTGAATGATCTAGAGATTACTTATGTCATCTTAAATTTATCTACCTGTGTATGTGTTCTATCCCCCAGTAGAATGTAAGCTACTTGAAGGTACGGACTGTTTTGTTTCTGAATTTGCTTTAGCAGAATGCCTTGCTGAATTGAACAGAATTATGGAAGTGGACTAGGGGAAGGTAAAGAGAGGCTAAATGAAAAAGGCTAAGTCAGTTCATTTTATGATTGAACTATATGGCTGCTGAAGTCCCTTTCAACTCTAAAATTCAGTAATTTCTTGAAAAGGACCCCAAATTTAAGAAAAAAAAGCCAAATTCATTTCTCAGATATTCTTTTTCACTTTAAATCTTCTCAAAATTGTGAAGGAACAACTAAACATCATTCATAATTTGTAATAGAAACTGTATTTTGAAAGATCACATTGCAGTTAAAAATAAAATTGACACATCAAATTACTTAAATCCTTGGTTTTTGTGAGACTAAAGTTTATACATTAAAATTGGGGGAGGGGGGCGGGTAACAGCACTTTTCCCCAGCATGTTTTAATCATACTAACTAGAGCTACAAAGATCAGCTCAAGATTTGTTGCGTGGGGAAAAAAAAGGATGGTACTTTCTAAGTATAGAATGTATGGCCGACAAACAATTACTGGCTATGTTCTCTTACCTAGATAGGAATGTGATATGCAATAAAACTCTTTAAAACTTTAACAGGTGAAGAGCTAAGAAACTATAATTGTGGCTTACAGGTTTCTAACAGTTCAGGTGGAATAGTTTATTTTCTTCAGATATAGGATGATTCATGTGGATTAAATTTTTTTTTCCTTTTGGAAAAATCCTGAAAGCCTGGCTTAAAAATGTAAACAATGAAAAGGTTCTAACTAATTATGTGTTAAAAAAAACTTCATGTATTTTTTGTTCCTTAAAAAGAATATGTCCTTTCTAGAAGAGATTGAAGTAGTAATATCATAATCTCCTTACAAAAGGGAAGAACTAAGATCGATACCCTTTTCTACTTTTAATTGAGGAACAATATGCTGCAATGATACAAGAAAATTGTGCCCTGAATTAATCTATCAGGAGAGTCTATGAAGAAAGACAACCCAATGAAATTTTAACTGTATTATCTCAAGTAGTACTAGCCTTCTGCTTGCTAATCTGATTAATTAGCAAGATTTATAGCTTTTGGTATCTCAACAAAAAATTTCTCTGTGTGGAAAAAAAAGCCAGTTGGTAGAATAGTCAGGTCATTTTATAAATGTTTCTAATAATAAAATACTTGATATTTCTACTTGCTGATGCAAAAATATTCTCTCTACCTACAAACTTATATTTTGAGGGAATTAACCTAAAAATCAATGTTAACTGGTTTCACTGGTGGTTCTAATTCTGTTTTATTGGGGTTTCAAAAAACATTTCATGTAAAAGGAAGGGAACAAGTATTTATATAATGCCTACTATGTGTCAGGCACTGTGCTAAGTAAATATGTCATTTGATACTCACAACAACCCTATGAGACAGGTGCTATTATTATCCCCATTTTACAGATGAGGAAACTGAGGCAGATAAGTTAAATCAGGTGCCCAGGGTCACACAGATAATAAGTATATGAAGCTGAATTTGAACTCAGGTCTTCCTGACTCCAGGTCTAGTTCTCTATTTACTAAGCTACCTTCCTAGGTTTGTTTAAAGCTTTACATATAGGTATATTAGGCATAAGTTTGTCCTAAAATCATTAATATATTATAACCAAATCCATGCAATAAAGTCATGAAGCCTACTGCAATGCTATTTAGAATTCATTATAGAACTAACTAGTCCCTGTAATGTTGTTTCATTATATTTTCACAGAATTAATTAACATTATTAGGCAGGTTATCCACGTATCCACATAATTTCTAAAGTGACATTAAAGCTGAAAAATGCTTCTATAATATCAAACTAAAAGAATTTTGCCTACTAACCAAGAAATTTAAAAAATAATGGGCAGATGAAGATCTTCAAGGTAAATCTGGTTCAAATGTTCAATCTTCCCTAAGAGAGGGCTTAAAAAACCCACCAAAACATGCATGTTCATCACTAGACAAGGAGCCACAATTGTGGTCATTAGTTTTTTCAGCCACAGTAATTCCTGAAAACTGAGGAGGGGATTGCCCTAGTAGAGGGAGTAACCATACCCTTTGAAATCTTGAAATACTGAAGTAAGAAATTAGAAGAATTAGAATAGAAAGCATCAACAGGTGATAAAAAGGCTTAAAAGAAAGTCACTAAAAAACTCCAAATTGCTAAATGTTCCTTTTGAATTTGAAAGCATTTTTGAAGTAGGACAATAAAAACTAGCTAAATCAAAAAAAATCTGTTAGTATTCCAAATTTTATAGTGTTGATCTAAAACAGGTGACTGAAGAAATCCTAAGGTAATCTTTTTTTTTTAAGCAACATAAGTATTTGTTTCTGAAGTGAACTTCAGTTCATCTCTGTCACCTATCCTACCAAAAGATCTCACTTTCTGAATACATTATTCAATGTATACATTAAAAAAAATCAGTGCAACACTGCAAGTAGTGGAAAAAAACTCACCAAAATCCTCAACTTTTCCTCTTTCAGAATACTACCTCAAAATAATCTAGGTATTCAATGAAAATGTACATACCTCGAAATATTTGAAAAGAACACGGGTAAGTGTTTCTCTGAAGTGGGAGGGACACAGTACAGATTCAATAACCACAACTCGGCGGTCTCTGGGATTCACTAAGAGATGCCTGAAAAATATTGAATTTTTAAAAGATTACAAAAATGCATAGAAAAAGTGGTATTTTGAGATTTTCTTCTTTATTAAGAAATGACACCACTAATTTTTAAGACAGTTTATAACTAAAACAGCACCTCAAGGTAGTCACACAGAAGCTCAGAACACCTGAAAAAACCTTGTGATTACATTTGTGTTTCAATATAATAGCAAACAAAAGCAACATACAAAAGAGCTAAGGGAAGAAAGGCAAGTCCCCACAACAGTACCTTTGTGCATCAAAGGACTTCAATTTTCCACAGCCATAGTTCCCCTACTCTATCATGAAGAGAGAAAGGCCCATTTTCTTAACTCTTCTCCAGGGTAATGTCTGATCTTCATAATTAGTGTACAATTCCATTTTCTTTTTCTTTCTCTTTACCCTGATGGAGCTATTAAGTCTATTTTGACTGATTCTGCTCATTTTGCTCTGTATCAGTACATAAGTATTCCCAACTACCTCTGAATCCTCTGAGTTTCTCATATCTGTAATTTCTTACAGTGCAATAATATTCCATTATCTTCACGTAAGACATTTTGTTTTGCCATTCCCCAAGAGATGGGCACCTACTTTGCTTCTATGAGTATTGTGCTTTGTGTGTGCGTATACACACACACGCATACATATCCATCTATATATGTGGAGAGAGTGTTCTCTGTATACTTTTAAATTGTATGACTTTACAGACATACACCCACACACACATATATGGAGATAGACAGAAAGAACATTTTTGCATCCTCAGGTAGGGACACCAAGTATTTTATTAATAGATGCATGCCGTGCATGTAGGGGTGTGTGTGTGTGTGTGTGTGTGTGTGTGTGTGTGTAAAATCTGGCTGGACCAAGGTTACTTCCCCTTCCCCTTTAGTAGATACTTTGTGGTTTAAATAATTTCATTTCTTAAGAGTGGATTAAGGTATCTATGTCATGTTCTTTTAATTTAGATATTTTATATTTCTGAAATAATCATCCATTTCTTTTAAGTTTTTGATTTTCCAGCATGTAATTGTGTATAATAAGTTCAGTTAATTCATTTTATTTCTTCTCTGTTGTAATTTTGCCTTGCTCATTTTTTTATTTTAATGATTTGCTTTGCTTCTCATTTGATTAACTTAGCTCAAGGCTTATCAATTTTGTTAGTCTTTTTAAAGAAAGAACTTTCCAATTCTGTTTATTAATTCTATATTATTTTGTTTTCCATTTTACCTATTCTTTAATTTTTAAAATTTTCTCTCTTATGATGATTGTGGGTTTAGTTATTTTCTAGTTTTAAAAAAGTTGCTTACTCAGATCATTAATCCTCCCTCTTTTTGTTTTATTTAACATATTGGCAATCATAGATTTAGAACCTAGAAGAGACTTCTGGGATCCCTGAGTTTGACCACCTTATTTTACAGAAGAGGAAATATAAAGTAGAGATTAAAAGATATAGCTGCTGAGGACTGCTGTAGCTTCAAAATGGGCTCACTGTTATACATAATTAATAGTTGTTATGATTTATTCTTTGACATACTCACTATTCAAGATGTCATTATTAAGTCTCCATTTAGGTCTGTATCTTTTCCTTATGTTCCTTGTATTAGTTATTATATTATTGCCTTATTATATGCAAAGATATGTTTAGTATATCTACTTTATCACATGTATTTGTGATTTCTCTATGTAAATATTTTCAAACTTCAATGTAGAAACAGGATTGTTTACAAATCAGTTCATTAGTCCATTCTTCAAGCAAAACAGTCATCCACAAGTCTAAGATATCTGCATCCTCAAGTCCTCTGAGAAAAAGAGAGCTCCTTTGTACCTTCCATCCTACTTGGCAATCCTTTTTACCTATATGCCACTATAATTTCCAATTGGCTATAGTCCCTAATCCGTTAGAAAGACTGAAACTGGGGAAATAGAAATGGATATTAGGAGGGTAAATTTTACATTAAAACCTGTGAATGTGACACAAAGCAACCAAATATTACTGACAGATATTATGTTCATAGATTTAAAAAAAAAGATATCTGATCACAAAAGCTGCTAACAAAAGAAAAAAGGCACCTCTTACCTGAAATACAATGTGTGGATGAATTCCTTTAGGTAGGCATACAATTCTTCCGTATTAATATTATACTGAACAACTTTAATAGACTGAAAAGATTAAAATGTTATTAGTAGCTTATCTATAGTTCAAAATAATCTGTTTTATAAATTTGAAAGATACTTTTTCTTAATCATGAAATTGTTAGCTAAAGTTTAATGTATTCTTTGTTAACAAATATGATTACCTGGTGTTGAAAGACAATGTAACAATTTTATTAGGTACTTCATTATTTTGTGAGTCAAAAGTGAAAAGTCATAGAATTTAGAACAGTACCAGGGTTAAAGTGGTCAGCTAGTTACTAGTCAGCAGGATTTCTTCTATACCACAGTAACATTATAAAGCAAGTGAGCTTCCCACGACTTGAAAAATTATTCTATAGGATTCCATTTTTATATATGTTACTACAAATACATATTACATTTTTAGCTTATGTGAGAATCGCTAGAAACTTAAGAAATTGCTATATGATTTTTGAAAAGTTATCAAAATCATATATTTTTTTCACATGGGAAAAGAAAATACCATGGAAATTTATTTGACAAGAGTGATAACCTTTCCCAGATTAAAAAAGAAAAACCTGTGCTACAAAATTCTTGGTTATCTACTTTGTATTTGCAATCTCAGTTAGGTTGGGACTTTCTTACAGTTTAAAAATGATTAATTAAGTGTCTTTGATTGAGTCTTACTAGGTGCGAAGCCTATGTGGGTGTGAATTGGTAACTAAGGTGGGGCTCCAGGTGGGGCCAATGAAGGGAGGTCTGATTATATCTTTGCTCCCAAGTAGGCCCAAAACCCCGAGCTATTAGATGCTAAGTCGATGTGGGCATGAAGCCCTCAAGATCCTAGGGGGAGGTGCTAACTCCAGAGCCAACAGTAAGAGCTTAAATTCTGGTGGCTCAGTTGACGTTTGATGACGGCTAAAGAGTGCATAAAAAGGGAAGACAGAGGTATTTGCTTAGGGCTCTCACTCTTGGTGGTACATTGATGTAGAGACTCTGGGCAGCTGTAGTTAAGAGCCCTCCAGCTTGCCCAGATGTTTGGACTTGGTTAAACTCTGGGAACTATGAATTGGGATTTGAATCAGACAAGGTCTGTCTGTTGATGTTTGTAATTTGTTTCTATTTGCTCTGAAGTTCAGGGTGCTAGCTTTTTCCCCTGAACTAAGTGAATGATATTTGTATGCTGGATTAAAGTAAGATTGTGTACCCTAGTAAAGCAGATCAAAAGAACCTGGGCTTACAGCGTTCTGTGAGCTGGTTGTTGTTGGTTTCACAGCAGCTGCTAGCCAGATTATTACAACAGTATTCTACTATTAAGTAATCGTGATAAGCCATGTGGCTTATGAAAGGGAGCATTTATCAAAAGTTGAAGAGTACTAAATGTAACCATAAAATTTTTCTTCAAAATTTGTCTATCAAGTAGTGCAAAAAAAAAAAATTTAGCCCACTTGTTATTTTCTGAAGCCATAATCTAAAATATTTTACAATAAAATATTTATTTTACATAGTTGTTTAAAGTACCTTGGACACTCCAGCTTTCTTGATTACACTAGGGATTATACATCTTGGGCCAGTTTCTCCTGCAAATCCACACCTGAAAAATCAAAAATTCAAAATATTTTCAAACATTATTTTTATACACTGATCAAGTTAATTTTCTTGTTTCCCAAAAAGAAGTGGATGACAATCAGTATAGCAATGTAAATCAACAATATTCCCTGACATCTATAAATAGGATTCCTCTGATAATTTCAAAGAAGCAAGAAATCAAAGCTTTGGATAAGGTAAAACCTTTTACTTACTACTTAAAATCAGGAAGACCAGGATTTGAATCCACATTGTTATTACCAGAAGGTGTGATCTTGGACAAGTCACTTAACTTTTCTGAGAATAACTTTAATCCTCTTTCTAAATCACTTAACCTGAGCCTCAGTTTCTTCATTTATGAAAGTGACGAAAATGTTTATTCTCTTTGTCTCATCAATTTGTCAAACTAATGACAACAGTGTGATTAAAATGAGATAATATATTTAATATGCTCTGCAAATCTTAAAGAAATATGTAAAAGTCAACTATTATTATTAATTACTCAAATTGGTAGAGCAGAAATTAAACTATGTTGGATTCACTTCCTTTGCTTATTGTACAATACTCTCTACTGATCAACTTCCAAAGAAAATACAAGCACTTTAATTTTATTTTTAATTAAGTGTTGGACGACAACAGTAGGCTAATCAGGTATTATCTCTACCTTATAGATGACAACATTGAAGCTCAGAGATACTGACAACTAAAATTAGGGATTTCAGTTTAAATAGTACCTAAACACATTTTATACATGATGCTGTGCTAGGTGCAGGGGATACAGAGATAAAATAAGACTAAGTACTTGCCTTCAAGGAGCTTACAATGTAAAAATAAAGAAAATATAGGAATGCAAATAACCACATGAGACTCTATGATTTGATAACAGAACAGAAAGGTCAAGACAAAACACTTTTAAGTCTCCTAATACACTCTTACTTCTACTAAACCATGCTGCTTCCAGACAACATCCTGAACTTTTATTTAAACCTTAAATTCAACTCTTTCCCTGACCAATATTTTTGGCTATGGCCTCTGGTTGGATTTATCACTGCCACCTAAAATTAAACCCTATCACCCCATCCACCAGCCATTCCCATCTTCCTTATATTCCCATCACCCATAGCAGCACTAGTATGCTCCAAAAATCCTGGAAGCATGCAATTTAGATCTTCAATTACTTTCTTGTCTATATTTATTTCATATATTATGGCAATTATTAAGTCCTGCCAATTTTTTCCTTCTTCAATAATTTATTATTTATTTTTAACATTCTTTTCTTTTTAAATTCTGAATTCCAAATTCTTTCCCTTCCTTCCTCTCCCCTCACACTCACTGGGAAAGGTAAGCAATATGATATCGATTGCATATACATGTAAAATCATGCAAAACATATTTCCATATTAGCTATATTTTTTAAGAAAGCAAGAAAGATAAAGAAAGTAAGAAAAATATTCAATTTGCACTCAGAGTTCATCAGTTTTCTCTCTGGCGGTGGATAGCATTTTTGCATCATGGGTCCTTTGGAATTGTCTTAGGTCACTGTATCGATCAGAGTACCCAAGTCTTTCACTGCTGATCATCATTACAACAATGCTGTGTGCACAATGATCTCCTGCTGATTCTTCTTAACATTTCTTCAGTACATCCTTTCCATAGGGTCACTGCCATTGGGGATGGTGGTATTGCTACTGCTTCTAGCTAGCTCTCTTCTCCACTTTCCATAGAAATAAAGATCATCATTCTCAACAGTCACTTTCACTGTTCATTGGAGAGCTATTTAATTAACTTACACTACTATATTAGGAGCTGTGGAGAATTCAAAAATGTACAAGAAAATACTCCCTTATTCCTAAGCAGCATGGTAAAGTGGAAACACTATACTAGGAGACGGGAGGATTTGGTTAGACTAGAATTCCAACTCAAACTACTAAATGCAAAACACTTCCCATCTCTGGGTCTCAGTCACCTAATCTATAAAATGAAGGACTTAGACTAGATTATTTCTAAGGTCTCTTTGAGCTTAAGCATTTTAGGAATTTATTCTCACTTCTAGTTTCTTTAGACATAAGATCACAGATCCAGAGTTGGATCTGTCACCTCATGATCATGGGCTTCAAGCTGTCTAACAGTTGTCTCTCCATACCTCCCCCCCATTTTTAATATGCATACCATTAATTTTCCTCAAAAATCCTCTATTAAATGACATAGCTGAGGAAGACAGAGAAATAATGACAAGATGTTTGCCTTCATGGACACTGAAGTCAACCTAGCAGGAAGGAACTGAACCTTATATCTAGTTGTATCCTCGGCATCTAGCACAGGCAGAGCATGAATATTTGATAACAGGGCTTTCTTTTTCTCCCCAAGACGGGTTGCTTAGTATGCAAAAAAGCAATCGATATCATCAACGCATCCTTTTTAAAGCAACGCTGAGACGAGAATGGAGAAAAGGCGGAAACAAAGGCAAGCAGGTTAGCTTTGAAAGCCACAGGTTGTACTTATATACCTAAACAAGAAAAGTAGGTTGAACACGATGGAGAACTGCAGTTTCACTTACAGCCCTCTTCTGTTCTACCTGGTACATGGAAATATTTATTTTGGGGTGTTTAAAGTTCGGAATAAAAATTAACTAAAAAGTAAGTATTTTGATGAGCATCATCATCATCTAGCATTTCAATTCAGTTTCTTTCCTAAATAAACAAACAAAAACTTGGCCAGTGGAAGTGGCTTTCCTTCCCTCTGTTAATTATTTCCTGTTTATGTTGTATGTAGCTTGCTTTGTATATGTTTGTTTGAATGTTGTCGCCCTCATTAGATTGTAAACTCCTTGAAGGCAGGGTCTTTTGTCTCTTTTTGTAACCCCAGCACTTAGCCAGTGCCTTGCACACAGTAGGCGCTTAATAAATGATTACTGAATTATCAGTTTTGTCATCCCCCTTCCAAATGACTCTAAAGGAACCAATTAGGCCAAAACGGGGTAGGTGCGAATTCGTTTTCTCGACACCCTTGCGAACTATGCCTGGGTCCTCCTGCCCCGTCCTCCAAAGGCCCCCATCCTCGGAGGGGTGCGGAGATCCCTGGGAGAAGCCGGGTCGCCCGCGGACTATGAGATCAAAGTGGCGGCTCCCACCCGACTCACTTGGTGAAGGCTTCACCCAGGTCGATCACCACCGCCGTCTTCTCCCCTCCGCTCCCCAGACCCTCGTAGAGCGGCATGACTGCGGGACAGACCCAGGACCAAGGGCCCAAGAAGGGGATACTCCCCGTAAAGGACAATGGCGGCCACTGAGAAGGCTAGAAGCAAAGAGGGGAGGGCCTTCTGCTGTCTCTGGCGCAGGGAGATTGCGTCATTCCGGGGCCTTCCCGATCACCGACGCAGGAAAAATTCGAATGGCCCGGGCCTTTCGCTCTCTTATTTCATGATCCGCCGCGGGATGCGGGCCCGGCAGCAGGACGTCTATACAAGTGCCTGTAGGCAGCGGCTGCTAATTTCCAAATCTGGAGTGTCAAAATCAATCAGGCAATGCCGCGGGGAGCTACCTGGCTCGGGAGGCTGAGTCTGGGAGTCTTTCTTCTTCGGGGGAAGCTCCCGGGAGACCCGGCATTTGGGTCTGGTGGGATATGGGAATTTCGAGGCCGGGTCAAACAGCTTTTACAGCCCTTGTGTGACTTAGGGAAAAGAAAGAAATCCAGCATACTTGATGATGGAAATCATCTATAAAGGAAGCATACGGCCAAGTATCTTATCTGTCCGTCTATTTATGTATATGTGCGCACATATGTATATATGTGTACTTATATGTATATATACACAGTGTATATGTGCATGTATATACATATGGGCTATAAAATTTATATATGTTTTATATTTACATACGTAAGATTTTACATAGTCCGACATTTATAGGTGCCCGCTATCACCGTTTACGGCTCGAGAAGGAGAAACTCCTGAGTTCCAGAGTAGATCGGAAGAGCTTGGAAGTTCTCTAGTTTAAGAGAATTACTTATCCCAGAAAGAGCGCACTTTCTCAGCATCCGGCAACTGTGACTGTGCTAAAAGTTTGTCATTCTTTCGGTGGCCCGAGAGTAGCGGAGGAAACGGCTTTGCTCCCAGAAAGAAAATAAATAGCAAAGGAAGGGCTTTACTCGGTTCGGTGCAGATTGTTCCCTAAAGACACCTAAGACGTCAGGGCCTGCTATTCAGAGTCTTGAGTTGCTCCCAATGGGTTTTCCTGCTCATGGGCCTCCCTGCTAGGCTTCAGGGAGTGTGTCCCCAATTTTCCTCACATCCGCTGTGTGCTTTTGATAGCAGAGTAGGACGCAGACTTATGGGCAAACGTTTTAATTACTCTTGCTTTTGCCTTTTATTTATTAATGTTATGCATATTCATAATCTCACGTTATTATTAAGTAAATGTTTTGTTTTGAATCCATGATATCATGGTGACTGATTTTGTGTAAACAGGGACTCAGGAACAATAAAGTTTAATAGTAGGAATGTATTCCCTCTATCAGTTACTATTAGAAACTTGAAAGAGAATTTGAGTTGTAGGTGAGTGACTAGCTCTCTTCATCCAGGGAAGTCCTCAGCGTAAGAGTAGATTGGTGCGAGTGAACCAGCCCAGAGCGAGAGAAGCCGGTGTGGCTGCTACACATGTGGGGCGTGAATCTGAGGGCTGGCCTTTGTGCAACATATTAGTTTCGAAGCTATGCTGTTTGTCTGGGTCTGCCTTTGAATTTCTTTCGCTTCTCTTCTGTGTATTTAAAACAACAACAACAAACAACTTCAATGACACTCCCCCCCCCCATCATTATCACGAGCTCTCTTCTCCCAATATTCCCTCCCCCCCCCAAATTCCTTCCTTGTCACAAATAAACACGGGTAGGAAAACCAAATCTATGCATTGACTGTTTCTGAAAATGTATATCATCCAACACTTTTAGGGGCTCTGTGTGGGTAGGTATAACTCATTTGTCAATTCCATTTTACCACATTTTAAAAAAATATACACTCTCTTGTCCTGTAGCCTTAAGGTTAGTAATGATCTTAATCTAACTAATTTGATGCACATTCCACTGTTATACTCTGAGCCTACAGAAGTCTTTTGCTCAGGCCTTTTCTTTGCCCTAGTCCTTCAGTTTTTGTCAAAGCAACTATATCAGTTTTCCTCTTTTTCTCGTAATAGGTATGGAAAACATAGAAAATATATAAAGCTAGACAATATTACATTTCCCCCCCCAGTTAGCTTCCAGGCAAAATAGCCCTGCTGTCACTTTACTTTGTCTGTATCTGGTACATTTGATTTCATCTCCTCCATATACACCAACTCTTGTTACATTTGAAAATAAAGGTAAACTTAGAGACAATGGTCTGAGCACGATCAATTTATTAGGCTAGCAGCAATCAATAAATTGGGGGCAGTGACCTCAATGACCAAAGACCCTGAGGTAGACCTTCCTAACCTTCATATAGTTTTGGGAAGTACAAGAGAAGGAACAGAGTTGGTTAGGTGGAGAAAACAATGCAATTGGTTACAGGTCTGGTAGCATCATGGGGGAGGGCGACGGGATTGATTGGAAATTGGGAATGACAGGCTAGCAACAACTCGCTCCTTTTCTCCTGTGACTAAGAAATGTTCATTATTTGAATCCACCTGCAAGGTTAGTGATAGTGAACCAGACTTTTTTGGATAACGGACAAGACATTCTTGAAGGATAGCTTGTTGGTGTAAAGATACTAGACCAGACTCTCTGGTGTTCACCTGTATCCTTCAAGGATAAGATTTCCTTGAGGCAAGAATAGAATAGTGATTAGGTAGAGAACTGAACTTCTAAACTTAGCTCATAGGCAAAGAGATAAAGAAATATGGCTTGAGCAATCACACGAAATGAGGTAGTAATACAGAATGAAGATTAATTACAGAATAGAATAAATTATAAAAATGATACAAAATTCATTTAATTTCTTCACTCTGGACGTAGAGGAGTAGGAATAACAGTAAAAGCATCCTGGTCCCTTATAGGAGTTGTATAAGTATATTCAGTTCTTGCTTGGGAGAGGTGAATGCACAACAGTGATTCCACCATGTACACATTTCAAATGTTCATCAATTTTTTATGACGCTATTTACGTAATTTGTTGTCCTACTTGAGCAGAGATTGAACTGCAACATCAGTTTGACTTTTCTCTTTGTAATGAAATGTCTGAGTATTGCTTTGCCACATGGACTTGATTTATAATCAAAGTAAAAAGCAAGTGACTTCTAGGAAATTATTCTTAGGAATTCCTAAGGTGTCCAAGTCAAATTTTTATTCTTCACCATAATGATGTATGCCTCATCTTATGAAAACCACATCTCTTCTTCCATCCTGATCATCCATGGACCCATACTTCATGATGTTAGGAGGGGGATTGTTTCTTTTTAAAATTTATTTATTTATTTATTTTTGGTTTTCAACATTCATTTCCACAGGATTTTGAGTTACAAATTTTCTCCCCCTCTCTCCCCTCCCCCCCACTCCAAGATGGCATGTATTCTGATTGCCCCTTTCCCCAGTCTGCCCACCCTTCTATCATCCCACTGCCTCCCTACCCCATCCCCTTTCCCCTTACTTTCTTGTAGGGCAAGATAGATTTCTATACCCCATTGCCTGTATATCTTATTTCCCAGTTGCATGTAAAAACAATTTTTAACATTTGTTTTTAGAACTTTGAGTTCCAAATTCTCTCCCTTCTTCCCTCTCCCTCCCCCACTGAATATAGGTTATATGTGTATTGTTATGCAAAACACTTCCATAATAGTCATGTTGTGAAAGAGTAACTATATTTCCTTCAATCCTCTCTCATCCCCCATTTATTCAGTTTTCTCCTTTGACCCTGTCCCTTTTGAAAAGTGTTTGCTTCTGACTGCCCCCTCCCCAAATCTGTCCTCCCTTATATCATCCTTCTCCCTCTTATCCCCTTCCCCCCTACTTTCCTGTAGGGTAAGATAGCCAATCAGTGTGTATGTTATTCCCTCCTTAAGCCAAATCCTATGAGAATAAAGTTCACTCATTCCCTTTCACCTCCCCCCTCTTCCCTTCCATTATAACAGCTTTTTCTTGCCTTTTTTATGTAAGATAATTTTCCCCATTCTATTGCTCCCTTTCTCCTCCCAATATATTCCTCTCTCACCTCTTAATTTTATTTTTTAGATATCATCACTTCATATTCAACTCACCCTGTGCCTTCTGTCTATATATATGTATATTCCCTTCAACTACCCTAATACTGAGAAAGATCTCATGAGTTACAGATATCATCTTAACATGTAGGAATGTAAACAGTTCAACTTTAATAAGTCCCTTATGATTTCTCTTTCCTTTTATGCTTTTCTTGATTCTTGTATTTGAAAGTCAGATTTTCTATTCAGCTCTGGTCTTTTCATTAAGAATGCTTGAAAGTCCTCTATTTCATTGAGAATCCTATTTTTTCCCTCGAGGCATTACACTCAATTTTGTTGGGTAGGTGATTCTTGGTTTTAATCCTAGCTCCTTTGACCTCTGGAATATTATGTTCCAAGCCCTTTGATCCCTTAATGTAGAAGCTGCTAGATCTTGGGTTATCCTGATTGTGTTTCCACAATACTCAAGTTGTTTCTTTCTGGCTGCTTGCAATATTTTTTCCTTGACCTGGGAACTCTGGAATTGGGCTACAATATTCCTAGGAGTTTTCCTTTTGGGATCTTTTTCAAGAGGTGATCTGTAGATTCTTTCAATTTCTATTTTACCTTCTGGTTCTAGAATATGAGGGCAGTTTTCCTTGATAATTTCTTGAAAGATGATGTCTAGGCTCTTTTTTTTTAATCATGGCTTTCAGATAGTCCTATAATTTTTAAATTATCTCTCCTGGATCTATTTTCCAGGTCAGTGGTTTTTCCAATGAGATATTTCATATCGTCTTCTATTTTTTCATTGTTTTGCTTCTGTTTTATAATTTCTTGATTTCTCATAAAGTTATTAGCTTCCATTTGATCCATTATAATTTTTAAGGAATTATTTTCTTCAGTGAGCTTTTGGACCTCCTTTTCCATTTGGTCAATTCTATTTTTTAAGGCATTCTTCTCCTCATTGGCTTTTTGGAGCGCTTTTGCCATTTGGGTTAGTCTATTCTTTAAGGTCTTACTTTTTTCAGTATTTTGGGGGGGTGTCTCCTTTAGCAAGCTGTTGACTCATTTTTCATGATTTTCCTGCATCTCCCTCATTTCTTTTCCCAATTTTTCCTCTACTTCTGTTCCTTGATTTTGAAATCCTTTTTGAGCTCTTCCATAGCCTGAGACCAATTCATATTTTTCTTGGAGGTTTTTTATGTAGGATCTTTGACTTTCTTCTAGAACAGAGATTCTTAACATTTTTTTCATTGTGTTGTGGACTGCTCTGGCAGTTTGGTGAAGCCTATGGACACCTTCTTGGAATAACATTTTTAAAAAAAATCTACAATTGAAGGAAATATTAAATTTCAGTTAGAGGTATGTTTTCCCATCCAAATTCACAGACCATGGACCCTAAGTTAAGAACCTCTGCTTTAGAAGGTAGAGGCATTATAATGCTGTTCACATTATCTGGACAGGACACCACTAACTTGGTACCAAAAATTATTTGAATGACACCAACAATTGTTCATTCAGCTTATATAATATGTTCTTAAGTACTTGGTTGCTGATATTGAAATGAATTTTAATAAAATTACATCACTATTTACATTCCAACACTTCTGAGAGATTGTATGGTTTGGCCCCACATCTTTTATCTTCTTAGTGAGAGGTGGTGTGACTCATGGCAAAGCTAGATCCTCTTGTATTGTCAGATTTAAATTGGGTCTCAGTTGTTTGCGAGCAAATAGAGATTGTTGGACCCTCTCCTCAATGGACACCTGTAACAACAATGTTACTTGCAGCTACTGTAGCTGTGTAAGGCCAGTAACACCAGCACACAGGGGGACTGTTAGCACAGGTTCTTTGATCTGTTTTTCTAAGGAAAGCAGCTTTAAGGGGTTTACAATCTCACTTTAATTAAACATACATATATCATTCACTTAGTTCAGGGGAAAAAGTCAGCACCCTGAACTTCAGAGAAAACATAAACAGAAATTACTAGCAGAAATTATGTAAACAGAAGAAATAACACAAATAACAGACAGGGCTTTTGACTGTCTGTCCAAAGCAATACATACATAGTTACAAGGGAGAGAAGTGACAACATCTGGGTTTTCAGAGCCAGGTGGCTCCTTAATGGCTACCCAGAGTTTCCTCTGGCCAAATCACAAGAACACTCTTCCAACGAGTGAGCCCCAAAGCAAAAATGCTAACCTCAGCGTATACACACACACACACACACACACACACACACACACACACATATACCTATATACATTTCTTCAGGGTCAGAGGGCATCACAACCATGAGACTCAAACTCATGTGACTTAGGTTTTCTTGTGACTTAAACAGGTCTTCAGAGACTCTTGGTTCAATCAAAGACTCTTGACTGAAACAAAGGCAAGACTAAAAGGCACTTGATTGCCTTAGTGCTGAGAAGCACTCCAAAAGAAAAACCAGTGAAAAGTCCCACTTTGCTTGCCATTACAACACTAAGGGAAAAAAAACCTGACTAATAGTCATGTGAAGACCATCTGAACAAGACAGTGAAGAGCTCAGAAACAGACATTTCAAGTGGTGAAGACTCTGTACTCTAGCCCAAGACCCAGTTCAAATAATTGGAGAAGCCTGCACCCAGAGGCAGCACCTTTTGTGCCTAGTACTTCAGCTGCAGTCTTTAGATTTTTTTTTAGCCCCAAATGCTGCATTTTCCTTTTGCATGCATATTGCCTGCATAGTACAGCCATTTGGTCTACTCTTGTAACAGAAGGTATATAACAACGATGCTACTTGCCACTACTCTGGCTGTGTAAGGCCAATAACACCAGCACACAGGAGGGCTACTAGCACAGGTTCTTTGATCTGCTTTTCTAAGGAAAGCAACTTTAAGGGGTTTACAATCTCACTTTAATTAAACATACAGTTATCATTCAATTAGTTCAGGGGAAAAAGTCAGCACCCTGAACTTCAGAGCAAATACAAAGAGAAATTACAAGCAGAAATTATGTAAGCAGAGCAAAATAACACAAATCAGCAGACAGGCTTCTAGCTGTCTGTCCAAGACATTATATACATAGCTACCAGAGAAAGAAACACCAACATCTGGGTTTTTCAAAGCCGGGGGGCTCCTTAATGGCTACCCAGAGTAATGTCTGGTCAAATCACATGACGTTCTTCCAGTGAGTGAGCCCCAAGAAAAATGCTAACTTCAGAGTATATATACACTTCTTCAGGGTCGTAGGGTGTCACAACCATGCGACTCAAACCCATGTGACCTAAGCCTTCCTGCGACTTAAGCAGGTCATCCATGACTCCCGATTCAATCAGAGACTCTTGGTTGAAACAAAGGTGAGACTCAAAGGCACTAGACTGCCTCAGTGCTGAAAAGTACTCCAAAAGAAAATACAACAAAAGTCCCATTTTACTTGCCATTACAGGTAGTTCTGCCCTTCTCTTTTTCTCCTGATGTTGACATTTGTGTGTCACACTGTCATAGTCCCATTCTTGTCTTGTTTCCTTTCTTGGTGGAATGGGCTCTCATGGGTTCACTTCTCACCAGATTTCCTGTGAATTTCTTAAGATGACTCTCTTCATGTAGTAACCCTGCTTGGCATTCTTGGACCATGCATGAATTGCCTTAAACACAATTTAAGAGGCAGCTAGGAGGTGTAGTAGACAGAGTGATGAACCTTGAGTGAGGAATACCTGAATTTCAACCAAGAATTAGATACTAGCTATGTGACCCTGAGAAACCTATTTAACTTCTCTATGCCTCAGTTTCCTTATCTGTAAAATGAAGGGGTAGGACATGATAGCCTTGAAAGTGTTCCAAATCTGTGATTTGAGATCCTGTGGTTGAGGTTGAATCATTGCAATATTAATGATGTTGTTGATCCCTTTCTTAGTGCTCAGATGACTTCATATGGTCTATCAAAAGTTATTACAATTCAGTGAATGTTTCAATGCTATGGCATTCTTTAGGGATATCTCTAAATCAAGTCATCCCCCTAGCTCATTGGCCACTTGGTTCTCTGGCCATATCTGTATCTACAGGGGCTATTACCCCACTCCCTACTAGTCTGGCTGAATTTTGCTCGCCATCCATGACAGCTATCACCATCATGGTTGTTTGTCCAGGGCTGCAGAACACCTTGAGCCTGTGTATACATCTTAGATATGTGAGTCCTGGGGGTTTTTGGTCAATAGAATCCTGCAAGTGTTCAAATGCTGGGCCTTTAAGGCTTTTCCTCAAACAATTTATCTTGTCCTTATCAGAAGTCTATAGGAGTTCTGTTGTGTCCTGGCCCAGATATCTATGGAGTCTTCCTTGGGAGGTCAAGGGTACTTTTCCTGAGAAAATTCTTTTGCTTATTGAACCTTCCTGTTTGTAATTAGGCATTTTGTTTGGGGCCTGCTCACATGTGAAACTTCTCTGTACAGCCCAGGGGATCTAATCTCACCTGACATACAAGTAGGGTATTGCTTTGCACTATCGTAGATCTAGTTTTTTTCTCTCTCTCACAAGTGTTAGGCCTCCGTTTGACTTAGGAGAGCCAGCCCCCAGTTTAAGTCCAGCTAGAGCTTTCATCTCTGGTACAGAGAGTCAGAAAATGCCTCATTTACAAATGAAGTGTCTGAGTATGAGATTAAGCATCTTGCCTTAGTTTCTTATATGGGAGAAAACATGTGTGATCCTTAACTACTGTACTATGTCATAACATGCAGTTGTTAATTTTGCAGCAATTCCAAAGTCTTCTCTACTTCTGAAAAGACAGTAAGCCAGTTGCTTGGTACTTTCCCCTATCTGAATGTTGTCAGGTATTTTTGAGTGGTCAGGTTTTCACAGAGCACATCCTTAATGGATTGTCTTATCTTTTCCCCCAAATAAACTATTTCAAACTCCTCCAACTATTTTACTTTCACCTTTGAGGCTTCTATAACATCCTCAGCCACAGCCACAAGGTCTGCTCCAAATATCAGTAATCCCTTGTGAATGTTAATGGTACTTTTAAAGTACTATGCCCATATTTTCACAGTGTTGACCCATAATGCTAATATTTGACCGATCACCAAAGGGCTGTTCTCTAATCAAACAGATAAACAGAACTTCAAAAAATGGCTCTGTGGTATTACCAAATAATAGGAAATTATCAATATTAAAAAGCAGCAGCATTCCATTTACACAGTAAATAAACAGTTATCATCATTTTAGTATACTTAACAGGTGATAATACCAATACAGGCAAATGCAACATACCAATACAATGTGTAGAAAGAGTGAAAGTTGGTGCAGTGAAAGAAAAATGAAAAGAAGACTAATCCAAAATAAAAAAGTCCAAAAATAAAACAACATTCAAAATAAAATCCAACTCACAACTTCAGCAAGAAAATAAAATAAAGCAGCATCATGAGAAAATAAAAATATACCTCAAAAGGAAATCATATATCAGAATTTCAGGAGAAAATATCAGCAAAATTAAAATTAAAAAAACCAACAAGCAGTAGTTTTACCCAAAAGAAACAAAACATGGAACTATATTCAGCTCTAAAGTCAAAGCGGTAATAAGGAAACACAATGATAGCCTAAAAATGACAATCCAGAAAGAAAAAAAAAATCAACATTAAAATTTTTGTACTCCAGGTGTCTTCAATTCATGCAATGATAATGCAGGAAATTCTCCATTGAAAAGGGTAGGAAGAAAGAATTAAAATGGTATCTTAACTCCTAAGGTAAAAGCAATTTAAAAAAAAGTTAAACATTTTTTTTTTCAGAAAAGGGTCCCATTGATAACCACTTGGTGGTGCTGTCTGGTAATGTAAGATAGTTAGCAAACCGGAGCAACCTGGATCCTTTCTCTGGCCCACCCACACCTTTGAAATTTTGGGTGTGGCTACTTTTCTCAGATCATGCTTTTCTCCTACCGGGCTATTGAGAAGTGACCTGTAGCATCAGAAAAGATACTGGCTTTGGACTCATGAGAAAGCTAGCCCTGGCAAATGAAAGTCACTTTGTAGAGAGGAGCAGAACTTGGGAGCCCATATGAGGAACCTGCTCAACAGAGATGCTCTGCCCACAGGAAAGCTTCATGAGGATGCTTATTAGGAGAGGAAGAACATGGAGGAGGTGCAAGTTTCCTTTCTTAGCCAAGTAGGTTTTTTATATAAGTACCTCCATATCCCACTGTGCTTTATGTTTGTGCCCACTCTTCTCTTGGATGTTGTGTATAATTGTGGGAGTGTTGCACCCTACATTTATGAAGGAGGGATCAATTGGAGGGATTGTTTTTAAGCTGTTGTTCTATTTTAGTAAACACCATTGTCATAAAAATAATTGTGTCTACACAATTGATAATAATAAAGAGAAACACACTACTGGGGGCTTGTAAGCTATAATTTTAGGAGAACAGACCTACAAGGTATACCTAGAACCTGGGAATAACAGCTACCCTTTTGGGACCTAACCTGAATGTGGGAGTACAAGGGAGAGAATTGCACATCCCCTCAAGATGGGTATGTGTGTGCAACAGTAATATAAATACTAAAACTGCCAAGATGAGCTTTAACAGTATAGAAGATGGCCACTCTGAGAATCATTGCTCTTTGAAGGCAAGTATGATGACAAGATACATGTAAATTCCAAGAAGCTAAATATTATTATCTGTATTTTCACTTTTATTTGTTTTTAAACATTTGACAAAGTGATACCCCTATCCCAAGGCCCATGAGTATGTGACTCTCTTCTTATTGGTGGAGATGAATGCCTTGCTTTGTGTGAGAGGTGTGTCAGAGTTGGTGAGAGGTGAGAGAGTTTCAGTTCTCAGACAGTCCCTTTGGGGACTCTTCAGGCTTTAAGTCTTCTTTGAGCTTTGAGTTGTGTTGGGCACTTCTGGCTTCCAGGTTCAAGAAAAGATGGAATAGGCCAATCTCACTTTAGGTTACTGAAGGAAAAGAATCTGGGCAGACATGAGAGGAGCTGGTAATCTCTCTCATGTCCCTAGTCCCAGTTTGCATTGGGGAGATGTTGGAGAGTTCCCCCTTGGGTGAAATCTACTACCCTCTCTTATTTTAACTGAATAACTTGGCTCCCAATGGGAGAACTCCTTTGCTTTGTATTGTATGTTATATATTCTCCTATGTATACTTTTTTCTGATTTCTGTTTCCTTTCTTTGTCCTTAACGGAGATTTCCTCCCTACTACCATGCTGGATACAAAGAGCTTAGAGTGAAGTCATGATCAGTTACTGTGTCCTAGAACTCTTGGTTCTCCTATCTTTTTGATTGCTCTTTCTCAGTCTCCTTTGCTGGATCATCATCCATATACCATCTCTAAACAATGGGTGTACCCCAGGAATCTGCTGTGCATCCTTTTCTCTTTATTTTCTCTGTTCCCATGGGTTCAGTTATAATCTCTATGCAGATGACTACAAGCTTTCCTGAGCTCCAGACTTTCTGAAGGGGATATCCCATAGGGACCTCAAACTCCATGCTCCAAAACAGAACTCATTGTTTTTCTCCTCAAACTACCCCCATTCACAACTTCCTTCATTTTTGTTCTTAAGCACATCACCATCCTTCCACTAACCAAGGTTTGATTCTTTAGAGTCATCCTTACCTTCTCACTTTCCCTCACATCAAGTGTCCATTCATTTGCCAAGGGTTGCTGATCATACCATCCTAACATTTCTCCTATATTACCCTTCTCTTTATTCTCATCTCTAGTTCACGCCCTTATCACCTGGACTATTGTAATAACCTCCTAATTGCTTTCCCTTACTCCATTTTCTACTCTAATCTATCCTATTACCCATCTGCCAAAGTGATATTTCTAAAGCACATCTGTCTGACTTTGTAACTCTTCTGTTCAATCAATTCCAGTGGCCTTCTACTATTTCTACAATCAAACATGGACTTCTCCATGTGGCATTTAAAGGCCATCAGAGCCTAGCTCCAACCTATCTTTCCAGCTTTATTTCACTGTAATTGCTTTCATACACCGTTGGGTTTAGCCAAACTGGCCTTCTTGCGGTTCCTCTCACATGACATTCCATCTCCTGTATCTGTGCTTTTGCATAACTGGAATCTCTCTTTTCCTCCACAGCTCAACTCAAGTACCACTTTCTTTTTTTAAATGTGTTTTTTCCAATCACATGTGAAAACAATTTTTTTTACAATTTTTTATTTGAGTTCCAAATTCTCCCCCTCATTCTTTCCCCTCCCCCCTCATTCAGAAGGCAAGCAATTTGATATGTTATACCTGTGTAGTCATGCAAAACATATTTCCATGTTAATCATGTTGTGAAAGAAAACACAGACCAAAAAACCCCCAGGAAAAATAAAGTAAAAAGAGTATGCTTTGATCTGTATTGAGACTTCATCAGTTCTTTCTCTGGAGGTAGAGAGCATTTTTTATCATAAGTCCTTCTATATTGTCTTAGATCATTGTATTATGGAGAAAAGCTAAGTCATTCACAGCTGATCATCATATAATATTGCTGTTACTGTGTACAGTGTTCTCCTGGTTCTGTTCACTTCACTTTGCATCAGATCATGTAAATCTTTCCAGGTTTTTTTTGAAAGCATGCTGCTTGTAATTTCTTAAGGCACAATAATATTCCATTACAATCATATACCACAACTTGTTCAGCCATTCCCCAGTTGATGGACATTCCCTCAATTTCCAATTCTTTGCCACTATAAAAAGAACCTTTTCCCTTTTTTTGGATGTCTTTGAAATATAGACCTAGCAGTGATATTGCTGGATTAAAGGGTATGCACAGTCTTATAGTCTTTTAGGCATAGTTCCAGATTGCCATGTACCACTTTCTACATGAGATTTTTCCTGATCTCTTCAGTTGCTAGGGCTTCCTTCTCCAAAACTAGGCTGTGGGTATATGCATGTAAATATGTATGTGTATGTATATATATACATAAACACATAGACACATATATGTATGCATGCATGCTATCTCTCCCCTATAGAATAATCTCCTTGAAGGCAGAGACTTTCATTTTTGTTTTTCTCTCTCTAGAACCTGACAAATTTCCTCCCAGTACCAGGAGCATAGTAGGCACACAATAAAGGCTGATGATTATTTGATTGATTGAGAATGTCAGCAACAGAAACTGCCTGAGACCACTGATTTAGATACATTTGAGGCCAAAGATTTAAGCAGCTGATGGTGTCCAGATGGGACAAATGGAGGCTACTGTTGGGAGATGGGGGAGATTGATTTACCGTATTTCCCCATGTATAAGATGTACCCCTTTTTGAAAAATTTGGGGTCTAAAAGCTGGGTGTGTCTTACACAGTGGTTGTAGATTTTTTTTACTTGCATTTCCCACTTTTTCGCACTTGTTATCTTTGCGCTTATTGTTTCACATTTGTTACTGGTATATTAGGTTACGTTTTGCCACGTTCTGCCCAGAAATGGCTCAGAAAAGATTTTCATACATGTTGAAAGTGATCCAATTTGCAAAAGTGAATGGAAATTGTGCTGCTGAACATAAGTTTGGTGCTCCTCCAACTGAGAAAACAATACAAGACTGGCTACGGGAAGAAGAAACCCTACTGAAAACGCCACAACAGAAGAAGGCCATGAGAGGCAAGTCAGTGAAAAGTCCTGATTTAGAGAGGGAATTGAAGATATGGACTGAAGAGCAAAGGGCAATTGGAATTCCTGTGTCCACAAAGATGGTTCAGCATGAGGCAAGAAGAATTGCTGATGAAAAAGAAGTTACTGATTTCAAAGGAGGACACAACTGGTGCTTCAGGTTCATGAAAGAGAATGAACTAAGCATGTGAACACGCACCAGACTTGCCCAAAAGATGCCTGAAAGCTATGAGCAGATGAATAAAACTTGAGTTCAATAACTTTATTTAATACATTTTTTTTCAAATTTCAGGCCACCAAATTAAGGTGCATCTTATACATGGGGAAATGCGGTACCTCTTTACACTCCTGCTCTTTTCCCTTACTTAGAGTCCTAACTTTGAGGCACTATCCTAGATACCCAGAAACCCAGCCACCAAATCTCTTCTCTGATCTTGCCTATGACCTGGAAAAAAGAGGTAGGTGGGTACATGGGTGGGAATTTGGGGATGTTCTTGAAGATGTTGTGCTTCAGTTAGGCATACCTTTTCCTCTTGAATATTCATCATGCTAAATAAACTTTGTGGCTAGTCTACTGATTATCTGTATTCTTTCAATGTCGAGGGTTGTTGGACTGAGAAAGTCGAGTCTAGATGAGGGTAGGCTTCTGGAGTAGGGTCTAGACAAGATTTCATATTTTAATCTTTTTTTTAGCAGTATGTAATGAAGGTCTGGCAAATGCCCAGGTACCTCAGACGGTGTTTCCACTTGGAGGATGCTTGGGAGCTACCTCCTGAAGAATTACGATGACATGAAAGGAAGATGTAGAACAATAGACTATAGATCATGTGTTGCTGTTGTTGTTCCTTTGTTTTCGAAGATGACCAATACATCACAGGGTGATGTCTTGACTTGCATATGAACTGGATTTAAGTGAGGCAGAGTTGCACAAAATCATCAGCCTCATTGTCTCTTTTAGGGTCATTGAAGTTCATTGGCAAGACAAAAGTCAAGACACTGGCGATGGCCTAGGATGCAGTAGATGACCTTGGCTTCTCTGATATCTGATCAAGCTCTAACTACTCCACAGTATCTGCCTTAGCCACCTTCAGGGACTTTGGAATAAATTGTTCTCATATACTCATTCTACCGGGGAAAGTCTTCATAGGCTTGGGGTAGACATCACCTGACAGGTTTGAGGGCTGTTTCTTTAGCCTGTCTGCCCAAATACTGCTGTGCATGCTACAGCTTCTTGGGGCCACAGGTGAGAGTTGGGTGACAGGTGGAGACCAAAGGTGGATGAGCAGACCCTTATACCAAAGGTGCTAGTCCTCCCTGAACACCTTGGTATACCTTGGTATAACTGGTCAGCTAACTACATGTTGAAGAATAGGGAAAGGGAAGGGAAGAGAGTAAAAACTAAGTGCCTACTCTGAGCCCATTACTGTGCTAAGCTCTTTGCCAACATCTCGTTGAACCTCACAACCACCCCACGGTGGTTGCTTTCCAAGAAACAGGTGCCCTTATTATCCTCATTTTATAGCTGAGGAAACTAAAGAAGTTAAGAGATTTGCCCAAGGTGACAAGGCTAGTAAGTGTCTGAGGCCCCTTGTTTGGCTGCAGATGCATTCAAAAATGTCTGTCAACTTCAGCTATTCTTTCTTTATCTCATTTGCTTCTAGCGAATCTCAGTGACTCCTTTGCTCATGGCATTTGGTAAAAGGAGTAGTGTCTGTGCCTTTCAGGGTTCCAAAAGGTCAGATGAATGTCTCATAGGAATCTGGCAGTTAGAGTCCAAGCTTAGTTCCTTAATCAGCCTAACATTGATGTCCTGAGGAAAAAGGAGCAATATTTTGGAATGACCTCTGGGGCTCCACCCTTATGGAAAGATTCATCCAGGAGCTGGGCCAAATCTGTATATGAACTTGATGGGACCAATACTACCTAAAAACGGATATAAGTTTCAAGTTTAGTCCCCAGATACTGAGGGGGTATAGAAAAGAATATGCCCTGGACTTGTTAGGGAAACTGTTTGTATATTTTTTTGTCTGTATTTCTGAAGTAAATATCTTTTAGTAAAAGCTAATTGATATTAACTACAGGTCACTGGCCCTATAACAGTAGAGATGAAGGGACACAATGGCTAGGGGCTTGAGGTGATGGCTGTAGAGAAAAGAGACTCTACTCTGGAACACTGAGAGGGAGATGTACCCTACCTTGGCTGGAGAGGGTGGGGCCAGTGCACACTCACCACAAATACTTCATCACTCCCTTTTCTACATTTAGCACTTCACTCAGCTGTTTGGAGCCAGATGTTTATTGAGGAATATGGAAAGTTAGTGCATGATAAGTGCATGTCTCCGGAGAGAGATTTATCGCTAAATCCTGAGCCATAGTGCCACATGGTGAACAACTCAGATATTATGCTACTTCTCAAAATAAGTAATATAGTGACCCATTCTTTCTGTAGGAAGAGAAGGCAGTATGTAACTTGATTTGGATCACAACAGTACTGTAGTGCCCTAAAGTGTCACGTAGTGCAGGGGTATTCTAACCAAGTGCACAAATAGCAGGTGCAATGATCTACAAACAAACTGGATCCAAAATTTGAATCCTGGATCATTAGTTTCTCCTGTTGTATAAAATAAGGCCCTCCACTAAAATCCTACTCCGCTGCTCTGAAGGTGATCATGGGTTTTCAAATGCCATGCCAATGGAACATAAACTCCAACAGGTCTTGCTGTGTTAGATGGACCTGGGTTACAGATTATATGAAATTTTCCAGAAAAAAATGTGCAGAGGTTGGCACCTAAAAGGTAAATATTTGCTAAACTTAATTAAGTTTGTTATTGACTTCTGTCTTTTTTTTTGATCAAAATAGAAATCTATCCAGGATGATCATTAATGGGTAAAATGAGCAGGACTATGCCAAGATTATTTTGAGAGGTTGATAATAAAGTTTTTGCCCACAGCAACCCTAGGAAACAAAGTCGTAAAGTTGGTTTTGAACTGCATCAGTCAAGGGAATATACATCCACTCCAGATATCCTTGAAGTATGAAATAAGACTAATAGAATTGAGACTGAGTGATAGTTTTATCTCTTCTTTTTTTAAAATAAATTTTTACTGATCTTTTGCTTTTATATCGGTAGCTAACTTTCCTTTTTCCTTCCAGAGAGCAGTTCTTCATAATAAAGAATAAAAAAGTTAAAAAAACAATTCAGCAAAACTAACACATTGAAAAAGTCTGGTAGAATATTGTAATATCAATTAAGCTGGGACTTTCTTACTGTTTTAAAATGATTAAGTGTCTTTGAGTCTTACTAGGTGCTAAGCCCCAGGCCCAAACCCCAATTAGGTGCTAAACCTATGTGGGTGTGAAGCTTCCAAGATCCTAAGGGGAGGTGCTAACTCCAGAGCCAATCATAGCAGCCTAAGTTCTGGTCATTCGGGTGACGTTTGATGACGTTTGAAATGGTATAAGAAGAGAAGACAGAGCTATTTGCTCGGGGCTCTCACTTTTGGTGGTGCACTGATGTGGAGACTCTGGGCAGCTTTAGTTAAGAGCCCTCCAGCTTGCCCGGATGTCCAGACTTGGTTTTCTTGTGAAACAGATCAAAAGAACCTGGGCTTTGGCAGCATGCTTGTTGTTGGCCTTGTGTTGGTTTTTCACCCCCGTGGCAGCTGCTAGCCGGATTGTTGAAACAAATATGCACTGTTCCATACCCGTAGTTCCCCATTCGTGCAAAGAAACGTGTGTGTGTGTGCGCGCGCGTGCACGTGTCTAGGGTGGGGAAGGTGCCTTTTTATAGTCCTTCTTTGGAACCAAGTTTCATCATTATAATTTCACTGTATTGTTTGATTGTTTTAATGGTATTCTTACCATTTACATTGTTGTAGTCATCGTGTATATGTTTTTCCCAGTTGGAAGCTTTATTTCAAGGGTGGGAATTTCATGTTGGCTAAGCTTCTTTCTAGCTTCATTTTGCAATCAGAATCCCTATGTAACACTTTATAAATGTATCCTTAGGCTTATCCATAACATTCTGCTGTAACACTTTCTAATTTTAACAGTTAATTAAGTTTCAGGATAGATTTCTATTTCGATAAATAGGACAGAAGAAAATATCAAGCTAGATTGCTCTGGCAGCTATTTTACTTTTACTTATGACCATTATATATTATTTCTAAGTGTATAATTATTTCTGAAAAGGTTCAAGTATGTTTTGGCATTCCTTACGGTATGTAGCCATTTTTTTTTATTTCAGGAGAAGTGAAAATTTTATATATATATTTTCATTAATCCCTGTTTCTGCTTCTGGTCATAATTAGAAGAATGGAGGAATGGTAAATTTAGAGTGCTTGGTGCTGTGATCTAATCATATGAAAATAAGACATATCAAAAGATAGTGAGTTCTTTCATGGTATCATTTCAAAAGACCTATATCTTTCAGCATTTCACTGGGGAAGGTTTTTCGGATCAATTATATATGAAGACAATGGTCTGGTTGTGAAAAAAGCTTAAAGTATAAAGGTAAAGGCTGCTAAACTAAATTGGAATTTGGGGAAAATAAAATGCAAAACTGCTTGCTTGACTCCTTGAGGCAATTAAGTTGAATTTACAGTCATAGACATATTGATTTGGAGCTGGAAAAGACAGTAGAGACCATTTAGTCCCACTTTTTTAAAGATGAGGAAGATAAGGATCAGAGCCCAAGGTCAAACAAGTACAATGTACCAGGCTAAAAACTGGCTGAAATTTGGATCTGCAGAGGTAGATGTATTGTTAATGTATTTTTTGCCCAATGGGAAGATCTTTCCCATCCATTAATAGGCCCACATGACCTGCTTAAGTCACATGGAAGCCTAAGTCACATGAGCCTGGGTCACTAGGGTTGTGAGGCTCTCTGACCCTGAAGATTTGTATATATATACTTGGAGATTGGCATTTTGCTTTGGGGCTCACTCGTGGGAAGAGTGTTCATGTGATATAGCCAGATGAGACTCTGGGTAACCATTAAGGAGACCCCTGGCTTTGAAAACCCAGATATTGATGCTTCTCTCTCTAGTAACTATGTATGTATTGCTAAGTACAAACAGTTAGAAGCCCTGTCTGCTGATTTGTGTTATTTGCTCTGCTTATATAATTTCTGCTTGTAATTTCTGTTTGTATTTGCTCTGAAGTTCAGGGTGTTGACTTTTCTCCTGAACTAAATGAATGGTGTGTGTATATATATATATACATATATATATGTATATATATGTATATATATACACATATACACACACATATACATATATATACATATATACACATATATACACATACACATATATATACACATACACACACATATATATATATAGTATATATATATATATGTATGTATATATATATGTTTGATTAAATAAGATTGTTGACCCCTTTAAAGTTGCTTTCCTTTAACAAAGCAGATCAAAGAACCTGTGCTAGCAGCCCTCCTGTGTGCTGGTGTTATTGGTGTACCCCGCCAACAGCTGCAAGCAACATTATTGTTATATAGATAGCTAATTTATCATAGGATCATGAGATAGAAAGCTAGAAGGAACATTTTGGGTCCCAGAAGTTATTGTTTGTCTCTGCCTATATGAGCTGTCTGTACTACAACTAAAGTGAGGCAGTGGATGGAGTGCACAGGGCCTGGAGTCTTCAAGCTCTGAGTTAAAATCCAGTTTCAGGCACTCACTAGCTGTGTGGCCTTCAGCAAGTCACTTAACCCTTATTTACCTCAGTTGCTCATCTGCGAAATGGAGACACATTGGAGAAGGAAATGGCAAACCACTATCTTTGCCAAGAAAACCCCATGAACAAGTCCATGGGTTACATAGAGTTGGACACAACTGAATGACTGAATAACAACAATAATATTAACAAAGCAACTTGCTTATTAGTGTGAAAATTACTCAGATTGTGAGATCCTTCAGGGCAGGGACTATTACTGCTTTTGTTTGTATGCTCTACACTTAGTACAGTGGTTGACACAAGTAGGTGCTTAATGAATTCTTGTTGACTTGACTCACTATATGCTGGGTATCTGTCCAATCCCTGATCCTTATGGGGATGAAGCCTGATGCTATGATTAGGGCAGACCTAGGGAGGAAAGACTTTATTCAGGGCTGTGGTCCAAGCTGATATGCCAAAGGGTGAACAGAATGACCTGCAGGGATAAAAGCAGAGTTCACTGGGTTGGAAAATCCAGAGGTCCTAAAAGGAAACTAGATCATTGATTCAAAAGAGGGAGTAGGGAGGACAGAGGAAAAGGTTAATACAGAGTAGTCCAGGAAATACAACCAAGAGAGCAATGTAAGTGTAATGACAAATTTCATTTAGCTCATAGAGCATTTCTTCCCAAGAGAGCATCCTTTTATAATGTTGGCATGCTAGGTATTCCCCCTCCTTTTCTACTTCAGACACTGTGGACTCAGCACTGTTCAGAAAACACACATACTACACACACACACACACACACACACACACAGCGTTCCTGACATCTGGGAGTTTATTTTCCAAGGGGAAGAGGAGGAACAACTGATAATGTTAATTCCATCTGGAGTTTTGGAAAAGATTTAATTCAATTGCAATTCACATTTATTAGTTGCATACTTGAGTCAGTTTCCCTTACAGAAATTTGTCTCTTTTTGATCTTTATTTTGTTGAAGCCTATGGACCACTTCTCAGAATAAGCTAATGAATGGTATTGTTGATAGAGAATTGCACCTGGACTTAGGAAGACCTGAATTCAAATCTAACCTCACCTGCTAGGCAAGTCCCTTAACCTCTGTCTACTTCAATTTCCTTGTATACAAAATGGGTATAATAATAGCACCTACATCTTAGGGTTGTTGAAAGGAAAAAAATGAGCCAAATGTTTGTAAAGCATTGTATCAGAAAGGCAATAAACACAACATAAACAATAATCGTGAATATGCATATGTAGTTCTGTATTGCCAAATATGAGAGACTCTCCATATAGAAGGTAGAAGAAGTATAACATCTATTCAGACACCAGAGAACCATATCCCATAACCAAATGTTCAGCTCCCACAGCCAGTCAGCCCACTTTATCATAACAGCAAGGAACTTAAAACATGATATCACAACATGGAGCCTCACCATCCCAAAACCTCTCTGACCCCTTGCTGGGTTCTTCCCAAAAACAAACTCACAGTACAGCTAAGTCAGTCTGTTCAGCTCAAACTATCATGATAGCCATTAGCAGCCATAACCACTCTCTCTCTCTCTCTCTCTCTCTCTCTCTCTCTCTCTCTCATAACTTTATTTTCTTGTCAGGAAGCTCCTCCCCCACATGTGATTTAGGCTTCCTGTGACATAAGCAGGTCACATGGCCTATTAATGGATGGGAAAGATCTTCAAATCTAAATTGCTACTACAAGCACTTTGCAAACAAAGTGCTATATAAATTCTAGCTATTGAATATTTAGCCTGAAGAAGAAAAGACTCAGGGAGGTCATGATAGCTGTCTTCAATCATTTGAAAGGCTGTCATATGAAGTTTATTAGAGTTATTGTTTGGCCCCAAAGGGCAAAACTAAAGGCATTGGGAGGAAGCTCAAAGGAAGCTAATTTAGACCTGATGTTAGGAAAAAATGACAATTAGAGCTGTCTAAAAGTGGAATAGGATGCCTTGAGAGGTAGTATGAGGATAGACAATTACTTATACTCTAGATTATAATAGAGATTCCTTTTGAGTATATAGAATTACAAAGGAAGCCAATTATATTGAAATACAGTAATCAAAATATTACAGAGTTCACGATCCCCAGCTATAATCAGACTTGCAAGTCTGGAAAGTTTTAAAAGCAAACTCTTCTGGAAACTGGAGATGTTTCAGTGACAGAATGTAACACATCCCTATGATCCACAGCTGATTCAGTTCTAATGACTTCAGTAAAATGAGGTAACATTTGAATGAATACATTATAATAAAATTAGCAAGAGGAGGGGAACAAGTAATAAGCCTGTAAATAAAAAAATTATATTCTAAGAAAGCTGAACACTGATAAGAAAAGGGCCAGCAGAAAATAGGGGCAAAACTCAAGACACAAATAGTAAACTAGGAGAAAAATTTAAAATTGTATAAATTTCCATTTATATCAAATAGTTTTTTAAAAAATGATGGACTATTATGAACGATATAATTTGACAAAGCAGAAAGAAGTGGTGGAGGATTAGTTTCTCATGAACTTAAACTCATTATCAGACAGAGGGCAGTGAAAGGTTCATGGTAGACGGGAGTAGGGAGCAGGTTGCAACATATAGGGGGTCCCAAAAGTCTCAGTGCAGTTTTAAGCTATAAAGTGTAAAACTACACTGAGACCCTGCATATGTGTGTGTATGTATATATACATATACAAGCACACATTATATTCATTTATCAAACCAATTAAGAATTCCAAAGAAGAATAGGAATAATAAAAATGTCATCAAGGAATTGCATGACAAGAATTGAAGATGGCCTGGTCACATGGCAAAAATGAGAGAAGAGAGGTGGAAAGCTTGAGTGCTTCACTGGCACTCAGTCAGAATTTCAGTTACTTGTCCAGGGTCACACAGCTAGTGAGTGTCTGAGGTTGGATTGGAACTCACATCTTCCCAATTCTAAATCCAGATCTCTATCCATTGTGTCACCTACCTACCACTAACTAGCATTAAATGAGATTGGGAAAGTTCCTGCAGAAGGTGAGATTTTAGCTAAGATTTGAAGAAAACCAGGGAAGTCGGGAGGCAGAGCGGAGGAGGGCGAACAAAAGGTGAAAATTTTTGCAATTGGGAGATGGAATTTGAGTGAGAATAAGAGAGGAGGTCGGAGTCCTTGGGTGGTAGAGTACCAGGGCAGTAAAGTATAAGAAAACTGGAAAGTTAGGAAGAGTCCAGGTTATCAATAGAGTTAAATGACAAACAGAGGACTTTCTGTTTGATCCTGGTGGTAGTAGAGGGCAATGGAGCTCATTGAGCTGGAAAGGGAGGGGTAAGTGACATGATCAGAGCAGCACTTTAGGAAGATCACTTTGGTAGCTAAGTGGAGATAGGATTTGAGTGGGGAGAGATTTGAGGCAGGGGGACAAACCAATAGGCTATTTCAGTAGTCTAGATGTGAAGTGATTAGAGCCTAAACTAGGGTGGTAGCAGTATCAGAGGAGAAAAGGGGGAGTATACAAGAAATGTTGTGAAGGTAGAATTGACACAGTTTGGTAACGGATTAGATATGGGAGGTGAGAGAGCATGAGGAGTTGAGTATGATATGTAGGTTGGGAGCCTGGGGAACTGGGAGGATAATGGTGCAGGTAATAAGGAAGTTAGAAAGAGGGGAGGATTTTTGGAGGAAAGATAATGAGTTCAGTTTTGGACATGTTGAGTTTAAGACATTTATGGGACATTCAGTTAGAGATGTCCTAAAGGCAGTTGGAGATATGAGACTGGAGGTCAAGAAAGGGGTAAATGCCCTCAAGAAACATAACTGAATGGAGGAAGACAATATACTAAAGCTGAAGAGTCGGGGGGCAGGGGTAACCAAGGGGTACTTGGCACAGAACCATGATGTTTGTGCAATTGAAACCTAGCAGAGTTGATAGTAGAAAATGAAGAGTTATTTGGAAAGTTCTGAGTCTCCTAGGCAGGCTTTGGAAGGAACATATTGCTTTGCCTTCAATCAGAAGGGGAGAGGCAATTGAACATGCTGAGAAGGTATTGAGTATCAAAAACTGAGTTAATGTGTATGATGATGAAATTTCAGGTGACGGGTTTATCCTGGGGAGGCATGATGTTTGTAGAGTACCAAACAGAGCTGCTGATGAAAAATTAAGTGAGATGTTTGCTGACTAAGATATTTTCCAGGTCTCCTTTTGGTGGTAAGAAATTTATGTTGGTTAAACTTCTGGATAAAATTATTATAATCTATTTCAATGTCATTTTTATGGTCTCATTCCCATTTTTGATTTTCAGTTGCTTGTTCAAATCAGGGTTAAGTCATTTCAATTGTATGTCATATATTTTTCCATTATAATCATTGTTTCTTCTTGTTTTCTTTTAATACTAAATTTGGCCTTGACTTTGGTAAGCTATGATCTGATTACCCACAGATAGCTTGCTCTACATCAACAGCATTTTCCTCTAGCTGTTAAAAATGATTTTTTTGTTCTTTGTGTTATTTGGTGCTCTCCATGTGAAATACATATCAACCTTTTTCTTGAAAAAGGTGTTCATGATATAGAAATATGAGGATTCTGTGTAATCTATGAGTTGTTGGACTCTCATTCCTTTTTTCCTTACATATTCTCTCCATATATTTCTCTCTACCCTCAACTTTTCCTACTTTTGCATGGAAGCTGCTAAATGTAATGAGGACCTCTTCAAAATGGGTTAGCAGCAGGCAGAGCACAATGTGCATTTTTTGAGGATGGAGCGCCATTGGTCAGGTCCTCATTACACAAAAATCAGAATGTTTGTTGATTTAATTTTAGGAGGTTTTATCAAGCTCCTAGTACAATTTCTCTACAAGGTCATCCTCAGCAATTGATGTTAGTTTATAAGTTAAAATTATTTTCATGGTGGATTAAAAATATTTATCATTAGTACCATATCATTGTGACCAAAATCCCATGAAATAATGTTTCTTGTTGCCCTTAGGAATATAATAAGACCCACTTTGTCAGCTCTTTCTTTGGCTCTCCAGGGAATACCTGTGACCTATCCTTCCATTTAGTTTCAATTTCCTTCTTTCTTCTAGTTTTATTTATATAATCACAGAGTTACAGAATTTGAGATTTGAAAGACCTTAACAACCATCTAGAGCAATGTATACTCAAAAGGAATCTCTATTATAATATAGAGTATAAGTGATTGTCTATCCTCATACTACCTCTCAAGGCATCCTATTCCACTTTTAGATACCTCTAATTGTCTTTTTGTCCTAACATGAGGTCTAAATTAGCCTCCTTTGAGCTTCCTCCCAATACCTTTAGTTTTGCCCTTTGGCAAAACTACATTGCCAAACAATAACTCTAATAACTTCATATGACAGCCTTTCAAGTGCTGGAAGACAGCTATCATGACCCCCCTGAGTCTTTTCTTCTTCAGGCTAAATATTCTCAGGTTCTTCAACTGGGCCCTTCACTATCCTCGTTGCCCTCCTCTGGACACTCTCCATTTCAATGATATCCTTCTTAAACCATAATGTCCAGAATTGAAAACAACATTCCAAATCAGAGTCCCATGAGGGCTGATCTCAGTAGCATTACCACTTGTCTATCCCTGGAGGCTCTAACCCTCTTAGTACATCCCAAGATGGCTTAAATCTAAGCATGGTTGGTAAAGCAATAGGCCTGAAGTCAGGTAGAGCTGAGTTCAAATTCAGCTTCAGATACCTAGCTGTGCCACCCTGGGCCGGTCGCTTAACCTCGATTTGTGTCAGTTTCCTCAGTTGTAAAATGGGGATATTAATAGCACCTATTTCACAAGTTTGTTGTGAGGGTCAAATGGGATATTTATAAAATGCTCATCATAGTTCCTGATACACAGTAGTTGCTTAATAAATAATCCCCTTCTGCTTCCTTCTCCTGTTGTTTGTTTTTTTTTGGATATCTCATTACACTGCTGACTCATATGAAGCTTGCAGTCCAACAAAATCTACAAATTTTTTTTCAGAATAACTGCTGCCTAGTCAGACCTCTCCAATTTTATACCCGTTAAATTGATTTTTTGTACATAAATGTAAGACTTTACATTTATCCCTGTTGAATTTCATATTATTGATTCAGCCCAATGCTTTAGCCCATCAAGACTTTTTTGCAGCCTGACACTGTCATCCACTGTGTTATCTATCACTCTCAGCTTTGTATCAGAACACCAGAGATTTAGAATTAGAAGGGAGCTTAATGGACATCTAATTCAACCTCATAACATGCAAATTTAATGAGCATATCATATGTGCCTTTATCCAAATCATTGGTAAACATAGTAAACAGCACAGGGCCAAGCACAGATCCCTATTATTTCTGGTATCAAGATCATTTTCCTTGTGGAGAAAACTGAGGCAAAATAGGAGTTGAGAAGTTCTGCCTTCATCATCCCAACCACCTCAAAGACCTTTGGGTTCGGTCCCTTTTTTGATTTTTCTTTTCTTCTTGAGATAGCCACACATCTGCTTTTGTTGTCTTAGCTCCCCTCGCCAACCTAATTTCGTTCTGAGCCTTAGCTTCCCTTTCTTGCACATTTCTTTTTGAAATCCAGGTTAGTTCATGAGTGTCCTGTGCATTGGCATCAAGCCCTTCAGACGAATCATATTTTTATTCCTTATTGAATTGTTTCCTTTTGTATCTATTTTTAGTAGAAAATAAATACCAACTTAAGAATCTTAGAGAAAGAAAAGGCTATGTAATGATTATAATTTAATAGGCATATTTTGACACAAAATCTCCCACTATTATCATATTTTCCCGCCCCAATAGAAATACTGCATTAATGGAGACCCTGAATGGAATTTCTTCCAACATCATATTACTTACTATGGTAGTGTTAGTGGATTGAGTTTTGTAGAAAACTAAAATGGACTAAAATAAGAAATAGTCAGTCAACAAGGATTTATGGGGTTTATTATGTATCAGGTACTGTGTTAGGTGCTGTGGATACAAACAAAGGCAAACAGAAGTCAGTGGTACAGAAATTACACTCTAGAGTAGAGACCACACCCTTGTTCCTTATACTTAAGGGAAGATGCCAAGAGCCCATTTCTTAATTTTTATTCTTTAAAAATAATATTTTATTTTTTCCTAATTACATGTAAAAACAATTTTTAGCATTTGTTTTAAAAAATTTTTGACTTCCAAATTCTCTCCTTTCTCCTCCTCTCTCCCTGAGACATCAAGCAATGTATGTAGGTTATACATGTGCAATCATGCAAAACATTTCCATGTTAGTCATGTTGTGAGAGAAGACACAGAAAAAAACATGAAAAAATAAGGAAAGTGAAGAATAGTATGCTTTAATCTGCATTCAGACTCCATCAGTTCTTTATTGGAAGTGGATAGCATTTTTCATAATGAATTGTATTGTCTTGGATCATTGTACCACTGAGATTTTCCAACAATTTGAATGCTTTAATTTGTTTTCCATTGGTGTCCAATTTGCTTAAGTCAGGATGTTTTGATCTGAAATGGTGACAGAGATTGTATTCCTTCAGAATGGCCATTATTTCTTGGCAAACAAGACACAGTATTTTGTCTCTCATGTGAGTAAACAAGTATCTCTTTATTCACTCTGGATTAAATACTCTATGTTCTGGTTCAATCTTCCATTTCTTTTTATCATTCATTTAACAAAGTCACCCCAAAAATTTAATGTTAGAACCAAAGAATCTCCACAGCCACTGCTCACATACAAAGAAATGCTAAACTGAGTGTCTGACCTTGGAGAGAGCACCAGACACTCATGTGACTTGGAGAACGGCTGCGCAGTGAGGGAGGGGAAGAAGCCCTTGTGTTGTTGCTGCTCATTGCATACCAGGCATCAGCTGTGTTGGTGTGTGGCTGCACTAACTTTGTTCCTGTTCAACACTAGTAACCACTGAAAACACGGCAAAAAGATGACTCTCTCTCTCCTCAGACTAGATACAGACTGACAATGGTTGGTTGACTTGGGTCATGTGACAAACAGGAGAGCACGTGCAATGGCAACCCACCCACCAAGTTACATGGCGGGCACAATAGTGACTAGCAGAAGGTGGGTTAAGTGGAGCATAGACAAAGCACTTGCTGTGTCTTTACTTTCTTTTACAGCCTTGGCATTTTTCGAGGGCTACCCAAAATACTTTGGTGGGCCATATGTTGTGCAGGCCTGATTTAAGCCTTTCTTGGGTTTTCAGAAAGCATCCTGCTCATCATTTCTTATAGCACAATAGTATTCCATTACAATCATACCACACCTTGTTCAGCCATTCTCCAATTGAGGGGCATCCTCTCAATTTCCAGTTCTTTGGCATCATAAAAAGAGCTATTAGAAATGTCTTTGTATAAATAGGTCCCTTTCCTTTTTTTTTGTTGATCTTTTTGGGATACAGACCTAGTAGTGGTATCACAAATTTGGTGATATTTGGTTTGCCATGATGGTTGGGGCAGGAAGACTGAAGCTAATCACTTCCTGTTAAAGTCATACTTTTTTCATTCACAGAAGAGGCCTGTTTTAGGACTTTTCAAATTGATCTTTGGGCAACCATTGGGGTCTTTCTCTTAGATGGTGTACTCTTTTATAGTAAAAAGTATCAGAAAGATGGAGGGCCCAAAAGCGCTAGTCCTAAGTATGAGCCCTAAGTACACTTGCCATACAACTAGACCAGCATAAAATGATGGACATAAGAGTCATATAGATCACACATTTTTTCCTCCACAGTCACGTTTTTCACATAGCCTCCTGATGGTGGCTCTTTCTTGCTTGTGACAGAAGAACAAATTGGAATGATATTTAGACATCACCTTCCCTCCCTCATATGTCATCAAAACATCATTTTTCAGCATCTCCCATCACAGTCTCAGATGTAGTCATAGAGGAAATAGAAAAACCACTAAGGAAAACAAAGATGTGGAAAATAGCTAGATTGGACCAAGTACATAGGGAAGAGATCTATGGCATCAAAGGATGAATATGCAAAGTATCTAAGGGAGAGGAAGGTACCAAGAGAGTGAAAAAAAATCTCAGGCTTTATTAGTACTAAAACGGATGAATAGGAAACATCAGTTGCCACCTGAATATGTCTACCTCCCTACCTATATAAAATATTTATAAGAAATGGATACATAAATGGAGGGTATCTTCTATACGGTATTCCTGGAAAACAAGTGGGTTTTTAATGGACCACATATTCATGATTTTGTAATTTACCTTAAGGTTTAGAGAATGTAATATTTCATTTTGCTTATTTTTTATTGATTATGAAAAAAGTTTTGACTTGATAGATTAAAGGCTCACATCCAACAAAATGGCTTTCATATGTAAATCAAAATAATTTAATATTTCTAAAAAATAACAGAAATAACACTGTCCAATGGCCCTCTGTTCACAAGCATGTGATAAGGCATATAATGAGGAGCTATATGCTCACCAAGTGTATTTGTGACTGGGATGGAAGAGGTCCAGAAGAAAGTCTAAGTTAAAAATGGATTTTTTGTGTATGGAGATATCCTCCAGGGGTTTCTTTTTGTGAGTAACATTGTGCTTAGTGCATCGAGTCCCAAAACTTTTCAGGGACTCCTGGAAGAGCTTTGTAACCACTCAAAAGAATTTGACCTACCATCAACAGGAAAGACAATTAAAACACATCTGAGATTCCTCCTTAACCCTCAGATTGGCAAAGATAATAAGAGATGGGAATAGTCAATGTTGAAAGTGTTGTGGAAAGACAGGCACACAAAACACTTTTGGTAGAGTTGTGAAGTGGTTTAACCATTCTGGAAGGCAGTTCAGAATCAACCATCAATAAATATAAAGTGATTAAAATATCCAGACTCTTTGGCCAAGATAGTATGTTAATAGATATATACTCCAAGTAAGACAAAAAGAAAAAAATGAAACAATATATATATAAAAATATTTTAGCAGCTCTCTTTGTAGTTGCAAAGAATTGGAAACAAAGTAGATATCCATTAATGGGGGGAAAGGCTGAATAAGTTGCTGTATGTTAAGTTATAGGAATATTATTATGTTATAAGAAACAATGAACTTAATGAATATGGAGGAATATGGAAAGACACGTGAATGGATACAGAGTGAAGGAAGCAGAAGCAGGAAAATATATAAATATGAATATAATAAAATATAAATAATGACTACAAGAATATAAATGGAAAGAACAAAAACAGAACAATCTAACTAAATACTATGAAATTATGACCAGACATGGCCTAAAAGAATAGCTATGAAAATAGCTATCCCTTCTGCCTTCTCTACAGAGTTTGGAAACTATGCATTTAAAACACTGCTTTTAGTATCACAAATTTTCAAGGTATTGCTTAGTTTTGCTGAATTTTGTTTTTCTTTTGTTTTAAGATTAACTTTCTGGGCTTGGTGGAAGGAAGGGTACATTGGGAAATGTAAGTGACATAGAAACTAAATCAATAAAGTTTTATTAAAAAAATAGGACTTTGTTTCAATGTGAAGCTTAGGGTCATCGAAGGAGCTTTGCAGTTTCCCAAAGGCAATCAAACCTGATCTCCTCTTGTGCAATTTTAGGCCCAGTTCATTATCCATCTATATTGCTTGTCCTAGATAAACATACTAATGGACAAGCTATATAGGTCGCCAATCTGATGGTTGTAAAGTGGAGTTTCAAACTTGTTCTAATTTGCATTTCTCTTATTAGCGATTTAGAGCAGTGTTTCATATAGTTTATAATAGTATAAAATTATTACTTTGCGAATTATTTGTTCACATCCCTTGACTTAATTATCTATTTATGAATGGCTTTTGGTTCTATATATGTCTGTTAGTTACCTATATGACTTGGATATTAGATCCTCACTGGGAATATTTGACACAGCTTTCCCCACAATTGACTGCTTCTATTCTTATCCTGGTTATGTTAATTTTGCTCATGGCAAAAGCTTTTCAACTTCATGTTTAATAGGTCATCCCCTGAAGTACTGAGCTGTGCTTTGTGTGTTATCTTATTTGATCATCACCACTATGTGAGATAGGTGCAATTATTGTCTTCATTTTACATAAAACAGCATGGAGGTTAAGTGACTTGCCCAGGGTCACCTATTAAGTATCTGAAGGCTGATTTGAACTCAGATATTTTTGACTCCAAGTCCAGCGTTCTCTTAGCTGTTATAGCCTCTTTGCAATATTTGTACATTGATATTCATTATGGACATTATTCTATAGTTTTATTTCTCTACTTTGTCTGTCTCTGTTTTAGGTTTCAAGACAACATTTGTTTCCTAGATGGTTTTTGGTTAGATACCTTTTTTTCTGGTCCATGTTATAATGGAATTAATTGTTCATAAATAGTGGATAGAATTCACATGTAAATACACCTAGTTCTAGGGATTTTTTTCCTTTTGGGAGTTTCTAGGTTTGTGTTATTTAACATCCCTATCTCTTGTTCTGCTAATTTGGTATTTTATATTTTTGTAGATATTCATTCATTTCATTTATCAGTTTTGTTGGCATATAATTGGGCAAAGTATTTTCTAACAATTCACTTTTCTAACAATTTTCTCTTCCCTTGTTGTGAATTTTCCTTTTTAATTGCTGATATTGAAAATTTCATTTGCATTTCTCATTTGGATTAGATTAACTAGTGGTTTAACTAGTTTACTAATCCCCTTCTGACTCCCCCCCGCCCCCCCAAAAAAGATCTCAGGGCCTAGTTTTATTTGTCAATTCAATGTTTTTTCTTTCAAGTTTGCTTATCTTTTTGATTTTCAGAATTTCTATTTTTGTATTTGGTTTGGTTTTTTGATTGGTTGATTTTCTAGTTCTTTTTAGTTGTATGCCTATTTTGTGGATGAAAGAGTTAAGAGATATAAATTTTCCCTGTGACCTGCTTTGAATATATCTCAAAAATTTTGTTATGTTGACTCATTGTTGTAATTTTCTTTGGAGAAATTATTAATTATTTCTGTGTTTTATGCCTTGACCCAATACTGTAGGGTTCAATTTTTTAGTCTCCATTGAAGTTGGAATCAATTTTTCAAATAAACTTTATTGATTATAATATTTATTATATTGTGGTCAGCAAAGGATGCTTTGAATAATTTTGCTTTCATGCTTTTGTACATGAGGTTTTTATGTCCTATCACATGATCAATTTTTGTAAATATGCCATGTACCTTTGAGAATTGTGCATAGTCTAAGTTCAAATTGCTCCATTTAGTAATTGACAGAGAGCTATTATATGTAATTTTTAAAAAATTCTATTCAGCACCTTAACTTCTTTATTATTTATCTTTTTGTTAGACTTGTCTATATCTTAAGGAGACATAATGAGATCTATTTCTTCCTATCTTCATTAAATTCTCCTTACTTAAAATACTTAAATATTATGCCATTTGATATATATATGTATATATATACACATATACATACATGCATATGCATGGATATATATATATACAAGCAAGTATGTGTGTGTGTATGTACACACACACATCCACATACATATGTATGTATATATAAGCATGTAAGAAATTAAAAACATGGGCCTTGCCCCTACGGACTTATGAAATACTTAAGGAAGCTATGATATGCTGTGTATATAATATTGCTTAGCCTCTCTGTGTCTCAATTTCTGCATCTATATAATGAGGGAATTAAAAAAGATGATCTTTCAAATCTTTTCCTTTTCTAAATTGATGATCACCTATGTATATGTAGCAGAAGGAATAGGCCCTATATGTAGGAGGCCCACCAGTGTGAAAAGGGGTTTGTCATTTTGCAACTTGAAGAGAAGAAAAATAGACCTCTCTAGACTCTTATCCCCCCGACCCCCTTCTCCAAGGGAGATTTTATTCCTTCCAGGAGGGGAAGCAGGAAATTGGGGCCAGAGGCCATTCCACTTTCCTCAGAGAGGGGGTACTGGAATAGAAGTATATCTGTTTGCTCCTTTAAATATTATTAATCTAGAGAATATGATTGGGTTCCATCTAATTTTTGATCACTTTGTCATGTTTGGGGGAAGGAGGACCCCAAGTGCCATGTCCAAGGCTTGGCCCCTTTCCCCGCTAAGTGCCAGTTCCACAATGAACACACATAGCAAATGGCAAAGAAGGCCTTTTATCCAAACTGTAGCAAAACAGAAATCAGAGAAGGTATACAAAAGATAATATATATATATATATGTATATATATATGTATTAGACAATACTGACTGAGGGAACTCTCCCATTGGTAGTAAGATAACTTAGCTCAACTAAGAGGCAGTACCCTGTAACTCACCTAAGGGAAAACTCTCTGAGGTCTCTAGAGTAAAAACATGGGACTAGGAACATGATGGAGATTTCTGGCCCCTCTTGTGTCTTCCCAGAGTCTTTTCTTTCAGCAATCTGGAGTAGGGTTGATGTTTTCTTTCTTTTCCCTTGAAGCTCGAAGCCAGGAGTACTTGGGGTGGCTCATTTGAAGACTCTTGCTTCTCCTGTTTGAAAAGTCCCCCAAAGGGGACTAGAAGGGGACTGATGAAAACTTCAGCTTTCCTCAGCTCTCCCTGGCCCTCATGCAGGACAGGGTATTCATCTCCACCAGTAAGAAGAGAGTCCTATACAAATGGGTTTTGGGACCTGGGTTTTATGCACACACACATATAAATATAAATATACATATATGAAAAAATTAACTAGCAATACAAAGCTTGTTCCTTCCATGGATGTTTTAATCTAGCATTAAAAAAACACTGGCTTTTGAAAACCAAATATTTCTTCTATGTGGTATTATTGTGAGATATATTACCAAGGTAACAAAATGTTTTCATAATTTTTGGTGAAAATTCATTTAGTGAGATGACAGGTACTGTGCTATATGTCTTTATCTTCTTGGTACCTTCAGAACAAAGCAAAGTATGGCAATGATAAAGCAATCTAACATTTACCGTGATTACAATGGCAACAGCTAAAATTTCATATGCAGTTTCTCATTTGGGCTTTATAGATCTCTGCTAAGTAGCTAGCACAAATATAATTTTCTTTTTTTATAGGTAAGGAAATTGAGGCTTGGAGATATGAGTGACTTGTCTAAAAGTCACATTATGAGTTGAGTTTGCAGAGATGGAGTTTAAACCTTAGTCTTCTTGCTCTAAGTTCAGTGATCTTTCCCTTATGTATATGTCATTGGTGTGTAAAAAGTCTTTGGCTTTGACACTTAGCTTTTGCTGTCAAAGAATTGCAGAATAAATATATTCCTCTCTGGCCTAAATTTAGTTTTAACAGTTAGATCACAGTATTTGAAGACATTTGTTAAGAAGCAGATAAACAAAAACTGTGCGAATATATAGCCTTGTCTTGTGCAAATAATCACAGCAAACACGTTTTATATCTTCAACTATGACTCTATTATCATTACCTTGAATGATCAAATGCCATTCCTAGCGTATTCTTAATTCTAGCCAAATTAAATACATCCTGTTTTTAAAGACCCACAGGCAGTTGTATAACCTCTCTGAGTATCCTATTACCATGTTTAACAACCTTTTCAGTAAGAATGGAGTTTCTTTTTTGAGCACTAACCTACATCTTATACTACATCATAAGGTCATTTCTTTTCATTATATCCTTAAAAGAGATAAACAATGGCAAAACCTTGTCTTACATAAGGTAAAATGTAACAGACACATGTTAGCAAAAAATGGTATAAGGAACCATTGCTATATTTGCATAAGTATTAAGATATGTAAATATAGTGGAACCTTTTATGTGAGCAAACAAGCTAATATCCATGTTAATTTTTTTAATTGGATCTGGGATTTCATTGCAACAGGGAGCTCCCAATGGGGACACTCAATCTATCAGTGCAAATCTTTACCTGCTCTGCAAGCCATAGTCTTTTTTTTTGTTATTGTTACAAAGCAATGGGCTTAAGTGACTTGCCCAGGGTCACAGAGCAAGGAAGTGTCAAGTGGCTGAGGCTGGATTTGGACTCAGGTGCCCCTGACTCCAAAGCCAGTGCTCTGTTCATGGAGCCACCTAGCTGCCCCTACAACCTATATTCTTAGAGTTTCCTAGAGCAATGAAAAGTTAAATGACTTGTTCAGTATTACGCAGCCAATTTGTGTCAGAGGTGGAGCTTGACCCTAGATCTTCTTGACTCTAAGGTCGGTTCTCTATTAGACCACACTGAAATGGTGTTAATAATTTCTTACATTTATATAATGATCTATTTCTCTGTATATGTATATGTGTATATATACATACAGACATACCTACATATATTTTACACACATACACACACACACACACAGTGAGAAGCAGCACGATGTGGTGGATAGAATAACAAGCCCGAAGTCAGGAGTTGGGTTAAAATTCCATCTCTGCACTGCTTTCTAGTTGCGTGAGGATGGGCAAGGCACTTCATCTCTGCATTTCAGGCATCTCCCTAAGACCGGTCTACTCAGTTATAGGTGATTGGGACCTTTGTTCCAAACAAAATCACCTATCCTTGATGTACTGGTGTTTATAAGCATTATTCTCATTTGTTCTCATGACAACTCTGTGAATTAGATAGCACAAGTATTATTATCCCCCTTTATAGGTGAAGAAATAGAAGCTCAAAGAGATGAAATGAAGTCACACAATTAGTGATGGTAGGAACTGGAACTTGCCTGAATTCTGGTCTTCTGAATCAAAGTCTAGTGTTGAGTTTGTCATTTTTTTTTTACAGGGATGAGAATAGAAATTGTAAATTATAGGCATCTCATGATTCCAATGATTTCATTGGCTGTCCCCCATGCACGGAACTCTTTCCCTCCTCTCTACCTCCTGGCTTCCCTGGCTTCCTTCAAGTTACTTAATCTCACCCTTTATAAGAAGCCTTTTCCCAGTCCTCCTTAATATTGCCTTTGCTCTGAGATTGTTTTGTTTGTTTTCAGTTGTTTCAGCCATGTCTGACTGAAAACCCCTATTTGGGGTTTTCTTGGCAAAGATACTGGAATGGTTTGCTATTTCCTTCTCAGCTCGTTTTACAGATGAGGAAACTGAGGTGAATGGGATAAGTGACTAGCTCAGGGACACACAGCTTAAGTGTCTGAAGCTAGATGTGAACTCGTGTCTTCCTGACTCCTGGACTAGTACTCTATCCACTGTACCATCTAGCTGCCCTTACTCTGAGATTATCCCCGATTTATCATATACATATATGTATATAGACATATATGTATTTATCTACCTATCATCTGTCTATCTATCTATTTATCTTTTTTTGTGCATAAATGTTTGCATGTTTTCTCCCCCTTAGATTGTGGGCTCCTTGAGAGAAGGGACCTTTTTTTGTACCTTTTTTATACCCTACACTTAGCAAAGTGCTTGGCATATAGTAGGCACTCAATAAATATTAATTTAATGATTGGTGATCACAAAGAGCTAGCATAATTTCATCAGCAGGTCACCAAAGACTATATTCGTTTCCTTTTTTTTTGTCAGCGTTACTAAGCTAGTAGAGGAGAGGGATGCTTTAGGTATAGTTTAATATAGATTTTAGCAAAGCTTTTGAGAAGGCATTCCATACTATTTTTGTGGAGAAAATAGAGCAATGTTGACCAGATGCTAATATAATTAGATGATATCAGAACTGGGTGGATGGCTGGACTCAAAGAATAGTTGTTTATGGTTCACTGTTAACATGACAAGAGGTTTTCAGTGGAGTAGCCCAGGGATCTGTGCTTTGCTCTGCACTATTTCACATTTTTATCAATGTTTTGGATAGACAAATATAGTGTGTACATAAAATTTTCAGATAACATAAAGCTGAAGGGTAACAGCTAGCAAAATGAGCAATAATCAGGATGCAAAAAGTTCTGGATAGGATGCAGAATTGGACTAAATCTAATAAGATGAAATATATGGGGATGTATGTCAAGTGTTACACTTGGATGAAAAAAAAATCAGCCTCACAAGCACAAGAGGGGAGAGGCTTGGTTAGACAATAGTTGTCCTGAAAATGGTCTGGGGGTCTTAGTGAATGTCAAGTTCAGTATAAGTCAGTAGTATGATGTGGCAGTCAAAAAAACCTGAAGTGGTCCTGGGTTGCATTAAGAGCTTCTAGGAATAGAGAGGTGGTAGTCCCAACTGTATTCTGTCCACTGCCACAATTTAAGAAGGACATGAAGCTGGAGAGCGTCTAGACAAAGGCAGTTAGGATGGAGAAAGGCCTCTAGTTTATGTCAAAGGAGGATTTGTTGAAGGAACTGGGGATGTTTAACCTGGAGAAGAGTTAATGGGGACCTGATAGCTGTCTTCAAGTATTTGAAGGATTTTCATTAGGAGGAGTGAGCAGACATGTTCTCTTTGACACCAGAAGGCAGAATCAGGAACAATGGTTGGAAGTTGCCAGAAGACCAATTTAGGATTTTTGTTAGGAAAAACTTCCTAAAATTAGAGCTGCCTAAAAGTGGAATATTCTGCTGCTGGAGGTAATGAGTTTCCCTTCTTGGAAAATTTTCAAGCAGAGGCTGGACAGCCACTTGTTAGGTATATTATAATTGGGGATTCTTTTTGGGTCTGGGTTGGCATAGAAGGATGTTGGGGTCCCTTCTGACTCTTAGATTCTGTAATTCTTTTCTTTTTAGCACCATGCTGTCTTCCTTCTAGTTGGTGATAATTAACACAGTAATTACAATTAAGGCATTATTTAAAGTTTTGAACAATACAGCTAATTTGACTTATTTTGTAACCAACCTATATAATAAAAGACTCTGTGATAATAGGTTCTACTACATCTACTTTTACATCTAAATAAATGGTCTTATAAAGAATCCAGAAATGATATGATTTGGTATCCAGTAATATTTTAGTGATGGTACTTTAAAAAACATACCCTGAAGCTCTGGTGTGCGTTAATACCAACTGAACGGTGTCCATCATCCTCAACCATCATAATTTACCAACATATTTATTGATTATGAAGAGTTTAGAGTTATGCTATTTTAATTTGGAGTCCACTACTGACGATCCCAATATAAAAGAGTGAGCTTCCTATAAAGAGCCATACAGTTAGAAGAGTCTTAGGGGGAGAATGCTGGAGATGCTTCTACAATCCATTTGTTCATGAACTTTCAGGAGAGAGAGGAAAGAAAATGTTTGGGCGTTTATATAAATAAATGCATTACAGTTCATGTTTTCCCATCCAGAAAATGGGGCCAGAAGACTATTGTGTTAATCATTTTTATACGAAGAAACAGGTCTTAGCGTTCATACTGATTCCTGACGCACGTTTCTAGGTTTGAATTCCCCTATCCCATAATCAGCTTGAATGGCCAGAGTTATACTACACCTACTGAGGCTGGATTCTTGGGAGGTCCAAGTTCTATCACCCCCCCTCAACCCTCTTCTGCCTTTGGAGGAAAGTGAGAGCATTTGGGAACAAATATACCCAGGATCCCCTTAGAGTTGGCAGAGTGTTTGGGAGAACAGCGCACACTTAATGCCCGCAAGTAAAAGACTATTGACCTGAAGACCTCGCTCTAGGGAGGGGAACGACCGGAGAAATTGCGGACTTTCAAACTAGTACTGTGTTTTTCTTTACATCGGGTAGTAGGACGTAGCGCGGGTGTGCATAGAGGCGCTGCAGAAGTCTGAGGGTAGTAGGAGGATCTGCGAGGTACCTGAAGCTAGCGGACCTTGAAAGGAGGAGATAGAGGCGATAAGGCTGTACAGGAACCGCCTAGCCAGCGCTCTTTTCTTGGAGTTAGGGTGGGGTGGGAGGAGAAAGTGGTGGTGGGGCGAGGGAGCTGGGGGAGCTTGGAACAGTCTTGTTTGCCAGTCTGCGTCTGTAGGCACAGCGGAGCTGGGGCGGGTCCATCGTCCCCCCAGCCCAATCCCCAGCCTAGAATGAGGCCTTATGAATAGGCAACCAAGCGAGGCGCCCTCCTCCCAATGTCCTAGCGGTGGAGGCAGCCGAGTAAGCAGCAGCAGAAGCAGAAAGCAGCAGCAGCCGCCGCCGCCGCAGGCGCCGAGATAGAATGCATCGCCTTGGCAGCCTTGGCACTGCTTCCTTCCTCAGCGCGCTGCCCCCCTAAAGGGCGCAGCGCTCAGGTAAGGAAGGGGCCAGGGGCACCGCCCCCTCGGGCGCACCGGTCCCTGCATGCAGTCGAGCCCGCCCCATTTAATACTTAGGGTGCGGGGTGGTGGCTGAGGGAATTGGGAGGGGGGTGCAGTGGCTGAGTAGCCATTCAGCCTTTGGCGGCTAGAGGCTTGCCAAGTGATTCTTTGGGAGAAGTGCTGTTCTTCAGGGGATTGAGGGCGGTTGGCTTGGGGGGTGGGGGTGGTACGCCCTCATCCCCTTGGCTTGTATGACTCGGAGTGGTTTAGCTAACCAGGTAGACAGCAGGCCTCAGAGGATTCCCGGGCGTTCCCCAGTTAAAGGCCAGACTCGTTGCTTTCACTCTGGAGAATCCTTTGTGCTAGGGGAACTGGCGAGCCTGGCTTTTGTTTGCCTTTTTCTCTTCGCGTTTAGCTCCTAGTATTATAACAAAGAACAAGTTCAAGAAGACAAGTGCTTGCTTCTGTCAGATGATCACTCACTATTCACCCAGTAGCAATCCCCGCAGATCGGCAAGAACAAATAGGGATATTAGGTGGTGGAAGTCTTTTCTTGTACTTTGGTGAAAAGATGCAGTTGAAATCAGGAATGCCACGATATTTTTTTTTTGACACAGCTTGATGGTTGTACCCAAAAAGGTCACTAAAATTTCTTTAAATTGCCCAAGGTTAGAATTGGGCAAAGTAAGAAAAGCTGAATGTCTTAGTTCTTAGGGAGTGTGTTAGAGGGACAGCATCTCAATGTGTACATAAGCTACATACGCTTCCTTACTCTGGCCAATGATGCTTATAGTCTTCCAGGTGTCAGGCAGGAAAACTAGGCTGACAAGGAGGATACCAGAGTTGAAAATGTGGGATTGGTGTCAAGAGTTTGTGTGCTTTGCTATGTTTGCCTACCTGAAAGTTGATGTCATCCATACTGGGTGATGTACCCTGCTCCTGGTAACTAATTTCAGTGCAGAACTGAAGGGAGTGAGGAGGGAGAGAGAGTAGTTATTTAAAGGGAACTCTCCTCTTTGGAAGTTTCAGCTTGTAACTCAAATAAACAACACCATTGGACTTAGATGAAAAACTTTTCCAAGAAGAAATATTAGTTGTAAGTATTTTCTATTGTCCTCTCTACATTTTATTTTAACAGATGATGCAGTAAGAGGTTTCACTTAGCCTATAGTCAGTAATTCTTGCACACTAAAACTAATAACAGAACCTCATTTAGTTATGTACTTGAACTGAAGATAAAAATGCGGAATTTTATGTTAAAAGACTTTCCTTCTCCCCTTCAGTTATAGGTGCATTTTGCCTTATGCAATAGATGTATTCCTGAGAAGTTGTGTGCAAATTGACAGTTTTTGCATCAGATTTTATGTAAAATAAAGAGTACTGGGATGAATTTCTTTTTAAAATGAAAAAAAATTTCCTAATTTATATTACCTATATTGGGTTTGCTTAAAGTGAAGTATACTTGTATAAAGATTAAAAAAAGGTTTGGTAATCATTCAACTTGCCAAGTGAGGTTAGAAAACTATAGAGTAGTGGCAGGTTAGGTTAGTGAGAATACCTGTGCCATTGATGAATAAGGGCTCATTAATCAAGATTGGTGAATACAAGGTTATGTGAGACCTGAAATTTCATAGATGAGCTTCCTTGCATGGAAAATGCACTGAATCATTGAAGGAGACAGGGGGAAATGGTACTGCATCTCTGACTAATGCAAACTCCTTTATTTAGGTGTAAGAATGTTACATCACTAAATTAGGGATGAGATGATAAATCATAGCCATGGGAAGATTCTTTCACTGTCCTACATTGCTAAGTTACAAGAAGAGAGCTGGAAGTGTGGCATGTCGAATTTAGATATAATTCTTAAAAGTGGAAAGACATTTCACTAATGGCAAATAAAGCAACCAACCTTGATCTTAAACTTCTTTCTCACTCAGTGTCATTTTTACAGTAGATTTTTGTAGTTAATTTTCCTTATTCTCCCCTCCCCCAATTTTCAGAGACCTGCTCTTTGAAAAGTTCATACATCTTTCCAGCTTATTTAAATTGCATAGAGGATGACTGGAGCATGAATCTGGAAGGATGTAGCAGGACAATGACAATTGTCAATTTGCCCAGTAATGCAGGTGTTAAAGGGTGCCAGCAGAAACACTGAAGATAAAACTATGTTGATAGGGCCAGGTTTATGGTGATAAGCTTAGGTGAGTCATTGAGAAGTTATATTGGAAATGGTAGACTTAATGGTTAAAAAAAGTTGAGTTAGATAAGAATGAAGTTGATTGATAGAAAGAGATATGTTGACATGTATTAAAGAAGAGTCATGCACTGGAAGAAAGGATGTGAGATAAAAGCAAACATGGGAAATATTCTCCTTTCTTCTTTTATAAATAATTTGTATTATCTATATACAGACATACATGTATATGAACTATGAGGAGAAATTGAGAAAGAAGCTTGGGAGCAATGATAAGTTGATGAACCTATGATAGAATTGAAACTTTGGGAAGGTCCTGACCAAAAAAAGCCACATTGACAAGACTGATGTATTACTTACTTTCTTTTTAAAACATATATATTTTTATTGATATCTTTTGTTTTAGCATGGTGCACATTCCCCAGAGTATCCTTCCCTTTCAGAGAGCAGTCCCTCATAACAGAGTAAAAAAAGTTCAGCAAAACTAACCAACACATTGAAAAATCCTAACATTATATGCAGTGTTTTTGATCTATTTCTAAAGAAGGAAAGACTAACCAAAACCAAACACACATGGGAAAGTTATTATTATTAGCAGTATTATTTCTTTTGAAAAAAATATTGACCTTTTGTTTTTACATAGCCTTTATTTCTAAGTATATTCCTTCTCTCCCCCCTCTGAAGAGAAGTATCCTATGTATCAAAGATTTTTTTAAAAAGAGAGAAGAGAAAAAGGCAGTTAAATAAAATTATACATCAGGTCAAGTAAATTAGACAATATAGGCAATATTCCACACCTATAGTGGATAGAACTCAGGATTTGGAATCAGGATGACCTGGGTTTGAATCTCGCTTCAGACACTTCTTTGCTGTGTGATCCATTGTAAACCATTTAACCTTGCAACCTCAGTTTTCTCATCTATGACTCTAAGAAAATAATAGAACCTAACTCATAGTGTTGCCTTCCAAATCTCTGCAAACAAGGGCAAGAAGTACATTCTTTCCTCTTTAGGGCCAAGTCAAACATTATAATTACCCAGCATTCAGTTTCTTTCTTTTTTTTGTTACTTACATTTAAATTCTAATAGTAATAATCTTGCTTACTTCATTTTGCATTAGTTCATATCTTCCCATTCTTTTTTTTTACAATACAAAATATTCCATTATCTCCATGTAGTACACTGTTTAGCCATTCCCTGTGTTATGATAAGACTTTGGAGTGGGATTTGAGTAGAGTACTAGTATCAATAATTCATTCATCTATCAGTAAGTGTTTCTTAAGTCTTTGCTATGGGCCAAGTGTTATGTTAAGTGTTAGGAATACAACAAAAGCAAAAACAGTCCTTGGCCTCAAAGAACTTGTATTCTAATGGGGGAGATAGCATGTAAATAACTGTATATATACACATATATACATACATATACATGCATGTATGTATATACATACATACACACACATATATACATATACATACATACACACATATATACATATACACACATATATACATATACATACATACACACATATATACATATACATATACACACACATATATACATATACATACATACATATACATACACACACATATATATACATATATACATATATATATATATATAGAGAGAGAGAGAGAGAGAGAGAAAGAGAGTGAGGGAGAGAGAGGAGATGTAAGGAAACCTTTGAGGGGAAGGCTCTAAGTTGGAAGGATTGGAGAAGGCTTTCTGTAAAAGGTAGCATTCGAGCTGAGTCTTGAAGGAAACCAGGAAGTCTAAAAGGCAGAGAGGAAGAAGGACATTTCCAGATACGTGGCACAGCCAGTGCAAAGGCAAAGATGGAGATGGAGTGTTATGTGTGAGGAATAGCAAACAGGCCAGTATAGCCAGAACCTCATTATGTGAAGGAGAATAAAGTATTAGAAATCTAGAAAGGTAGGAAGGAGCCAGGTTTTTAAGATCTTTAAATTCCAAACTAAAGATTTTATATTCTATCCTGGAGGTAATAGTGCACCACTGGAGTATATTGAGAAGAGATGTGACATGATAAGACCTGTACTTTGGGGAAATTACTTTGACAGCTGTGTGGAGAATGGATTGGAGGAGGGGAGAGATGGGGGAGAGCTAAGCAGAAGACTATTGCCATAGTCTAGACAAGGGATAGTAAGGTCCTGAACTATAGTGGTGGCTGTGTGAGTAGAGGGAAGAGGACCTTTATGAGCCTCATTATTAAGATGGAAGTGTTAAGATTTGGCAACAGATTGGATATGTGGGTGTGTGAGAAGGAAGAGTAAAGGATGATACTGACATGAACCTGAGTGACAAGTAAGATGGTGATACCTTTGAGAGTAATAGGGAAGTTTGGAAGAGGGTAGGGTTTTGGGGAGAAAGATAAAAACATCATGTTTTAGAACATGTTGATTTTGAGATTCCTATGGGATATCCGGTTCAAAATATTTAATTGGCAGTTTGTGAAGTGGGCCTGGAGCTCTAAGAGTTATTTGCGTAGAGATGACAACTGAACTCTTGGGAGCTGATGAGATCACCAAGGAGAGAGAAGGAAAGAGGATTAGGAACAGAGCTTTGGTAAACATCAGGGTTAATGGGAGTGATGTGGCAGAAGATTCCACAAAGGAGATTAAAACTCAGTCAGATAGGTAGAAAGAGAACCAGGAAAGGCAAATGTAATGAAAACTCAGGGAAGAGAGAGCATGCAGGAGGAGGAGGTGATCAATAATGGCAAATGCTGCAGAAAGGTAAAAAAAGGGTAAAGATTGATGAAAGACCAATTTAGAGATTATTGTTAACTTGGATAAAGTAGTTTCGGTCGAATGATAAATTCAGAAGACATTTTGTCATCATAGTGATCTAGATGTTGTGCGTATAATTAGACTTAGAGGAATCCATGAAACAATTATTGTTAGAAATATTATCTTAAATATATGAATCCATAAATGCCTTCTTTCTTCTGCATTCTGCAAATATTATTTATATTTGGGCCAACCTCAAATAATTATTTCATCACTGCTGTACATCTAGAGCTCTATTGGGTATGGTGGTGGGATATAGAAGTGTAAGGTAGTACCTATTTTCTTAGAACCTGTAGTTTTGTTGGGGCAATGAGATATGTAAACGTGAAATAGAATTCATGATCAAAAGTGGTATAGATAGAGGTTAGAATATGTTGGAAAAGGGAGAAATAACTGTGTGCCCAGGTTATTTGGAGAAGGATTTAAGGAAATGGTGCTTTGATTGAACTTTGAAAGATGGGTAGGATATCGAAACGTGAGGGTTAAGGGAAGAAAAAGAAGACATTTCCGTCAACCAATCCATAAACATTTATAAAGTGCCTGCTCTATGCCAGGCATTGTGCTAAGCACTGATACAAAAACAGGTAAAACATAGTCCCTACCCTTAAGGAGACCACAATCTACCGGGAGAGAAAACATGTAAACAAATATATACAAGCAACTCACATACAGGATAAATAGGAACTAATTAACAGAGGGAAGGCATTAGAATTAAGAAGGATTGGGAATGACTCACAGTAATGAGATTTTTAGTTTGTAGGGAACAAAAAGAGCAAAAGTTTGGATGTTGGAATGAGCATGAGAGAGGAATGCTAGCTTTGTTGGGTTGTGTAATTTAGATTAGGGAGTGGTAGACATAAAGTTGGAAATGGTATGAAGAGTTTAGAGCAAGGAAACAGTGTAACAAAAACTGTGCCTCAGGAAGATTTAAAGTGACATGAACATATGGTATGATAGAAGCAAGGAGAAATTATGGGCAGAGGGATAATTTAATTGAAAAGGAGCTTTAATAATTCATTGAAGTGATCTGGGGCTGGACTATGATGGTAGCGATGGGAATAAAGATGAAGGGAAAATACTAAGTCATATTATGAAGGCATAATCAATAGGACTTGATGAATGTCTAGATATAGGGATAAAAGAGGAGGAGGAGAATCCAGCAGGATTCTAATGTTATAAAACTGGGTCGCTGAGAATAGGTAGTGTATTGACACTGACATTGACAGAAATGGAAGATTTAGGAGAGAGATTAGCTAGTGGGAAAATTTGAAGAGCTCAATTTTGGACCTATTGTATTTGAGGTGTTAGGATATCCAAGTAGAAATATTTTTTAGGTAGTAAAAACATGAGATTAGATTAACTTATTTTTTTCCCCCACAGGTTTTTGTTTTTGGAAGGGTGCAACCGTTCCATTAATTTAGGCAGCTAAGTGGTGTAGTAGTAAGAGGGTTGGACTTGAAGTCAGAAAGATCTGAGTTTGAATACTACTTTAAATACTTATAAGCAAGTAAGAACCTCTCTCAGCCTCAGTTTCCTCATGCATAAAAGAGCGCTAAAAGTGGCATCTACTTTGCAGGGTTTTGTGAAGGACCAAATAAATGTAAAACCCTTTGCAAGCTTTAAAACCATGGGTGTGTTGGAGACAGCTAGAAGTAGCTTGTGAGGCAATTGTAAAATTTTCAGTATGAGCATTTACTCCTCAGAAACTGGTGAATGCTACAAATCAGGGTTTGATTTATTGTTTTGTTGATTGTCTAGAATTAAGAAATTTATGGAGAAAATGTTAACAGTACAGATTAAACTTAAAAGTGTGTTGTGGGTACACTTTCTTCCTGGACAGTCAGGAAATGTTTAATGTTTAATAGTAAACGCTATCAGCACACCCCTGCTTAAAGTGGTATATGAATGCTACCTATTGTTATTATTATTGTTAAAAAACTACACAGAATAAAATATGACATATTTTTACTTACTAGTCTCTGAGTTCAGAGAACTCCCACTGCAAATACACCCATGACTTACCCTTATTTGTGTTTGTCTAGAATTCATAGAAGCTGTATCCATAAAACAGTAATGTAATATGTTGGTTTGCCGTCAGATACTTTATTTTAATTAAAAAAACCAAAATAATTTTGAAAAATACAACTGAGATAAAAAAGTGGACTAGCCTTTTATTTAGTAGGGCTGTCTAGCTTAGTTATTCATTTGTAGGTTAGATATTAATGTTTCTTTTGTAATTCATTTGACTTTGAGCTATTTCTATACCTACATCTGTCTTTCCAGAAAAATCTTACCCTAGTGCCTCATCATAACATAGAAGTGACCAAGGGTGGTGGAAGAATATGTTGGGAGAGTGCAGATTTTGGGAGTTTTTGCCATACGGGGAAGACTGAGTGTTGTCTCAGCAACAGACCGAGTCTGCTTTCCAAGATTCGTTACCAGTGGGCTAACTATTTGGGAATGAATTCTTTGGCTATGGTAAGCCAAGGGAAAAAACAAAATGGCCCTTAATTGTGTGCAGGCCCCCTTCTACTTCTGTAGTGACAAGAAAATGGGGCAAAGGTGGCTTCGCAACTTTTAGATTATATATAAACTTAGACCTTCGTACTGTTAACATGAAATCCTTATCCATTGGCCAATAAGTGGACATACTACTTACTGGTGGAACTAAAACCATGTTAGTCTTGACATTGCTGCTATACGTGTGCACACACACACACACACGCACACACACACATATATCTATATATGTACAGGAAGTTGCTACTTAATAGAAGGATGGTTCACAGATTCCCCCTGGAGAAGAAAATTAAGAAATTAATAGAGCTGGCTTCATTTTGAGCCCTAAGGGAACCAGAAACATCATTTCATGTAACATTTGGTCATCTTCTGTTTCGTTGCTCATGCTAAATATTTTTGAAAAGACCATAATGAAAATAATTGCAGCTTATGACTCAATGTCTGTTACAGAGAATGAAGAGGTAGAATATTTTTATAAAGCATGCACTAAGATCATCCAAATCAAGTCAACATATACTTTCATATTTGGAAAACATAGATCAGGATAAGGAAATGAAAAAGGCCAAAGTCTGATAGACTGTATAGAAGCCTTATGCTCCTATATCATGAGACTTTTATCAAGAAAAGAATTGCTGAACATGGTGAACACTGAATAACATCACAAAATATAAAATTGATTATAATTTAACACGCAGAAAAGGACTCATTACCAATGTGGTGGAGGTATACCCAAGTCAGCTGTCTGTGTATAGGCAGAGCACTGACTTGTTAGAACAATGATAAAAATAAATAGAAATCTAGAAGAAAAAAAATGAAAATGAGAAAAATATGGAGAATGCAACTGAAAACTCAATCTTAACTAATTAAACAAGTTATTGATAATTAAACATGGGTTTCCATTTATTATGGAAGAAACAATAGCCATAGACTATAATAATTTCATGCAGAATTTTAATTGATGTTAATAAGTTCCTATAAAAGAGACAAAAAGTGTTCCAAAAGTACCTTTGTCAGCAAACATATGGCTTATTTATGAGGTGGAGAGAGATGACAGCCAAAAGCAATATTAGTTTACAAAATAAACTCTTTTGTAAAATTTTACAGAGAAAGATAATGATATTCTAAGGAATATTTCCTCTTTAAACAGTGGAGGTTAAAATTAGTATAAAGAAAGATTAGTAAGATAAACAATTGGCCATCCCAACGGCTTGGAAGGATGAAAATGGAGGGAGGTCAACAGAAATGCAAAAGATCTGAAAAGATATACAGAACAAAGTTGTGTGTGTGTGTGTGTGTGTGTGTGTGTGTGTGTGTGTGTGTTTGCTACTGGGGCAGTAAAGCAAATGCATGAATTGTCAACATCATGGTTCTGCATACGCTTATAGAGGAAGCTGAAATAGTAGTATAGGGAATAAAAATGGGAAAAGAGGTTGTGTTAGACCAAGTATACACAAAAGAAATATGTGCTAGAAGTGACATAATTTTGATGTCATCAAGGGGTTGATTCATAAGACATTTGAAGGAGAAGATACCAAAAGGTTGGAAAAAATCTTGGACCTAATTAAATACACCCCAAATGATAACAAAGGCTGACAATTATTGACCTACATTCCTACTTTCCCATAACTATAAAAGTTTAATGAAAATAGTCTATGGGCATTCTTGACAAGAGTATTAGTAGCGAATAAATAAACTTAGCTGTTGATATTCCACAGTAGACCATACCTTTACTATCACATAGTTGACTGAAAGATGTAAAGAATACAAGATCCCACTGTGCTTACTGTTGGTAGAATAAGCATTCAATTCAATAGAACAAAACACTCCCTTAAAAGTTCTCTTCTAACAAGGTGCCTCCTATACATAATCAAAACTATTTAAGATTCCTTGAAAGCTGTAACAGAAATAATCATGGTCAAACTTGTGATCATAAACATCAGATGAGGCCATAAAATCAGGAAATGGTCTCAGGAAAGGTCTTTGTAAGTTTGTTGCAGTGATGGAAGAGATCCAGCAAATTTCAAGTTAAAGAGAGATTCCCTGTGGATGATGAAGTCCTCCAGATGCTCCTGATTGTATATGACATCATTCTGATCTAATCAAGCCTGATTTTTACTTGTTCTCTTCATGGAAATGCTTCTGCCTTCTGCAGGCTTTGCCACTATGACTCAGTTTTCTTCCTACCCTGAAATTTCCCTCAGTGCCTAGGACATTCTCATCCTGAAATATCCCTCTGCCATTAAAGTCCTCTTCTCCCAGTGGTGAGTTCCTTCTCTAGGTTTCCATTTTGGAGATGGATCCATACCAGTCACACTTCATTCCCTTATTGGATCTAGCTACCATGTCTTGTGTGGGTACCTCTCTCCTCCCTCACTTTTCAGCTCTCTTGCTTTCTTCCATTATAAATTAAACTCCTCGAGGACAAGGAATATTTTTATTTTGCTTTCATTTGTATTCTGAGCCCATGGCATAGTGCCTGGCACGTGGTAAACACTTAATACAGTGGTTCTAAAAGTATGGTTCAAGGGACCTGGGGGTCCCTGATACCATTTTAAGGAGTATGGGGAGTCAAAACTATTTTCATAATAATACTAAGACATAATTTATCTATTAGAATATAATTCCCTTTTCCTACAACATGTCTGTGTGAGGCCAAATTTCCTTCATATACTTCAACAAAAAAATATATTGAAACAGATTGAAATCAGAAACAATATGAGAATACAATAATCTTTTATTAGGATAGATATTAAAGAGGTTTACAAAAACATGTAAAGCAATGCCACTCTTCTCATTACTTTTTTCTGTTTTGGGAAATATAGTTATTTTTCATGAAATGTAGTTATGTTAACATGCAATGGGTTTTTATTGCTTTTTAAATGAATAAACACATATTTTAAAAATTACCAGTTTAAATTTCTGATATGGTAAATTTTTATTGCTATCATTCAAGTAAGCAAAGGCATTTGGGGGTCCTCAACTATTTTTTAGAGCATAAAGGAGGCCTGAGACAAAAAATCTGAGAACCTCTGGCTTGTTATCTTCCTGCTTGCCATCAAGCCCTAGAACATTATAGAGGCATCCAGGAGATATTTGTAGCCACTCTAAAAATTTGGCCTAATCATCTGCACTAGAAAAACTAAGTGGATAAAGATTACCTGTTGCCCAGATTATAAAGTTAAATGGGCAATCTATAGTGTTTGTCTGTCAATCTATTTATCTATCTGGTAGTTCAAAAAGATGTTAAATTGTGTGCAGAATTAAGCAGGAGTAGACTAGATGATTTTCAGGAAATTGCAAATGACCTTAAGCTCCTCCCAAAAACAAGAACTATCTTTTCAACACCAATATTCTATCAGTATTTTTTGTAACGAAACATGGAACACTACAGTCTCCAATAAATTAAAAATTGATTGTCCCACAAAAAGCAATGAAGAGGCACACGTGGGTGTAAGGTGGCTGCAACATACAGCATTAAGGACCCTTGAAGAAAAACTGGAATAAAGAGTGTCATTGGGGAAAATATAGGAGCAAAAAGAAGATGAGGTGGTTATATATTGAGAAGGTGAGATAGAATAATAGACTGAGTGTTTCACTGATATTTTAAAAATTTATTTATTTTTAGTTTTTAACATTTACTTCCATAAGATTTTGAGTTTCAAATTTTCTCTCAATATCTCACCTCCCCCACCTCAAGACAGCATGTAATTTGATATAGGCTCTATGTATAAATTCATACTGAACCTATTTTCACATTAGTCATGTTACGAGGAAGAATTAGAAGCAGTGGGAAAAACCATGAGAAAGAAGAAACAGTGGAAAGCAGGGACTTGCGTGAGCTCCCTGCCAGGTCCCTCCAAAAACCTATAAAAATGGCTCTGAACAAATTCTAGAACTGCAGAACCCACAAAATGGCAGAGGGAAGCAGGGATCCAGCCCAGGACAGCCTGGATGGTCGCTTTATGAGGTCTATCACGCATGGAGCTGGGAACAGAGTGGAGCAGAGCCCAGCATGGGCTGTGGCAGGACCAACCAGACCAGGAGCCAGTGGAACAGTCCCTAGTGCCCTGAATCAGTGAGCTGTGGCAGTTACCAGACTTCTCAACCCACAAACACCAAAGACAACAGAGAAGGTTAGTGGGAAAAGCTGCAGGGGACAGAGTGAAAAGAGTTCGCGGTTTGGCCACCACCCTGGGGACAGTGGGGGTGGTGCAGCTACAGAACTATAGCTGCAGTTGCTTCTGGCCACCTGGTGGGAGGAATTAAGTGGTGGATCAGAGCAGGAGTGCAGAGCCTGCTTAAGATCTGAGTCAGGTCCAGGCTGGTGGTTCTTGGGGAAGGAGGGGTGCTTGTGTGGCAGAGCTGGCTGTATAGAAATAGCTCTGAAATCAACGGCACATCCCCTCATGCTTGGAACAAAGTGCTCTTTACTCTACAAGCAGTCATACCCCAACAAAAAACTCAAGGGTCAAGTAAGTTGGCTGGAAACATGGCCAGGCAACGAAAATGGACTCAGATTCAGACGCAGACTTTGGAATCTTTCTTTGGTGACAAAGAAGACCAAAACATACAGCCAGAAGAAGTCAACAAAGTCAAAGAGCCTACATCAAATGCCCAGAAAAACATGAACTGGTCTCAGGCCATGGAAGAGCTCAAAAAGGATTTGGAAAAGCAAGTTAGAAAAGTAGAGGAAAAATTGGGAAAAGAAATGAGAATGATGCAAGAAAACCATGAAAAACAAGTCAATGACTTGCTAAAGGAGACTCAAAAAAATACTGAAAAAATATTGAAGAAAACAACACCTTAAAAAATAGACTAACTCAAATGGCAAAAGAGCTCCAAAAAGCCAATGAGGAGAAGAATGCCTTGAAAGGCAGAATTAGACACATGGAAAAGGAGGCCCAAAAGACCACTGAAGAAAATACTACCTTAAAAATGAGATTGGAGCAAGTGGAAGCTAGTGACTTTATGAGAAATCAAGACATTATAAAACAGAACCAAAGGAATGAAAAAGTGGAAGACTATGTGAAATATCTCATTGGAAAACCACTGACCTGGAAAATAGATCCAGGAGAGATAATTTAAAAATTATTGGACTACCTGAAAGCCATGGTCAAAAAAAGAGCCTAGATATCATCTTTCAAGAAATCATCAAGGAGAATTGCCCTGATATCCTAGAGCCACAGGGCAAAATAGAAATTGAAAGAATCCACCAATTGCCTCCTGAAAAAAATCCCAAAAAGAAAGCTCCTAGGAGTATTGTTGCCAAATTCCAGAGGTCCCAGATCAAGGAGGAAGTACTGCAAGCAGCCAGAAAGAAACAATTTGAGCATTGTGGAAAAACAATCAGGATAACACAGGATCTAGCAGCTTCCACATTAAGGGATCTAAGGGCTTGGAATATGATATTCTGGTGGTCAATGGAGCTAGGATTAAAACCAAGAATCACCTACCCAGAAAAACTGAGTATCATGCTCCAAGGCAAAATATGGATTTTCAATAAAATAGAGGACTTTCAAGCTTTCTCAGTGAAAAGACCAGAGCTGAATAGAAAATTTGACTTTCAAACACAAGAATGAAGAGAAGCATGAAAAGGTAATCAAGAAAGAGAAATGACAAGGGACTTAGTAAAGTTGAACTGTTTTGTTTACATTCCTACATGGAAGTATGATGTGTGTGATTCATGAGACCTCACTATTAGGGTAGCTGAAGGGAATACACATACATACATACATATATATACCTATGTATGTGTATATATATATGTACATACACACACACACACACACACACACACACACACACACACACATATATATACACACACACACATATAGACAGAGGGCGCAGGGTGAGTTGAATATGAAGGGATGATATCTAAAAAATAAAATCAAATTAAGGGATGAGAGAGGAATATATTGAGAGAGGGAGAAAGGGAGAGATAGAATGGGGTAAATTATCTCACATAAAAGTCGCAAGAAAAAGCAGTTCTGTTGGAAGGGGAGAGGGGGCAGGTGAGGGGGAATGAATGACTCTTGCTCTCGTCAGATGTGACCTGAGAAGGGAATAACATACACACTCAATTGGGTATTGTTGCAACGATTTGGCTAGCAGCTGCTGTGGGGGTGAAAACCAACACAAGCCCAACAACAAGAACGCTGGAAGCCCAGGTTCTTTTGATCTGCTTTACTAAGGAAAGCAGTATTAAGGGGTTAACAATCTTACTTTAATCCAACATACAAATATCATTCACTCAGCTCAGGGGGAAAAGCCAGCACCCTGAGCTTCAGAGCAAATACAAGCAGAGAAAATAAACACGAATCAACAGACAGATTTCTGTCTGACAAAATCACAATATACAGTTACCAGAGAAGCATCAACATAAAGCCGGGGAGTTAATAACAACGGCTGGCCTAGAGTCACGCACCACTCCTGATGAGGCTGAGAGCTCTGAAAGGGAAAGCCAACCTCTGCATTTATATATCTTGTTCAGGGTCAAAGGTGAGTCACACATGCAACTCACCCACTTGACCTAAAATCGTTACAAAAATGCGACTTAAACCCACGTGGTCTAAAAGCCTCTGATGTCACAAACATGTCACTCAAACCCATGTAAACTAGGCTTTCCCTTGAGGCAAGGAGGTCATCAAGGACTCCTAATTTAATCAAGGAAAGAAAGGCCAAACTCTTCAAGGTCACTTGGTTGAATAAGTGCTAAAAGTCCATGTTGATTCCCAATACAGGTATCTTACCCCACAGGAAAGAAGGAGGGAGGGGATAAAAAAAGGGGGGACGATAGAAGGGAGGGTAGATAGGGGGCGGAGGTAATCAAAAGCAAACACTTTTGAAAAGGGACGGGGTCAAGGGAGAAAACTGAATAAAGGGGGAGAGGATAGGAGGGAGAAAATATAGTTGGTCTTTCACAACATGAGTATTGTGGAAGGGTTTTGCATAATGATACATGTGTGACCTATGTTGAATTGCTTGCCTTTTTAGGGAGGGCTAATGGGGAGGGAATGGGGAGAGAATTTGGAACTCAAAGTTTTAAAAGCAGATGTTCAAAAAAAAAGTTTTTTTGCATGCAACTGGGAAATAAGATATACAGGCAATGGGGCGTAGAAATCTATCTTTCCCTACAAGAAAGTAAGGGAAAAGAGGATGGAGGGGGAGTGGGGTGACAGAAGAGAGGGCTGACTGGGGAACACAGCATCAGAATATATGCCATCTTGGAATGGGGGGAGGGTAGAAATGGGGAGAAAATTTGTAACTCAAACTCTTGTAGAAATCAATGCTGAAAAGTAAAAATATTAAATAAATAATAAAATATAAAATATAAAAAAAGAAAATTTTACTTATTTTCTGGATAACATAGCTAGTGAAACTTTATTTTTCTGAAATTGAGGGATATTCTGAAGGGAGATTTTACAAGAAAACCGAACATCAAAAATATGGTGTGGGAAATATTCCATTTTCTCATGAAATATTGTGACACAGACCAACTTTACAATAACTGTTATGGCATAGATCTCTAATTGATCAACCTTTTCTCCAAACGAGAGAAAAAGGACTTTGAGAAGCTTACCATTATAAAGCTTGATTATGCATGGTTCTATAGGTTTGCATATGTTTTCAGTGAGTTAAACATTTCTCTTTCTTTTATTCTCAAATTTCATGTCCTTCAAAAAGTGGTACATATTTCTTATCTAATTGGGGCTTCCAGATAAATTTGTGCTATGCTCATAAAGATGGAGAAATACACGAAGTCTGAAGGTCATGCAGTGATTTATCTGAAGCTACAGATTTGTCAACCTCAGATATGTTTATAGGTAGTCTTTTTTTGTGTGTGTCTTTAGAGGAGGGGTCTGATACTACTTAGGGGAAAAGGAGCATATGGCAACAATACACAGATAGATAGCTGTCTGCAGCTTATCACTTATTTGTATTTTAAAATTGGATTTCAAAACCAGTGGTCAGCATTTATGAAACCACCAAAGGACAGATAGTATTTAGAGAAATGATAGAGTACCATTTACTCAACGACTATATAGCACAAGGTCTAGAAGAAACATTAGAAAGCTTGCAGGAAAATTTCATTTTAGCAAAAGAGTTTGCATTCATTTAAATCTTTATCTTCATGATCTATTTCTTTCACAACATTTTTTCACACTGAAGTGAATGTACATCTTCATGATGTAAAAACATATGGATGAAAGGTGAAAAAATCATTCCATTTGTCTAAAGTTTGACTCAAGAATGCTAAAAATATGGAAGTGTGGACGCATCTGAGTGTTTTTATGCTATGCAAACTAGAATATTCAGACGGTTGAAATTTTAAGGTTTTATTTTTATGCCTTGGACTTTTGTAAATATAGTTACAAACTGAATAGCTCACTGTCTTCTGAGGTAATCAGCAAGTGATTTAACTGAATAGGCAAAGTATGCATTTGTATAAGGTGGACAACTTTCTGAATGGGCGGAGAATGAAACAGACAGAGACAGACAGGTATCTGATGACTTGTTGCACCCCAGGTTCTTTGGCTCTGAATAGATAACGGCTTTCCATTTTAGCTTTCCTGTATGGAGATCTAAAGAGGCAGCTTATTCCAATCTTCTCCCACAGAGAAAAGTATATGTGATAGTTTCACTGAGCAAAGCACAGTTCACTATGATACAGCTTCTTTACGGTTGTGACATTTGATTTAGTTAAAATTAAAGGCAAATGTCATATAGCTGGCAAACCATATTAACACTCTTATTTGGCTATCTGTTCAGCAGAGTGCTTTTTCAACAGGCACGTGGGTATTTACTAGAATCCTGCTTCAGTGTTTCATTATGCTGTCAAGGTGACCCTTGGGTCTAGAAGGCAATGTTAGGAGAAGAGAGTGTAAGCTCTGGCAAGGTCAGTCAAGGTTAGAAAGATGTGAGGGGTTAGAAGGGACCTTAGTGTCCTTAGTCCAACCCCTTCATTTTTGCAGATGAGGAAACTGAGTCCCAAAGAAGTAAAGTTAACCTGTCAGAGGTGACATTTGAATCCAGGTCCTTTTACTCAAAATCCATTGCTTTTTACATTGTATCAGCTGGATAGCCTTCAATTTTAGGTCTGGGGATAGACTGTTTGTCCATCCGAGAACCAACTTGGGTAAGTTCAAAGAAACTCAATACCAAAAGGTTGATCAATGGATAATGAATTTTTATTTTGGTCACAGAAGCTTATTAAACTTTCTACTAAGACATGAAAAAGCTAAAAACTGTATCATGTAAGGGAGTATATGCATATATGGAAATCATGGATCCTTGGGGTTTTGAAATTGAAGTAGTGATGTGCCTAGAGGTAGCTGTGTGGCAGAGTGAATGGAGTGCTGGTCCTGGAGTCAGGAAGACCTGAGTTCAAATTTAGCCTCAGATACTTACTAATTGTGTGACCCTAGACAAGCCTCTACCTGCCTTCGTTTCCTCATCTGTAAAATAGTAATAATAATAATAGCACCTACCTTCCATGGTTGCTGTGAGGATAAGAGATATTTGTATTGATGAGACAATATTTGTGAAGCACTTTGCAAACCTTGAAGTGCTATATAAAATAAAGCTGAATTATCTTTTATTTTTTCATTCTTTTGAATTTGATTGATTCTTGATATCTCACAGAGTCATTAACTTCCACTTGCCCAATTCTAACTTTTAAGGAATTGTTTTCCTCAATTAGCTTTTGTACTTCCTTTTCTGTTTGGCCAATTGTGCTTTTTAAAAGTTGCTGTCTTTTCCCAAGCTGTTGACTCTTTTTTCCTAACTCTCTTGCTTCATTCTGATTTCTTTTCCCAATTTTTCTTCTGCAGCTCTTATATGATTTTTAAACTCTTTTTCAAGCTCTTCCATGAGCTCTTTCTGGGCTTGAGACCACTTCCCATTTTTCTTTGGGGTTTTGCCCATGGGTGTTTTGACGTTGTTGTCTTCTTCTGAGTTTGTGTTTTGGTCTTCCCTATCACCATAATAACTTTCTATGGTTGGTTCTGTTTTTTTTCTTTTTTGATCACCTTTTTTGCCCTTTTCCCTTTCTTTTAGATTTGAGCTCTGCTCTGGAGTGGAAGGGACACTATCTTAGGCTTTTTGTGCCAGGTGCTGCAGGCCCTGGCTGTTTACCTGGTGCTGCACTGATGTTGCCCTGAAGTCCACAAGGGATCGTTATATCTGGTGCTGTGCTGAGGGGCTAGTGTGGGGGGGGTGGCTGCAGCTGCTGGAGGCTATAGGGGTGGGGAAGCTTATCTGGTGCTGAGCTGGGGTCCTAGTGCTGGTATCTGGCCTGTGCTGGGGCCAGTGTGGTGTTTCTGCATGTCACTGGGGCTACACTGAAGCTTGTGGCCATTTTGTGGCTGGAGGTTGCCTCTTTGTCCCCAGCTAAGCTGATGCAAGTGGCAGCTGCCTGTTTGCTTAGGCAGTGGTAGAGTTGGTGTCTACCTGTTTGCCTGGGGCTACGCTGAAGCACAAGGTGGTTCTCAGAGCTGGAGTCTGCCCATTCCCCTGGTTATACTAAGGCACGCGGGGGATCCTGGTTTGGCATTTGCCTGCTTCACCACACTGAGGCTCAGAATCTACTACTGGTTTGCTGAGGTGGGACTTGGTGGCTTGCTGGGATACTTCCTGTCTATCTCAGTGAGACAGACCTTTCCTGCAGATCTTCCAAGTTTCTTGGGCTCAAAGATTGTTTCACCTTGTTTTTTACTGGTTCTGCTATTCTGGAATTTGTTTTGGAGTACTGTTTTATGGTTGTTTGAAGATGAACATGGGAGAGTTAAGGAGATTTACTGCTCATTCTGCCATCTTGGCTACTGGAAGTCAAGGCCCCTGGATTATCTTTTAAAACAGCCAAAGTTTTTTGTATAATTGTTTTTATGTTTATGTTTGACAGTTGACAATTATGTCAAATAACAATTATGACAACAAATGACAATTATGTTTAAGTGGTAACACTTTAACTATTTAGAATTATATTTAAATATTTACATTTATTATATTATATTTAGAATTTAATTAACTAGAAGACCATATTTTTTAACGAGACCTTTTGCCCCTATCCCGCTTCTTCTCATCCTCCATGCAGGTGCCAGAATTATATTCCTAAAAATCAAATATTTGTAAAGTACTTAGCACAGTTTCTGGCACCTAGTTGGCACTTAATAAATGCTTGTTCCCTTTCTCTCTTGCCCCTTAAAATATAGGGTCTGACCAGGTCACTTCCTTGATGATTTAGCTTCTTCTAGGTTAAAATACAAATGCTTCAGTTTAGAATTTAAGACCCTTGGTAATTAATCTCTAGCCTATCTTTTCATATTGATTTCACACTACCTCACCTTACAATCTTTATGTTCCAGCTAAACTGCCTACTTTCTGTTCTCCATAGAGGAAGTCTGTCTTCTACCTCCGTGACTAGAATGACATCTTGCACTCTCTTTCCTCATTCCTCTTCTTGGGATCCCTAACTTCCTTCAAGAATCATCTCAAGGGTAGATGAGACCTTTTCTGAGCCTCCCCAGTAGTTCTCTCTCTAGCTCCCTGAAACTACTTCGAGTATATTTTATGCTTTTCTGTATATATATTGTTCCCCTAGGAGAGTGTAAGCTCCATGAAGGCAGGGATGTTAATCTTTCTTTATCTCCAAATATGAAAAAGAGAATCAATATATAAAGGTAAAAGTAATGTAACAACTATCAGAGTTATTCTGTGATATATGAAGTGATTGTGGGTCTGTCTGAAATGATGATGGTTGTGAGGTGCAGTTGGATTAGCATTGGTCCCTTGAAGACAGAAGACTGGGGTTCAAATTTTACCTCCACTGCTTATAAGCCATCCGACTTTGGGCAAGTCACTTAACTTCTCTGAATCTCAGTTTGCTTATATGTAAAATAGGGATAATGATACTTATATTGTCTACCTCAAAAGGTAGTTATGAGATCTAATGAGATAACATGTGTAAAACCCTTTGAAACTTTAAGTTGGTATGTTGGTTTAGGCTAGAAGATACTCTTAAAATGGGTACTCTTGATATTTTCTTTTTTTTGTTTTCTAGTTAAAATCATTTTTGTTTTTAGTAATGATAGAAAACAAGCTTAATTTTGATTGGTCTTAAAAAGAAATCAAATCAAAAATTAAGAAGTCCAGAAATGGGATGAATAAATAAGGATATGGTTACACCCAAGGACTTGGTATCATTATGCAGGCCTAATTTTTGGGCAACATTAATCTTGGGCATATCATTTTTACAGAACACACACATATCTGATTTGACCTTTTTAACTGATCTGGCCAACTTTGCTTCCTGGTCTCTTCCTAAGGAGAATCAAATTAAATCAGCTTAGAAATTCAACAGGGAAAAATGAACTGGGTCATCTCTATCTCAGAAGTGAGGAGATTGACTCTGTCTTGTACACTGTCCCCTGAGCATGCTATAGATTTCTTCACTTATGGTTTAATTTAAAGGATCCATCATAAAAAATGACAGTTTGAAATGTTTTGTTTTCCTACAGCATTCAATACCCGGAATCACCAACTTTGCTAATTTATGTACACATTTCTCTTCCACGATGAGCAGACGAATAGAACTTCACATTTTCATGGTTCTTGTTAACATCCTGCTTCTCTCCGTCTCACAATGTCTGGCTTTCCCCAAAATGGGAAGGAGGGAGATAGCACATATTGAAGGTCAAACTGAGAGATGGAATATAGATGACCTTGAAAAACCCGGACCTTCAAAGCAAACAGCTCAAATGGCACTAATAGAAGATTCAAATATAGTTTTAACAGAACTATCTGGAACATCATTGAATAAGGGGTTCACTGTTGGGGGAGAAACACAGCTTACTGAAGTCAGCAGTGTGTTCACACATAGTCAGAGCACTGATGTGTACACCCCTACCAAGTCAATGGCTTCTTCAGATGAAGGAGGGTTTAGTCCTAGTGAACACAATAAAGACTTAGCTGAAAGTAGGTTAACCACAGCTGTTACTACAGTAGTCTCCCTGAATAGTAATGTGAAGGCTGATTTTTTTAGTAGTTCCAGTAGTATGCCCACTGTTGAAAAAGCCACAGAAGCAGGAGGAGGTTTTCCAAGGCCTCTGGGAGATCAATTCTTAGAGACAGAAGGTAAGGCAGATGACAGTCTGGAACATTCAATGACAACCCAGTTGAACACTGAAGAAATGTTAACTACTAACCCAAGAACTGGAAACTTGGAAATAACCATTGAACATACAACGATGTCTTCTTCTGTGACAAATCCCACAGCAGAGATTGGGACTGGTATCCTCACTTCAAGTAGAGAGAGTCCTTCACAGCTGACAGCTCATCAGTCTCAGGCCACTGTCACTGAACACCTACTTGACTCCTCAGAGTACTTCCCAAGCATTGAGTCAGAAACAGACAGTATGCTAGGAGGCACGGGGATGGCAGCCAGTGCTCCAACAGCAGCTTCAGGTATTCCAGCTGTCTCAGCCCTGAATGAGGATTGGGATGATACCAAATTAGCAAGTGCAAGCCAAATAGGAATCTCAGAGCCCAGAGTCAATGCAGGGACTCTTTATGTGGGAGCCAAAGCTCCTCAGACACCACAATCAGACCATGATGATGTGAAAGGAGGGGAACCCTTGACAGATTTTGCAGATGTTTTGGGACAAGTTGGAGAGGGGACACATATTGAGGCATCTCCAGTGACGGTGCATGTGGAAGAAAAATCTGTTGCCTTCACTGACCTGTTTATGAATCCTAAAGAAGACACCAAAGTGACAACTATAAGCTTATTCCAGAATACAAGACAACTAGATGGTAGGGAATATGATGCCTTATTTTTTCCTGTGACTACAGTTCCCATCACAGATTCTCAGTCTGAAGCATTCTATCCTCTGGGAAATACACTAACAGGTAAAGAACACATTTTTGACTACAATTTTGCCTCTGAATTTATATTAAAAAAGAGAGTTAAAAGGCATTATCTATACAATTTATTAAATGAAAAGAAAAATTATACCAATGAAATAAACATGTGACGCAAAATATTATTAAATTGAGGGGCGATGTGACATAGTGGATAGTGGTCTGGCCTTGGGTCAAGTTGTACCTCTGACACAAGTCTCCTTTCTTCTCAATGTCCCAGGGAATTTTCTAACACCATAAATGGTGGATGAGCAACTGACCTGCATCATCAGCTTGGGGATTTTCTGTACCCAGAAGCATGAAATCACAAGTTTGGACTTACCGTCCCTCCCTCTCCAAAATTATTAAAATATTCTTAAATACAGCTCCACACTGTATAACTTGTTTACAATGTCAAGACAAGGTTACAGTAGTGTTATCCAAAGTAACATTTCATTTTATACAAAGTTAAAAGCATTGAATTCCCTGGCATTGCTTATAAAGGAGTTTTAGGTGTGAATATTTATTTATATGAATTTCACAAGTATTCTGAATTTGCTTTCCCCCGAGGACTGTTAGATGGGGATGAAAAAAAAATTAGGGCAGCCATCTGCTGCTGTCTTGTCTCTTTTGTCGATCAGTCAGTCAATAAGCATTTATGAAGGACTCAGTAAGTGCCAGGCCTTGTGTTATGGGCTGGGGAGACAAATACTACTGACTTTGACATGTGTGAACAGAGGGAGCCTCTCCACCTGGCGTTTGCTGCCATAGAAGCAAACACAAAGGAGATTCTAACTTAATAACCAAGTCAATTTTCCTTTTATCATGAGCAGTGTGTCGCATTACTATTTGGAGAAAGAGGGAAAGTGAAGTGTTCTACATGGATGCTTATTCCGTATTGGGCTGTGAAAAAGGACCCTAGAGTTCAAAGATGTCAAGCATTTCCCCCCATTTAAATGGGGAATTTTTAATTTAGATTTTCAGTTCAGTTTCAATTCAATTCAAATATTCAATCTTAATGGAAAACTTCAAGTTTGAAATGACTTTTTAAAAAGTGTGATGAAAATCTGATTTAGATAATGAAGGAAGAATATAACTTTCCTTTTCCTAGTCTGTATTTGGTGACTACAAGGTTTAGGATACTAGCAATTTCTCTAATTGACTCCAGAAATAGCATAATTGTCTTTTAAAGGTTGTTCCTCTAAACGAGATTATTTTTAATACCTGGTTTTAGCTGAAGATCAGGCCTTTCAATTGTTCTGCAGTTACTAAAATTATTCCTGTAGTTATCTGCAGTAGGAAGAGTGGAATATATAGCTTTAACTCCTTTTTCTATAACCGTAAGTCTTCCCAGTTCTCTCTCATGGTCCCTTATTTCTCTTTATTACTAACCATCTGTGTAGTAACCTGCCATTTTAAAGACTTGAAACCCAAATCTGTACTTCTGCTCTGTCCTGGAACCCCAGGCAAAGGCTATTTTATTTTATTTTTCTTTTATTTGTTCACAAAAGTATATGTTATGCTTTGGAAAAATGAGAAAAATTCAAAATTAAATAAGACCTTAGAGGGCTTGTAATAAAATAAGTTTATCTCAATCTGATAACAATAAATGTCCAATGAATTCTTAAAGCATGGAGGGCAGTGTATTAGGTGCTAGTAATTCTGAGAGGTATAACCATAGTTCCTGGTCTCAAGTCCTTTGGTACCGTTGAGGGTGTACTCCTATACATGTAAGGACATATAAAAAGAAAATAATGATGCAAATTTTCATTGTTTCATAGATTTAGACAAGGAAGGTACATCAAAGGTTATTTAGTTCTTCTCCCCCCACCCAGTTTTGTAGATGAGGAAACTGTCCTATAGTAACTTACCCCAAATCATCCAGGTAGTAAGTAGCAGAGCTGAGATTTGAAACTAAACTTCTCCAAATTTAGCTCTCTTTTGTACCATGGTAATAACAATGATATATGGCTTTAGAGTTAGAAAAGTGCTTTATATATGTGATGTGAGCTAGGTGGTGCAGTGGATAGAGTGCTGCACTTGGAGTCAGAGGGACCCGGGTTCACATTTAGCCTTAGACATGATCTGGCTGTGTGACCCTGAACAAGTCATTTAACCTCAGTTTTGTCGTCCGTTGGTAGCTAGGTAGACGCAATGGATAGAGTGCTGGGCCTGAAGTCAGGAAGACTCACCTTCCTGAGTTCAAATCTGGTTTCAGACACTTACTCTCTGGATGACCCTGGGCAAGTCACTTAACCCTGTTTGCCTCAGTTTCCTCATATGTTAAATGAGCTGGAGAAGGAAAGAGCAAGCCCATTCCGGCATCTTTGCCAAGAAAACCCCAAACAGGGTCATGAAGAGTTGGATGTGTCTGGATGTGACAACAATCCTCATTCACAAGGGGGGGAGGGGTAATAATAACACCTGCCTACCAGAGTTGCTATAAAGGTATAATAATATAATACTTGTAAAGTGCTTTGCAATCCTTAAAACATTATATAAGTGCTAGGTATTTTTATTATGGTTTTTATCATTATTATTATTTTCACAGCAACTTTGTGAGTTAGGCACTATTATTATCTGCACTTGACAGATAAGGAAGCTGAGACCAAGGGAAGTCAGATGATTTGACCAGAGTCACAGAACTAGCAAGCACCTGGAGTGAAATTCAAACTCAGGTCTTTCTGACTCTTCGTTCAACACTTGTTCATTACACCACGCTGGAGAACTACATACATATACATGTATGTTTAAGAAATGTATACACATATTATAGAAATAGGAATGATCTTTAAAACCTTTATTCTTATTTACATGAGATATTTTAGCTCCTCAGAAATAAAAAAAAACAGAAAAAGTGGGCATTCCAGTGGACTGATAAGAAAAGGAATTAATTACTATATATTGAAAAATCAAAGCACTCAACACCAGAAAGTAGATGGATTACTTAGACAGTAGACATAGCAATAAAGTTTGAATAAAGCTATTATGCTTTAAAACATGTTTAAATTGATTGATCAACTCTCTAAGGTTTCTATTTTTGTTTTAATTAGTTTTAGAGTTAACCAATATCTCTAATATGTTTTGTAATTGGAAGTAGGATTGAGAAAAAAAAGTTTATAAGCTGTCCTGAAAATTGAGTTTTAGAATGTGAGTCAATCAACATTTATTGAGGACCCCTTTTGTCAGCAAGCACAAAAGAATATACCTTAATCACCACCCTTAATAATAATTTATTTGAGAAGCTTATGGACTATTTATGATCTGTGCAACAAAAACTAAAATGGGTTAGTGGTATCCATATGGCCATTTTCCCTTAGTGAACATATGGGGATATTGAATGGTCACCCATTGGTGAGGTAGTAAATGTTTTTTTTAAAAACTGGCTCTCTTTTCCCTGTCATAGTTGAATTATACATGAAAAATATTGCCTGTGAAAATTTTTGGATGTCACAGAGTTGCATGAAATTTGTTTCCTCTTAGCTGATCATTTTGACATTTTAATATGTCTAAAATGAAACTTTGGGTTAGCTAAAATTGGATTTTTGTTTTGGTCTTTCTTTTTTGTTTTCAGAATTTGTTTCCACACATAAAATCATATCTTTGACTTGGTTTTATAGATTTCTTTTCTCTCTGGGGGGAAAAGACAAAACTTATTTGATGGTTCTTTTCCTCAAAAAAAAATCCTCTATAGCTATTATGACAGCCCGTTTTGCTGAAAGATCTCTTTGTTTTTTCATGCTTTATTGATTATACACTGACTTGGAGAGACAGGGATTTTGTGGAATATTTGAAATAAAAATTTAAAACCTTCTCTTTTTTAGATAATATAGCTCAAGAGATGATACCTAGTCAAGATGGAGAAGCCACTTTATCGTCTGTCACACAAGAGCAGGATTCTTCCCTGGACATCCCCAGAAAATCTGGTGAGACTGAAGAAAGAAACAAGAGCCCATCTCCCATCACAGTGGTTTCTAGTGTGACTCAGCTACCAAGAAAGTCAGAATACTTGGCAACTACTGTCTCAGCTACTGCCATGCCTTTGTCTCTGTCAGTTACTCCAGGTATGGAAATTAAGGTTACAGAGTCTGGATCAATGTTATGGACTGAGTACATTCTGTGAGATGGCATGGAATTTAGAGTGGTGATGCATATACCCATATAAATGAGCTGCAGAAGGAAATGGCAAAACCGCTCCAGTGTCTTTGCCAAGGAAACCCCAAATGGGGTCGTGAGGAGTTGGTCATGACTGAAATGACTCAACAACAACAACAACCTATACACAGATTATCTAGAAGCCAAACTAGGTAGGGGCAAAAGAGATTTGTCATTCTCTGGAATACCTGGAATGGTCCGGCATATCCAGAGGTCAGCATAAGATGTCATTTGTGGGATTTTAAGAGAATATTTGGATTTAACGGCATCTCAAAAAGCCTGGATCAATCACTGAGCTAAACCTAGGTTATGGTTTATCTCATGCTCATTCAAATCAAGTCAAGTTGATAAGTATTTTTAAAGTACTATGTTCCAGGCATTAGGCTAAGCACTGAAGATACAAAAAAAATCAAAAACATTCCCTGCCCTTAAGGAGCTCTTGGTCTAATGTGGGAGATGGCGTGTAAAAACCTATGTGCAAATAAGCTGTATGTAGAATAAATCCAGCCCAGTATAATAACTCTTCAGTCTACCCAGGTCTATCTTAATTTGCAAGATTTAGCTTTGTTTACTGACACGTTTTTTCAGAGATCTTAAGCTTGGAAATGACCTAGGGTCAGGTTTTACCTACTGGGGCTGTTTTGAGCTGGAGAAAAGTCCTGAATGTTTTTTTTGTTTCATTCTTTTTGGTGATGAACTATTGGTTGAGCTTTCTTATATGGCACTTTTATATGGAAGGTAAGATAGGAAAGGACTGGACCTTTGATTTTAATGGCAGAGGGAGCTTCTGTGTCAGGAAACTCTTTTTATCAATGCAGGCCAGCAACTCCTTGTATTAGGCTGTGCTCTAGAGCATGAGGGGTTAAATATTTTTGCCCAGGGTCACACAGCCAAAATGTGTCAGAAGTGAGACTTGAACTCAGGTTTTCCTTGCTTTGAGGACAGCTCTTTAAATGCCATACCTCACTGCCTCTCCATAGTAGATGCTCAATCAGTGTTTGTCGGCTTTTGGAATGTAGCCACCAAAGTTGTAGTGAGTTCATAATCTGGCATGTTGTTTAGCCATTTTTCAGGAGTGTCTGACTCTTCATGACTCTATTGGGTTTTCTTGGCAAAGATACTGGAGTGGTTTGCCATTTTCTTCTTCAGCTCATTTTACAGATGAGGAAACTGAGGCAGACAAGGTTAATTGACTTGCCCAGGGTCACATAGCTATTAAGTGTCTGAGGCCAGATTTGAATTTAGAAAGATGAGTCTTCAGCTTTTCTCGGTAACACAATGATCTAAGACAAGTACAAAAGACTCATGAAAGAAAATGCTATCCATATCTAGATAAAGAACTTTATGGACTCTGAATACAGTGTATCAGTAATTAAGGTGGGACTTTTTTTACTGTCAAGTGTCCTTGATGAGTCTGGCCTTTGTTTCTTTGATTAAATCAGGAGTCTTTGATGACGTGCTTACCTCCAGGGAAAGCTCAGTTTACATGGGTTTGAGTCGTATGTTTGTGATGCCGGAAGCTTTTAGGTCATGTGGGTCTGAGTTGCATGTTGTGACACCCTTTGAACCTGTTTTGCCTTTGGGGGCTCACTCATGGAAGAAGTGTTGAGACTCTGAGCAAGCCATTGTAACTGCCCCCTTTTCCCCTGAACTTTGCTAACCCAGACCCATTGTTTCTTCTCTGGAAGCTATGAATTGTGATTTGGTCTGTTTATATTGTCTCTGTTTGTAATTTGTATTTGCTCTGAAGTTCAGGGTGCTGGCTTTTCCCCCTGAACTAAGTGAATGATATATGTATGTTTGATTAAACTGGGATTGTTAACCTCTTAAAGTTGCTTTCCTTAAAAAAGCAGATCCAAGAACCTGTGCTGGCAGCTCTTGTTGCTTGTCTTGTGTTGGTCTTTTACCCCCACAACAGTTGCTAGCCACATTGTTGCTACATACAGATCGAAGCATATTTTTCCTTTTATTCTTTTTCGTGCTTTTTTTTTCCCAGAAAGATGAGTCTTCCTGACTCTAGGCCTAGCACTCTATCCACTGTGCCACCTAGTTGCCCATAATGGGGCAAACAGACTAATTGAGTGGTGAAAAGAAAAACAATCTTGGTGACTTGTGACAGGTTCTTTTCAGCTCTAATCTATGATCCTATGATAATTCTATGACTTCCTTTCCCAGAAGAGAAACCTCTAATTAAAAATGAATGAATTGACTTAGTTCAGGGAAGCCCCTCCTTATTGCCAAGAATAGTTTATTTTGTGTTTTAGGATATTGGTATTTGACTCTTGCTTGAGAAATTGGGGTTCATATTAATGTTTCTCATTTTCTGTGATAATTTGCTTGTTGTCCTGTCCTAAAAAACATTAAAAACAATTCTTTTTAAAATTGATAGCCTTAACAGTCACTGACTCAAAAGAAGAGACATTACCTCCAGCCTTTGACCCTTCAGTGACCTTTCCAGGAATGATGGAAGAGACAATGGATATTTCCCTGACATCTGCTTCTGTAACTTCCACCATAAGAACTGTTCCATCTATAAGACACATTAGTACTTCTGTGACATATGACCTGGAACAGATGGAATCACAAGGTATCTGTATACTGGAAGGGAGCATTTTTGGGAGGGTGCTGGTGAAGGGTGTTTGAGTGCAAAGTAATTTCTTTTCAGAAGTCTTGATGGGGGTTTCTTCTTTGACTAGATTGGACTAGGTCAGGGGTTGGGAACCTGTGGCCTCGAGGCCACATGTGGCCCTCTAGGTCCTCTCCTCAAGTGTGGTCCTTTGACTGAATCCAAACTTCACGGAACAAATCTCCTTACTAAAAGGATTTATTCTATGAAACTTGGTCTCAGTCAAAAGGCCACACCCGAGGACCTAGAAGGCCACATTTGGCCTTGAGGCTGCAGGTTCCCCACCCCTGGTCTGGGTTGGAAGTTTGAGCTAAGTGTGGTGGGACATGCCTGTAATCACTGCTGCTGGGCTGAGGCTGATCTCTTCAGCTTAGGATTTCTGAGCTGCAGTTTATCTGATCTAAGCAATCTGGTGTCCTCATTAAGTTTAGCACCAATATGGTGTGCTCCTAGAAAGAGGGCAGTGGCTACCAGGCCACAAGGATGGGAGAACTGGCCCACATAAGAGACTGAGCAGGTTAAAATTCCTGTGTCAATCAGGAGTGTGATTTGGCTCGAGAGGGGCCTCTGCACTTCCAACCTGGAAGAGATAATGCAACCTAATCCAAAAAAAGAAAGAAAAAAGGTTTGTGTTATCCTCAACCTGATTACATCTTTTTGCTCTTTACTCACATATCAAAACCATTATTCTAATGACTTTCCTCTATGACTAGAAGGGTGGTACCTGACCTGGTTGGAACAGTTATTTCACTTAAAACTGGTAGCCTAGACAGAAAAATTAACATGCTGTGATATTTGATAATGACTAGAGATGCTGAAACCATAGATGATGTCCTAGGGTCACCAAACTACATAGTTTGAAGGAATATAGAACCCCTTCCCATTAACTCTTACAAAAGTGACTTTCTTCCCTCCTCCCTTCTCTACTTTTTTTCTTCCTTTTTCTATGCCTCTCTTCCCTCCCTCCTTTATTCCTCCCATCCTTCCCTCCCTCTGTTCCTCCTCCCCTTCTTCCATTCTTACCTCTGTTCATTCTTTCCTCCTTTCTTTTTGTCCTTGTTCCCTCTCTCCTCCTTCCCTCTTTTCTTCCTCCACTCCTTCCCTTCTTCCCTCAATTCATCCTTTCCTCCTCTTTCCTTCATCCCTCTTTTCCTCCTTCTTCCTTTCCATCCCTCCTTTCCTACATCCATCTCTTCTTCCCTTTTCTTTCTCCTCCCTTCCTCTGTTCTCCCTTTCCTCCCTCCTTTCCTCCTCTCCTCCTCTCCACCTCTCTTCTTTCCTTCCCTTCCTCCTCTCCTTCCTTCCTCTCCTCTTTCCCTACTCTGGTCCTCCTTCCCTCCTTTCTTTCTTCCCTTTTCCCTCTCTCTCTTCTCTTTTCCTTCCTTCCTTCCTTCCTTCCTTCCTTCCTTCCTTCCTGTTTTATTAATTCTTGCTATTTTCACACCAGCAACATTTCTCAATATAGGAATCTATTTTTTCCCCATTAAGCTTTTCCTTATAACAGAAAATGAAAATTAATTGGATTGATCCAGCAATCACATGTTGCATCATTCCATACTAGTGATGCTCCTCCTTTCTACTGAGAGAAGGAAAGTACATTTCATTATTTGTTCTCCTAGGCCAAGATTAATTATTTGAATTAAAAACCATCTGTCTTATTTTTTTTAGTTTATAGTACTGATAGTACAAAGGATATGTGAGATGTACAAATCTAGATACATCTCTATCCCAAATGTTCAAATGGACAATTTGTGCCTGACCTATGGTAGAGCCTTCCAAGCTTATGTTGGATTGATCAGCCACAACCGAACACCCTGTACCTTGATCCCAACATTGTGATGTCACTGGTCCTCTTCAAGTATGAAGGACAAACAGCAACAAGAATTAATAACATTGTGTACATTGTTCTCCTGCCTCTGCCTATTTTATTAATCTGCATTTGCTCATTTAAGACTTTCAGTTCATCTCAAAATTCTTAATATTCTTTATTTCTTATAGTGAAGTAGTATACCTTTACATTCATGGCATAATTTGCTCAGCTATTCCTCAATCAATGGGTTCGTATTTTGTCTCTAGGTTTTTTCAACTCCAAAAACATTGCTAGAAATATTTGGGCATATGTGGGAGCCTTTCTTTCTATCTTTAATGTCCTTGAGTTATGTGTGTACCTTTAAAAGGGATAATTTAGAGTTGAGTGCAGTCAGAGTTTATCTTCCTCTTCTTTTCACGTTACTTAGCTTTTCTTCAACATGACTTCATTTATTTGAAAGTGCTGAAACACAGTGAGAAACTGAGGGAAAAAGGTCATCTTCTCCCTCTCCTCTCTTCCTCCTTTTTTTTAACCTCACATCTTTTATTTTTCTTAATCATTACGGAGAGAATTATAATGGAATGTCTTGTGTTCATTGGGAATTCAGGACTAAATCTTCCTGTCCCAGTGATTGGGAGAAATAAACCAGACTGAGCTCTTAAATCAAGGCCAAGCTGCTAAGTAGTTAGCTCACTTCCAACATTTGCTGGTGTCAAACATTCTGGGTAATTAATAGAGTGGGTGCACTGTGTATTCAACTGTCAAACATTCAGAACAGTTTCACAAGTAAAATAAATTTGTAATTGGATAATCTTACTACTGGGTCTGCATCTGCTTAGAATTCTTGGTGAAGGCAATTTTATTTAAGAGAACACAAAATTGTACTCCATGGAATAGTATGCCCTTCTATTTGAAGAATGTAATGAAAAGAAATGTACCTTTCTCGCTTTTTGCATGTAACCAACATTTCATTCAGTAAGATTAATTTATATTATTGTAGGGATATTTGAAATTATCTTCATGTGATGTTTTCACAAATTCTTTGTAAGAAAGTAAATTACTGAAGGTTTCAAAAGAGTGTTTCACAGAGAACCAATGAAATGGAGAAAAAATAGAAGATGAATAAAGGAAGAGGGACAGGGCAATTCTGAAGGAAAGTTCATCTTTGGAAAGAGGAAGTCTAAATTAAAGTAACTGATAGAGTTATTAATATTGTAACCACACAAATAACCGTATGTCGTGTCCATGGAGCTGGGGCACTAATCCTCTCTTCCACTAAAGGGCCTCTTTCAGCTCTGGATCTAAGTATGTTGACTAGATTCAGTTCTGAGGGGTGAGGAAGTTCTGTCCTCTGAAGAGTGGGATCACTCTCTTTTTTCCCCCTTGAACTTGTTACTTCTTTATACCTCCTGCTTCAGGACCCTAGGGAAAAATCTCTTAAAGTGTAGATTTGGTTCACGTCTAAGGTTTCCCAAAAAGGAGGAAAGTAGACAGATTCTCAGTGTTCACTGTGAACCAGGTATAGGATAGCTGTTTATTTCCACTATACACACACACACAAAAAACTTGGCTCAAGAGACAGTCAAAGACTTTAACAAGGTGCAGTAATATATAACTACTGTTAGGCTCTCCCTGGAGGCTGAGACTTAAATATCAAAAAGTGAAATTGTTTACTGAATTCTTTCCTGAATCAGCATTAGGTCCATGGCTTCTGGCCAGTCAGTTTAGGGGTTGGACTTATCTTCTTTCTGATGGTCATCTATAAGAAGTAGTGCTGGAGGCCTATCAGCACCAGCTGAGGACCCAGAATCTCCCCAAACTTTCCAACTTATAAGGTTGCCTTCAAGGCATGTCAGGATCACTGCTCAGTTGAATTATTTTTTTTTAAAAATTAAATTAGTTTTTTTACATTTTAAGTTCCTGTTTCTCTTCCTCCCTACCCACTCCCCACTAGAGAAGGCCACCATTTAACACAGATTTATAAATATATGTAAAACCAAACTATACATACTTCTATTTATCAGTTCTTTCTCTGGAGGTGGATAGCATCTTCCTTCCTGGTCCTTTATAGTTGATTTGGGTATTTATAGTACTCAGAATAACTTGGTTGTTCACAATTATTCTTTGAAAAATATTGCTGCTACTATGTAGAACATTCTATTGGTTCTGCTCGTTTCACTTTTCATTATTTCATGCGAGTCTTTCCATTTTTTAATATCAACCTGCTCATCATTTCTTACAGCTCAGTAGTATTCCATCACAATCATATACCACAATTTGTTTAGCCATTCCCCGCTTGATGGGCATCCCCTCAATTTATAGTTCTTTGACACTACGAAGAAAGCTGCTACAAATATTTTAGAACATAAATTCTTTTCCTTTTCCCTTGATCACCTTGGGAAACAGACCTAACAGTGGTATTGCTGGGCCAAAAGGTATCCAGTTTTATAACTCTTGGAACATAATTCCAGATTGCTCTCCAAAATGGTAAGATCAGTTCGCAGTTCCACCAACAATGTATTAATATTCCACTTTTTTCCCACGTGCAACATTTGTCAGTTAACATACTCAAGAAAATAACAAAACAGAAAATGTAGCCAAAGATTGAGGCTCAGTTTAGCCTATGCAGGATGTGAACCCTCCACCATATATTTCCAGCTGCCACAGAAGAGTTTGATATTCTCCGAAGACAGAGACAGAGAGAGATAGAGAGAGAGAGAGAGAGAGAGAAAGTGATAGAGTAGAGAGACAAAGAGAGAGAGAGTGGGAGAGAGAGAGACAGAAAGTTAGGAAGAGAGAGAGAGAGAGAGAGAGAAAGAGAGAGAGAGAGAGAGAGAAAGAGAGAGAGAGAGAGAGAGAGAGAGAGAGAGAGAGAGAGGGGAGTTTATGAGAGAGACAGAGAAAAAAAGCAGAGATAGAAACAGAGAGAGACAGAGGGACAAGGACAAAGACAGAGAAACACAATCGAAGACAGCGACAGACAGACAGAGATGTAGAGGGTGGGGGGAGGCTAGGAATGAAAAAGAGACTTGAAAAATTAATTTCTTTGGTGGCTTGAGGGAAAAGGCTCCAAAACTTTGATATTTAACAAAGCTAAATAAAAAGTATTAAGAAGAAAACAGATCTGATACTTTGAACACTGATACTTGGCGTAGCTAAGTAAATTTTCATTCTCCATTGAAGAAAAAACTAATACCTTTTCTTTTTTACTTAGCTATGCTGAGTGCACTACCGAGCTTATGTAGTCGTCATAGGAGATAGGAAATATATGTATGACTTCATTGATATAGGGGACTTCTGGATGAGGAAGCTTATTCTATCCGTGCAGGTCAGCATCTTCTCTGAAATTTATGAGTCTTAGAGGGTTGCTGGGGCACTGAAAAGTTAAGTGACTTGCCCGCAGCCATATAGGCAATATGTGTCAGAGGAGAAACTTGAACTCATACCATCCTGCCCAGGAGCTCAGTTCTCTATTCTTTTAATGTAATTTTTGAGGAAGGAATATGTGCTTTTCAGCCATTATAGTTAAAATGGAAGAAGTACTTAAATTAATCTATCTGAATTTTCATCTGTCTGAGTTTTCTATTTGAATGAACATTCCTTCTTTTAGAGAGAACTTCTTTTCTATTTGCCAGCTTGTTATGTGACTATTAAATTCATCAGGTAGCTGGAGATGTGATGGTGGAAATGTGAAGAGGATTCAATTACAATTGCATCGGGGGCCACTTCAAAGATCAAAGGATTCATTTGTAAAATACATTTAAATGTTTTGCTTTCAGTGGCTGCTGTTTGGTCCTATAAGATTAACGAACAACAGAATCAAATTGAATAGTTTATTGCTCCTGGGGATTCTGCAGTATTGTGTTAAGGATGTTCGTCACTTCAGTTATACTAAGGATGAATGCAGATTGTGGCTAAGTGTTGTGGAAATGTTTCTAATTCTAATTTGGTCTCAGTGAGCAAGCCACTAAAACATGCATAAATATGGGAAGAGTGAAAGAGAAGAATGCTGTTATGGGATGGAATGATAGAACACTTTCTGTTATTTTGGTGGCAAAATGAGTGACAGATATACACACCCCAATATTGACTGAAATAATGAGTTTTTAAATAGGACTGTGGTTTTATAATCTTATATTACATAGCTTTAAACAAATGAAGCTTCTGCTATGCTAGATTTAGTTGCATGAGGTACAGAGGGGGAAATATGGTTTGTGCTTTTTCATTTTCTTACCTGCTTCAAGATTTTTATTAAAATATCTATCTAAAATAAAAACCTGATTCACAAAGTACAACGATGCTATCATAAGAATCCCAGTTGTTGATTTCCTTTATCTTTATGATTTAATGGATCTTTGATTTCATCAGTGTGGCGATTCCTTTCTACATTGGCAGATCACATCCTATCTATGTACTCTCACCCTGTGTTATCTCTTTTCCATGAATTTCAGAAATCTTTCATAGGAGATTCTTTACATGTGCTGGGGAGTTTTTTCCTGGATCTTTTGACATAGGGAGGAATATATAAATTTTCGGTTGATTTTTCTCTCACACTCATCACATGACTGGCTCACCTCCCTTTCTAGTTACACATTTCTCTGATAACATCCGTTACTTAATTGCTCTTACACAATTCTTTTGTAGCAATTTGCTGTAGTCTTCTCATGCTGTCATGTACCTTTTCATTGGTTTTTGGGTGACTCTCAACTTTAATTCTTCGGAAATTGTGATATTCTATGACTCACAGGTAGGATCACCAAAAGAATACTGTTGTTAAAAAGGAGTCTTTATTTCTAGGAGAAACTTAGACTCATTAAAAGTATTGCAAAATTTCCCAGACAATGCAGCCTGCTCCCTTCCTGCTGTTCAATTATAAGTCCAATTTGTGTCAATGTGTAGTGCTTGTCTAAGATATATGTACTGATGGATTATGCTAAAGAGTTTTCTATCCATCTACCTATTGTTTGGAAAATAGAAATTCTTTATCCATTTGTTTTTTCTTATTTGGATAATTTCGCTTAACTTTTTCAGGGTGATTATGGATCTCAATTCAGGGTTCAGGGATTTGGTGCAATCAGAACAATGTCATTAACAAAGAGGAGTGCTTGGAGATCACTATCTAGAGGAAATCCCTCTTCAATTTGGCTTCTGTTCTGGCTATATGCCATGACAGAAACATCATTATCAAGTCTCTATGTTTTATGTATTTCTTGATATTAATATTCAGTGTCATTGAACAAAATCATCTTTTTTTTTACAACTTTCAGGGAATCTTTTGTAATTTTGACATTTGCATGGGAAAAACTTTTTTGGAGGAAAACTTTTAAGGTGGTCTTTTGATCTGACCAAATCAAAAGATTTTTTTCTTACACCTTTTAGTTGATTGTTTGACTCTATAGATGTGGTTTGCTGTAAAATATCCTAAAAACCTATCTGTTCCTATTTCATACTTTTATCAAAGATGTCCTAGATTTATTCTCATAAAATTTTATAGAGATGGAAAAGTAGGCATATAGGTTCAATAATTATTGATATTTTTGCTCTCTTTCTCCCTCCCTTTTTCTCTCTGTCTTCTCCCCCCCTTCCCCTTTCTCTCTCTTTCACTTTGTCTCTGTCTCTCCCCAGTCCCTTCATCTCATCTTCTTCCCCCACCCCACTCAACCCTTTCTCCGCTTTTCCTCTTTTTCTCCCTTCCCACCCCTTCCTTCTCCCTTCTTGCCTCATCTCACTCCTCCTCCCTCTCTTTCCCTCTCTCTTCTCTCTCTCGAAATAAGGTCTGAGATTTTTTTCTCCCCAAGTCATGGTTTTCTTCCCTCTTTCAGATATCTAAAGAATGGTTTTAAAAATATAGTAAATAATTTTGTTGTCTAGTCCTAGAATCATCATTCTCATGTGTACGGAATTGATGTTATATTTATAGCACTTTATTGCTAGCACAGAGATTTTAAATGCTTATATATTCCTTCTCATGGTTCAGTGAATCTCAGTGCTCAGGGTGGCTGTCATTTTTTGCTGGGCTTTTAGTACTTTAAAACACTGTAAATTCATATTGGTTGCCCTATATTATAATGAAACTTTGTTCACAATCTCTGTTGTCATTGGCGTGCATTTAAATTGATTTTTGTGTTATATTTTCTTTAAAGAATTTACTTTTTTATATAATTATAATTAAGTATTGTCATAGTGTTAATCACTTTTATTCCTTTCTCTGTGCTTTTATTTTTATTTCTTTGCTTTTACTCTTTTCTGTTAGAAGGTTGGAACTACTTAAAAATGCTCCTCTATTTGTTAATAGTACTTTATTATCTTATGAAAACAAAATGCTTAATTTGATATATGTTAATCAGAAGCTTAGAGGGATGCAGCAAGGCACTTTAGAAAGACCATGGTTTTGGAAGTCAAGAAAGCTATGAGTTCTAATCTCAGGCCTAGAGCTAATTAGCTGGATTAAATTGTGAGCTCCTTTTACTTTCTCTGCATCCTTAGTGCTTAGCACAGTGCCTGAAATATAGTAGGTATTTAATAAATGTTTATTGACCTACTGTATGATCTTGGCGAAAGAATGTAATTCTCTAAACCTCAGTCTATCAATAAAATGAGGGATCTGAACTAAGACTTGATTTTTATGAATATTTCTCATTATATCCCAGTGGTCACCCTTTGTATCCCAAAATTACCCTTTATATACCCATTATATCCTAAGCTACTCTTGTGAAAATTAAGTAGGGCTTTTGTTAGGTGATATGGAGATATTGAAGAAAGAGGGGAGTAGGTACTAAAAAACAGTTATAAATCATATTATAAACTGTGAATCAAATGATTCTTGCTTAGTTTCTTGAATGATCTTTTGCTTAAGTGAATTATTCAAGACAACATCAGTTCAGGTCGTTAATCAATAACAGGCATTTAATAAGCACCTACTATATGCCAGATACGGTGCTAGTAGGCACTGGAGACAAAAATACAAAAGTAAGCCAGTCCTTGCCTTTAGAGAGTTTACATTCAATTAGAGAGATAAAAATGCATATTGGGGAATGATATAGCTTTGGTTGAGGCAGTCATAAGGATTTTCAGTGGAGCCATTGGGCAGTAGATTGATATACCTTGTCCAATAGCATTGATAGTCTTGACTTGGTTATTATTCCCAGAGCAAGAGGTAAAAAGTGGAGATGGCGAGGACAATACTTTTTGGAGAGGAGAGTACATACTGGCTAGGCCTTGGTGACCTAATGGGTGGGTAGATGGGATCAAATGATCTGAATGTCTTGGGATGAGAATTGACTTATTCACTCCAATTCATCTAACTCCGTTCTTCAAATCCCCCAAATGTATGGGCTGACTCCTGGGGAAAAGGGGAGGCTGTGGCATATTAACATTTAATGAATTAATTTTAATGCGTAACATACCAAACCACTTTAATTGCTCTCTCTACAGACTCATTGGATTTCTTTGTCCTTTGGTTCTCATTCACTTTTTCTCATATGGTTGTAGTTAGTGTATTTTATAAAGGTCATTCCAGATTTTTTTATATTCCTCTTTCTTTTCAGTTTCGAATTACATTAGGCTGCTTCCAGTTTTTTTCAGTTACATATAATGCTTAATGAATTAGTTTTAAATGTAGCAGGCAGTTCTAGGTGCTCAGCCCTGAGGCTCATAGATTTCTGACTTGTGAGAATTAAATTAATCCTTTGTGAAGGGGGTTGTTCCAATGCTTGGGCCAAAGGCTTTATCCTGGACTATTACTATGGACTCTCACTCTGTGATTTGGGAAGATTACTATGATTATTGTTTTTAGAAAGGCTCACTACCTTTGTGGTTAATGTGATAATGTATAGTTAGCTATTGGAACAAAAGATTCCTTGGAAATGGACAGCAGGTGGCAGAAGCATTAAAGGTACTTTTGATATTTTAGTAGATAGCTACGTCAACAAGAAATCAAATTTCTTTAAAAGGTGAAGTGAGAAATACACGAGAAAAGGGATATTGGTAGAAATGGTATATCACTGGGGCTCTGGAAATAGCTGTGGGACATATAAATAGCTGGCATTTCTATAGTGGTTAAAGGTTCGCAAAACACTTTACATATTCTCTCATTTGATCCTTACAATAACCCTGTGAAGTAGGTGCTATTATTATCATATTTATAAAGATGAAGAAACTGAGCCTGAGAGAAGTTAAGTGACATGTCCATGGTCATTAAACTTGTATCTGAAGGACTGGAATACAGATTATTCTGACTCCAAGTACTATCTATTGCTCCACCTAGCAGTTTGATTTATATATAAAAATAAATAAAAATAGGGGGAACTTGAGGTAGTTAGGTGGCACATGGGATAGAGTGTTGGACCTGGAGTCAGGAAGACTGGAGTTCAAATCTGGCCTCAGACACTGACTAGTTGTGTGACCCTGGGCAAGTCACTTAACCCTGTTTGCCTCAATTTCCTCATCTGTAAATGAAGTGGAGAAGGGAATGGCAAACCATTCTAGTATCTTTGTCAAGAAAACCCCAGATGGAATCATGGAGAGTAGGATATGACTTAAAACAACTCAACAACAAAGGGGAACTTCCGTTTGGGATCCGGGTCCAAGTGTCTCCAAGTGTGAGACTATTTCAGTGTGGTTGTGGTCCCTATATAAGAGAAAAGTTTCTTCTTTTTTCTTGAATTAAAATAAAGCAAGCATTTTATTTGCTCAACTTTTCTGAGTTTAGCCAGCCCCCAGATGACAGACGTTTAGTGCTCCACTGGGCTTGGGAGAGACAGAAGCCTTTCTGTCTACGTAGAATCTGCCAGAGTTTGCACTTCTCTGGAAGTTTCAAAAAACCCAGTATCACCCACACTGTGATGATGTTTCAAATTAGTACCTTAGTGGAGAAATTAATATGGCAATTTTATTTAACATAGGGACTAGGTAAGTTAAAGAGCCAAATAGCAGAAAGATTATTAATATTTCTCCATTTAGTGAAACCCATTTAGTTTTTCAATGGATAAATTTTGTTTTGACCCACATACAAAATCCCAGCATACTGGTACTTGAGTTGAATTATATAATCTACTCCTTAAACAGTTAAATAAAAGATCATTAAAGTGTGACCCTGACTGATAGTATATGTAACTTTATACTATAGTAATTTTCCAGTTGTTAAAAAGAAAGAATCAAGGCAGATATATAAATTAGTGAACTTATTGTCTCTCCTGTCCAAGACCCTTTCATTTCCCAGCTTCTCTATTTCTAGAAGGGGCACCAGTGGTCTTCCAGGCAATCAGGTTTCCAACCTGGTGTTTATCTTTGATTCCTCACTCAATTTTCCTTCACTAATGTCTCTGTCTCTGTCTCTTTATTTCTACTGAGATGGCCCTCTCCGCCTTCCCTCCCATTCAGCTCTTCATCACCTGTTGTCTGGATTACTTCGATAGCCTACTAACTAGTCTCCCTGACTCAAGTTTCTTCTTTTTCAATCTATCCTCCATATAGCTGCCAAAATGAGTTTCCCAAAATTCAAGTTTGAGCATATCACTCTGTTTAGCAACTCTAATGATTTTGTATTACCTATTAATCTCTCTTTAGCTTTTAAAACCTCCCACAGCTTGGCCAGAACCTACCTTTCCAGGCTTGTTATACATTACTCTCTTTCCAACACTCTAGGGTTCAGTCAAACCGAATTTATTGTTGTGTGTGTGTGTGTGTGTGTGTGTATTTTAATAAACTGGAGTGTTGTGAGGATCAAATGAGATAATGGATATAAAGCACTTTGCAAACCTTAAAGTGTAATCCAGATGCCAGTTATCATCATCATCACCATCACCACCATCATCATCGTTACTATTATTATTATGATTAATATACAGTTGATGATGACGTCTCTCCTTGAGTGTCCTACTCAATGTTTATGGAGCAATATGGAGGTGTGCTATTAAATATTTAACAACAAGGCTCTCTTGAAAAGTATACACACTTTCAAATTTAATCTGCCTTGTTAATGTAAGTTAACAGTGAGTTTGTTAGTCTTTCAGTGATATTTTCTATAATAATCAAACAGCACCATGTCTACAGATGTCTTTTTGTGGGTGTTTTTTAGAAGAGGGTCAGGAGTTTTATAAGTACTCTCAGTTATAGCAGTTACAACAAAGGTATTTTCTCACAAAAAGAACAGTCTCAGCAATATGGCACTTATTCCCACTTTCTTAAGTCTAGACAATCAACAAAATAATAAACCAAGTTTTAATTTATAGTGATTGATGATTTCTGAGGTGTAGATATTTACACTCAAGTTTTAACAAGCAGTTCTTCCAAGATGGTTAGAGTTGTCTCTGGCACTCTCCTGTGAGTCACAAATGATGCTCCATCTCTTGCTTCTGCACCTTTGCATTGGATATCCCTCCATGCCTGACATGTCTTACCACCTTACCTTTGCCTCTTAGAATTCTTGTTTCCTTTATAACACTGTTCAAGAACTATCTACACTCTTTCCTGACTCCTTCTCCCCACCAGCAGCTGCCTCCTACCCAAATATTTACCTAATTTATTTTGTATACATTTTGAATATACTTATGTATTCATTTTGTTTCCACCAAAAGGAAATAAGCTTCTTGAGAGCTTGCTGTTTCATTTTTGCCTTTATCTTTTCAGCACCAAATGCCTGACACAGAGTAGATAATTAATATATGATTGAATTTTAATCTGCTATTTAAAGTTGTCTCATTTATGTTATAATAATTGTGCATATTGCTCATTTGGTTCTGTTTGGTTGGCTCTGCACCGTGAAAGACAATGAGCTAAAGAAGGATTTAATTATTCACAGGTATCGAGGGCTTAAATAAATAAAAAAAGAGGGTATACTCATAAGTCTGCAGATAACACAAAGCTATGAGGGATAGCTAACACACTGGACAATAGAGTTAGGCTCTAAGAAAAATCTCTGTAGGGCAGAGAACAGGGCTGAATCTAATAAGATGAAATTCAGTCAGGCTAAATATAAATTATTATACTTGTTTACAAAAAAATCAACTTCACAAGTTCAAGTTGGAGAAAGCATGGTTAGACATCAGTTCTGAAAAAATTGTGGGGGTTTAGTAAATGGTAAGCTCAGGATGAGCTAGTAGTATGATATGATGGCCAAAATTGCTAGTGCTCTCTTAGGTTGCATTAAGAGAGAGACACAGGTTCCAGGAATGGGGAGTAGTCTCACTGTATTCTGTGATATTCAACCTAATCTGGAATATTTTGTTTGGCTTTGGGCTCCACAACATAAAAAGACATTAAGTTGGAGAGTGTCCAAAGGAAGACAACCAGTATGGTGAAGGACTTTAAATTTATGTAACCAGAAGATTAGCTGAAAGAATTGGGCATGGTTAGCCTGAAGAAGAGAAGACTCAAGAGGGATGTGTTAGGTGCCTTTAAATATTTGAAAAGCTATTTCGTGGAGGAGTGATCAGAATTGTTCTCTTTGGCCAACAGAAGAGCATGATCTAGAACAATAGTTGGAAGTTATAAAAAGGCCAACTCAAGCTTGATGTTGGAATGTTGGAGGGGATGTAGGAAAATTGGGACACTGTTGCATTGTTGGTGGAGTTGTGAACTGATCCAGCCATTCTGGAGAGCAATTTGGAGCTATGCCCAAAGGGCTATAAAACTGTGCATACTCTTTGACTCAGCAAGAACACTACTGTTATCCCAAAGAGATTTAAAAAAAAAGTAAAAAGACATATATACAAAAATATTTATAGCAGCTCTTTTTGTGGTGGCAAAAGAATTGGAAATTGAATTTTGCCCATCAACTGGGGACTAACTGAAGAAGTTGTGGTATGTGAATATAATGGGATAATACTATGCTATAATTAATGATGAGCAGGATGGTTTCAGAAAAACCTGGGAAGATTTACATGAACTGATGTAAAGTGAAGTGCAGAAGCAGGAGAACATTGTACACAGTAACAGCAATATTGTACCATGACCAACTGTGAATGACTCAGCTATTTTGATCAACACAGTGATCCAAGACAGTTGTGATAGACTTATGCTAAAAAATGCTATCTACCTCTAGAGAAAGAACTGATGGAGTCTGAATGCAGATCAAAGCATACTTTTGGAATTTTATTTTTCTTGGTTTTTGTCTGTTTTCTTTTGCAATATGGAATTATTTTTCATGATTTCACATGTATAATCTAAATCAAATTGCTTGCCTTCTCAAGGAGTAGAGAGGGGAGGAGGGGAGGAAGAGGATTTGGAACTCAAAATTAAAAAAAAATGAATGTTAATTTTTTACATATAATTGAGAAATATTTAATGAAATAAATAAAAATGTATTGGGAAGGCTAAAAATGATTGATGTCAGGAAAAACTTACTAACAACTAGAACTATCCAAAAGTGGAAGGAGCTACTTTGAGAAATGGCGGACTCTTCCTTCTTAGAAGTCTTCAGTCACAAGGTGGATGACCATTTGTCTGCTATGCGTTATGAGGTATTTCTTTCACGTATGGATTGGACCAAATGGTTGCTAGATCCCTTGCAATCCTGAAATTCTGTGATTCTGGGAAATAAAAACCTAGCTTTGATTCTACTAATGAGTCTTTCAGTTGATATTTGGTTTGAACATATTTCCCAGGTTACAAGTGCTTCTCTGAGTATTTTGTGCCTGCAGAATTATTCCAAAAAGTTAATGAAAACTCAATCCTTACACAACATATAAGCTTTTTCAATACTTTTCTTGCGTTTGGAATTAGTATCTCAAACTTTATCAATGTAATACAAATCTATAGAAGACTAAACAGCTAGATATTTTCATCTTATTTTATTTCAACAAATTAACTATGATGAGGGGATGGCATTTTGTAGTAGTTATTTCAAAAGTTCTTAGGTTAGTGGGTCTTTCCTAATCTCTGAGGGCCATCTGCTGGAGACTCACGTTACATACTCAAGCCTAAAAAATGTTTCTTATTTGACAACTATGCTTATACCAAATATAGAGTTTCTTAGGTGTATTTTCCATGAAGAATGAGCAATTTATAAAACTTACTTTTATCTTCTGACTTCCATGTCTTGTTTATGATTTGATGTCTGATGTCTTGAAATTCCACCTAAGAAGTAAATCCAATGCCATAGTGCTGGGACTGCTGTTTTTGTGAGAAATGACTTTGTTGCAATTGCTTTTCCCTCTTTGAAAAATGCCCCAAAAAGACATGTTTAGAAGAGGTGCTGCTTAATTTGTTGCAGAAAATATCATTGCAAGAAAAGTCACTGAAAGACTAATAAATTCACTTTTAAATATTGACCACCCTACTTTCTTTTTTTCTTCTCCCTCTTGAAAGTTAGCTATGATTTCATTTTAACCTTAGCAAAGAAAAATAAAAAGATTGATGGGAAGAATGACTTTCTTTCTAGAATTGATAGGAATTATTAGGCAGAAGATGTTGGCAAAATAACAACTCATTTTACTAAACGAGTGAGAATATAAAATGATGGTCTGCTGTCAGTCAATCAACAAGCATTTATGAAGTACTTACTATGTTCCTGGCTGTGTGCTAGGTGCTGAGGGTTCAAAGACAAAAGTGAAACAACCCTTGCCTTACGGAGCTTATATGCTCATTGAAGACAATGTGTGCACATATAAGTATAGATATAATATTTACAAAATGATTGCAAAGTAGGTTTGAAAGGAAGTGCACTAATAGCTTTAAAACCAGGAAAACTTCATATACAAGGTGATCCTTGAACTGCATCTTGAAGGAAACCAACAATGCAGATTAAATTTAAGAGTAAAAGGATTGCCTTACTCCAGTGAGGGCCCAGTTGAGATTAGATAATATAAAATTGTAATGATCCCAATTATTCTCATATTACTTGACTTGTTATGGCCTCATAAAGTACTGTGGAGATGTGAGATTATATGTCATGGTGAAGATGAAGAAAGGGTTTGGGAAGAGTAAGGCATAGACAGATATGGAATTATGAGATTGTATTTGGAAAAGGAATTTGATAGTTCTTTCCTTGGAAGCAGAACACTTTTGGGGTATGGCATTTAAAAAAGTTTGAGAGATATAATTTCTGGATAATTTAATCATTTTATTAATAATTTCAGAATTTTAATAAAAGGATGGTCATTTGGCTGGCTCTCTCTTAGACCAAAGACAATCATGGAGGTAAGCTCATAGTTCATATGCCTTTTTGGAAGAGGCATGTTCACCAAGGTGGCAATCATATCTGATTGGCTAACAATTAATGAGAGAATGAATATTACAATGAGGGGCTGGACCTGAACTTTGATTATATCACCTACTTCTTAAGTTAACCCCAGCCTTGTGAAATATATCAGTATGAAATATATCTCATTTATGCCCCCAGCCAAGCCAGAGTAGAACACAATGGCTGCCCTACCTGGGTGGGGTCCAGATAGAGAAAAAGATTAGTTCAGCCTTCAGAGATTGAGGTCTTTGAAATGAGGATTAAGAAAAAGGGGAAATCTGAATCTCCGTAAATCATTGGTTATAATCATTTCTCTCAGGGGTGATGGCAATATAAGGAGTATGTAAATTAGGTTGGATGAAGGAGTAGGTTGTGGGAATCGAGCAGATGGAAAACTGGGAAGTTAGGGCATTTGAGGCAATATTAACATGTTTGTTGAAGTCCCTTAGTATGAATGAGGGCAGGAATTGGGGTAGAGAGGGAGACTGTGAGCCAGACACTGAATTTATTGAGAAAGGAGGAAGAAAGATGCGGGATTGGTAGCTAACAGTCACCAAGATCTTTATTGGATGACAAATTTGGAGAGAGTAAATCTCAAAGGAAGGAAGATTGATGGTTGCTTGTGTCAGAGGGCACTGGAATACCTCTTGTTCTTCATTGCCTCTTCCAGATTGTGACAACGGGAAACAAGGAGTATGAGAAGATCCTTCCAGAGTTTAGTGAGTCATTGAATATGAGAGAAGTTTTCATCATACTGGAGAGAAAGGCATGGGATGCAGTGACATCTGGGAGACACCAGGTTTCAGTGAGAACTAGAAGATAAAAAGAGTATGAGGGAAAGAGGTCTAAAATGAAGGGAAGTTTGTTAACTATAAAATGGGAGTTCCAGAGGGCACAGGGTGTTGGCATGAAGTAGGACAGTGGGGAGGGGACGTACGAGTAAGCAGAAGGTAAAGAGGCAACCTCATCAGAACATGGAATTTTAGGAAACTGCACTTGGGATGACTTCTTTTGTTGGGATGAGTTGTCTTAGATACTTTTCACATATGCTATTAGGAAGAAATCACAGAAAAATATCAGTATTAAGACTGACTACGACAGCAGTTTTTCAAATTTACCAGGATTTTTTTTTACAGTTCTTAGCTGTGGAAAATATGGAAGTAAAAACTGGAAAAGAATTTTAGGGATCTGTGTATAAAGTAAGAAATGGAATTTATAGCTGATTATAGCCTATTTTGGCTGGGTTCAGAGAATGTCCTTCACCTCTCCCCTCCCATGCTGTTTAGTCAGGTATAGATCACTGAGCTTGGAGCGAGGAAGACCTGAGTTCACAAACCAGCCCCAGTCACTTACTAGCTGTATGATCCACTTAACTTCTTTTTACAACTCAATTCTCTCAACTATAAAAATGGAATAATAAGTACAGCTATCTCCCAGGGTTGTTGTGGGGATCAAATGAGATAATATGGGCAAATCACTTAGCACTGTGCCTGGAACATAGTGGGCAGTATATAAATGCTTATCCCTTCCCTTTCCTCCAGTCTAGTGGGACTGAATCTGGTTATCTGTTAAGTAAATTAAGCCTCTTGGATCAATCAGTTCCAGCCAGAAATTTTTGCAATGCATAAAGAAAAGAATCTGATCTATGTAGGGGTTGGCAAAACCACAACCTGAATAAGGGTTTTTGCCAACCTCTTATCAACAGAACACTAGACTAAATGGCAGATAGGCTTTTTTGTTTGTTTGTTTCAGTTTTAGTTCCTGTTGTAATAGATGTGGGTTGAAGTCAGTCATAGAACCTGTTGATTCCATTTCACAAGAAATGAGGATAATAAACCTTGTATCTATCTATCTACCTATGTACCTTATAATGTGACTTAGAAATATTATTTCTACATCATACTTTGTACTCTTTGACAGAAAGATATTGCATAAATATAAAGTATATAAAGCATTATGACAGTAAAACAGCTGCTAAGAGAGGCTGTCAGAAAATGACAAGATAGGGGAGACAGCTTAGAGAGGGAAAGAAAGGAAACAAATATATCTAGACATTTTCCCCTTATCATTTGAAATGGAACATTTCTTTTTTTAAGTGATATATACATCCCTGAGAATTACTGAGCATATCTCTCAATAACAACTTCTGTGACTAGACACATTTAATACTTCATTCATTCTGTCATCACACTGGAAGCATAATATGTCTATGTACCATCTCTTAAGTCTTGTTGCATGTTAGCTATTTGAAATAAAGGGTGCCTCCTTCCTGAGTCACAAAGGCTAGATATTATTAGATTTATTTATTATTTATTTATTTTTAACATCCTTTAAAAATTTTGAGTTCCAAATTCTCTCTCTTGCTCCTAATCTCTCCCCCCCGACACTGAAAAGGCAAACAATATGACATCAGTTTCACATGTGAAATCATACAAAAAATTCCCATATTAGCATCATTGTGAAAAAAGCAAAAAAAAAAACCCAAAGTGAGAAATTATACTTAAATTTGCACTTAGAACTTAGCACTTCTCCCTCTGGAGGTGAATAACAATTTTTTCATCATGAGTCCTTTGGAATTGTCTTGAATCAGCCTTTTGATTGGAGTAGCCAAGTCCTTCACAGTTGCTGTCACTATGCACAACGACTTCCTGGTTCTTATCTCTTCACTTTGTATCCATTCATATAGGTCTTTCTATGTTTTTTTCTGAAACCACACAGTTCATGATTTCTTATAGCACAATAGTACTCCATCATAATCATGTCACAATTTGTTTCACTGTTCCCAATTGATGAACATCCCATCAATTTCTGCTATAAATATTTTTGTACATATAGGTCCTTTTCCTTTTCCATTGATAAATTTGGGATATAGACCTAGTAATAGTTTTGCTGGATCATAGGGTACGAACAGTTTTATAACTCTGAGAACAGCTCCAGATTGTTCTCCACAATGCTTGGACCAGTTCACCTACTCCACCAACAGTTCATTAATGTACCAATTTCCCCTCAAGCATTTGTTATTTCTGATAGTTGTGAGGTGTTACCTCATAGCTATTTTAATTTGCCTTTCTCTAATCAATAGTGATCTAGGGCATATTTTCATATGACTGTAGAAAGCCTTGATTTTTTTTCTGTAACTGACTTCATATCCTTTGACCATTTATTAATTGGAGAATGGCTCTCATAAATTTGACTCAGTTCCCTGCTGTAAAATTTTTTGATATTACTTCATTGTCTACGGTACCTTTTATCAAAATGTAGTTTCCCTTACTATCTCTTTCAATTAGGTCTATTTCTGTTTTGTCTGAGATCACGATTGCTGCCCTTGCCCTCTTCAGTTCAACTGAAGCGTTATAGACTCTGCTCCAGGCCTTCACTTCAACTCTGTGTCTTTCTGTCCCAAGTGTGTCTGTTGTAAACAACACATTGTTGGATTCTGCTTTCCAATCCATCCTGCTATTTCCTTCCATTTTATGAGTTAGCTCATCTCATTCACATTCACAGTTATTACAATTCACTTTGTACATTTCTATCCACACCATTTTCCTGTTTATTCTTCTCTGTCTCTTTTTATCCTGTTCCTTCTCAAAAGTCTGTCTTGCTTCTGACTGCTGCCTTCCGCAATCCACCCTCCCCTTTATCCATATCTCTTATCCCCTTCCCCTATCTTCTTATTGGGTAAGATAGATTTCTATGCCCAAATGAGTATGTTTATATAGTGTTCCCTCTTTGAACCAATTCCAATTCTCCTCCACTATAAATGCTCTTTTTTATGTGCCCCTCTTTTACATGAGAAAATTGTCTCCACTCCACCTCTCTTTTCCCCCTTCTCTCAATTTATCCTTCTTTCTCACCCCTACATTTTTTTGAAGAACATCCCAACATAATTTACTCACACCCATGCCCTCTGTCTATGCAGACTCCTTCTGTCCTAATAATGATAAAGTTCTTTGGAGTTATGTGCATCATCTTCCCATATAGGAATGTAAACAATTTAACTTTATTGAGTACCTTATGATTACTCCTTCACGTTTACCTTTTTATACTTCTCTTGAGTCTTGTGTTTGAATGTCAAATTTTCTATTAAATTCTGATCATTCATTAGGAATGCTTGGATGCCCTCTATTCCATTAAATATCTGTCTGTCTCCCCTGCAAAGGATTATACTCATTTTTGATTGGTAGGTTTTTCTTTTTTGTAATCCTAGCTCCTTTGTCTTCCAAAATATCATATTCCAAGCCCTCTGCTCCTTTAACATGGAAGCTGCTAAATCTTGTGTGATCTTGACTGTGGCTCCCTGCTATTTGAATTGTTTCTTTCTAGCTGTTTCTAAATTTTCTCCGTGACCTGGGAGCTCTGGAATTTGTCTGTAACATTCCAAGAAGTTTTCATTTGGGGACCTCTTTTACTCAGGAAGTGGATTCTTTCAATTTCTATTTTATACTCTGCACTTAAGATATTAAGGCAGTTTTCCTTTATGATTTCTTGAAAAATGATGTCTAAGCTCTTTTTTTAGAATGACTTTTAGGTAGTTCAATAATTCTTAAATTATCTCTCCTTGATCTATTTTCCAGGCCAGTTGTTTTTGCAGTGAGATATTTCACATTTTCTTCTATTTTTTCATTCTTTTGATTTTGTTTATTGTTTCTTGATGTCTTGAGTCAAATAGACAGTATTCAGTCCCCCAAAGTGACAGTGACTTCAGTGTTCTGTACCTAGGATAGGAGTACAGTAGCACCCAGAAGTAGTATTTGGGCCCTAGAACTAGGCTGGGTGCATTGTGTGTAACATTCTGCCTTGGCATGAGGGACAGTGCTAAGGCCCCAGAACAGAAGGGAAGCACTTGGCCCTAGAACAGAGGAACTTTGATAGAACCCACAGTAAGGCAGAGGGCAGCATTTGGCTCCAGGAATGTGGCTAATTGAAAGGAGCAGCAGGCAAGACTCAGTGGGCTACTGATTGGCTATGTGAAATGAGAGTGAGGAGTGGAGGATGACTTTGAGATTGTGAACTTGGATGACTGGAAGGATGATGGTATCTCCTTTTTTTTGCGAATGTTATTTTATTTTTTCCAATTACATGTAAAGATAGTTTTCAACATTCATTTTTTATAAGATTTTGAGTATCAATTTTTTCCCCTTCCCTCTTCTTTCTCCTCCCCAAGATGGCAGGCAATCTAATATAGGTTATACATGTGCATTCATGTTAAGCCTACTTCCACATTAGTCATGTTGTGAAAAAAGAAACAAAACAAAAGGGAAAACCCACAAAAAGTGAAATAGTATGCTTTGATCTACATTCAGACTCTATAGTTTTTTTTCTCTGAATGTGGATAGTATTTTCCATCAGGAGTTTTTGGAATTGTCTTAGATCATTGCATTGCTGAGAAGAGCTAGGTCTATCATAGTTGATCATTGCACAATGTTGTTCTTACTGTGTACAATGTTCTCTTGGTTCTTCTCACGTCACTCAGCATCAGTTCATATAAGTCTTTCCAGGTTTTTCTGAAGTCTGCCTGCTCATCATTTCTTATAGCACAATAGTATGCCATTACATTCATATACCACAACTTGTTTAGCCATTCCCCAGTTGATGGGGGTCTCCTCAATTTCCAATTTTTTTTGCCATCACAAGAAGAGCTGCTATAAATATTTTTGTGCATGTTGGTCCTTTCCCCTTTTTTATGAGATGATGGTATCTTCTAAAAAGAAATTGAAAAGTTCAGAGGAGGAGTGGGTTTTGGGAGAAAGATGAACTCTATTTGAAACGTACTGAGCTTGAGATGCCTATGTATCATCCTGTCGTAAATGTCTAATGGGTAATTGGTATTATATACCTGGAGCTTAGAAAGAGACCAGGCTAGTTACATAGGTCAGTCAGTTAATAAATAGTTATTAAGTTCCTACTATGTGCCAGCCACTGTGGTAAGCACTGGACTTCCAGACATTAGTCTAGAAGTCATCTGCATAGAGATAATAATGGAATTCTTAGAAACTGATGAAGTCACCAAGAAAGACTGTGGAGAAAGGATAGAAGAAGCTTCTACAGAACCTTGGGTACACTCAGAGTTAGGGGGTAGGATATGAATAATGATCCAGGAAAAGTAACACCATTTGTTTTTAATTGTATTTGATCTATGTTTTGCTGCTGTTTACGTATTTATTTGCATTTAACCTATGTTGCTGTTTAAAAAATTTCAACATGTGTATTTTGTTTTTTACTTTATTTCACTTCTTATAAGAAAAAACCTTTTATATTTATCTTTTGTAAGAACCTTAATAAAAACACTTCACACTTGTGCTTTTCTTTCAACAACCCTGTGAGTAGTGACAGTATTACACGCACCATTTTACAAATGAAGAAACTGAGGTTCAGAGAAAACTTACCCAGGAACACACAGGTAGTAAATGTTGTCTTTTGACTCCAATGCAAGTGCTCTTTCCACTGACTATGACATACTGCTTCTTGCCATGTACCTTTCTTAAAAAGTTTTTAATCACACTTCAGATTATCCTGGACACTTATTTCCTTGGAATTTTCATTGTGATAATGAGAATTGATGTGATAATCTATCCTGTAATATGAAAGGATTGAAGTGTAAGATATTTGGTGGACACCAATTCTTCCTTTTCTCCTACCCCACATCATCTGATTTAAACCATGGATAATCTCATTTTAAAAGATGATATACCATTATTTTATAGTAACTGCATAAATAAAACATTCGTATTACTTAACGGTGTTTTGTTTTGACTTTTTCCTTTCTAGAGGGAGAGGAAGATGAAGACGAAGAAGTGGGGGAAGAGGAGGAGGAAGAAGAAGAAGAAGAAGAGGAAGATAAAGATGAAGACTCCTTGGATGAAAGCATGGAGGGTGACACTGAGCTGCCTGGATTTACTCTCCCCGGTATTACTTCCCAGGAACCCAGGTTAGACAGGGGAAACTTGGAACCATTGGAAGGAGTGTCATATCAGGTTCCAGATACTATCGAGTGGGAACAGCAGAATCAAGGCCTTGGTAAGAGCAACTTTTTCTAAATCTTTTCTGTTTGAATGAAATCCTTCCTTTTTATGTTAATCAGAAATGAAAATGCAAATATTTTGATTTCATGTTGTTGAACTGGATTGATGAATAAATCAATCAATAAATCAAAACAACATTGATCGATAAATGACAACACATTTGGGGAAAGCTTAACTATTGCTTTCATTATTCTTAGGTTTTGGGCTCTGAATTAATTTGACACTGCTTTCCTTCTCCTACCAATTGATCTCTTATTATCTGAAATCCAGAGAGGATTCCATTCATCCTTTCTGCACAGAAGGGTTTTAGGAGAAAGAAGCCTCCTGGAAGGGGAGGGGAAACAACTTCTTAATTAATCTGGTATCTATTGAAATCCACTGGTATTTATTTCAAAGGGGGCTGGCGATGAATGGTATTTGATGCATAGCTGTGAGAGAGATTAGGGGTATAGAAAATTGTTGCTCTAATGAAGAGATATTTAGTTAGAACTTTCTGTGGCTTCTTTTCACTGAATCTCCTAAACCATTTTAACTATAGCCTGCTTTTTATGAGCTGAAAGTGAATTTGGTGTTTTTGCCGTGATCATTGGTTAATTCCTTCACTTTGATTATAGAGAGTTTTGTTAGTGAGACTAACTTTATGTTGAAGTGGTTGATGATATTAGGGATGGCTATTCCGTCTTAAAGATACATAATTTCATTGGCGTGGGTATGATTTTGATTGGATCAGATCACAAGCCCTCCACTCCTTAATAGAGAGCTAGTGTTCTTTACAAGTTTAACCCTGCTTCTGCCTCAGCTTGGGGTGGTTTTGCTGCTGGACAGCTTTATAACCTGCATGCTTCCCCCTGCAGCCTACTTGTGGAGAGGGGAAGGCAGTATCAGGGGCTGCCAAAGCTGGGAAGTCTTTCCTCCAGTTTCCAAGAAAGGTATCAGGCTAGACATATATAGATCTGCCATCCCTTAAATAGCTCTTGTCTAGGGGCATGATATGTTCAGAATGAAAGCCACTTTCCTGATTGCTATTAAGGAGGGTAGCCCTTAGTTATAGCTTAGCCCCTTTCCACCAAACTCTGATTAAACAAAAGACCAAAACAGAGAACAAACACTGAGCAAACTAATTTCTCCTAGAAAAATGGCAAACAGAAATCAGGGAAGTTTTACATATCAGCATTCCAAAGAATACAGAAAAGTAAATGAGCCCTTCCCTTTAGCTGACTGAGATAAGATCTCAGCTCAAACCAGGAGAGACAGAAGGATCTCACTCAGAGAAAGGCCACTCTTGGCAATCTCCAGAATTCCAAGCCCTATAGGTTAAGGGGCATGATGGGGCTGGTTTCCCTTATACATCCCGAGACTTGAGGGCTCCAGTCTACCATTCAGAAGTTTATATTTCATTTCTCTTATTCTCTTTCAACTGTTTCCCTGGAGGTTCTCTCTCGAAATGTGTACATAACCAGTTGAAGGAGGTCTATTCTCTCCTTGTGAAGCATCATGGATTAGCACTCTCTCAGCCTTTCAGGAGTCATGCCTTTCTCTGCTTATGCAGCACACAGTCCTTGGGCTTGGGTGGAAGAAGAGTTATATAAAGTTTCCTGAAAAAAATCACCACCTTGTGCTCAATCTTCTCAGGATCAGCCTTTGCAACTTTAGCTGTCTTGTTCCTTGGATGACAGACTGACAGTATCTTGCACCATAAGTCTTGACAGCTTGGTAGGATCTGTGAGACCTTTGCTGATTTGGTTTTTAAGAATCCAAGGGGACCTCCAAACCCAAATGAAGCATAGCAGTAGCACTTTGGTGCTGACTCAGGGCATTTTCATTCGCTGTTCCCTATGCCTGGAACTCTGTCCCTCTTTATCTTTGTCCTCTGTCCCTCTTTATCTTTGTCCTCTGCCTTCTCTGGCTCTGTCAAGTTTCAGCTAAAGTCCCACCTTCTGCAAGAAGGCTTTCCTGGTCCTCCTTAATCTTAGTACCTTTCCTTTGAGATTGACTCTAATTTATCCTATCTATATCTTGTTTGTATGTAGTTGTGTGCATGTTGTCCTCCCCATTAGAACTTGAGCTTCTTGAGAGAAAGAACCATTTTTTCCCCTTTTCTTTGTGCTTAGCACAGTGCCTGAGTAGGAGCCTAATAAATGCTTGTTGACTTGACTCATGGTCTCCTTTGTCAGTCTTGTGGACCCTTTCTCAGAATTATATTTTTAAATGCACAAAACACATAATATTAAAACCAATTATATTAAAATATAGTAATAAAATATTTTAAAAAAGATTCTTGAATGTCAGGAATCCTTCATTTAAATAATACTTTGCCACTTGTGGTTCTCCACTATTTTAGACTGTATTTGTTGGTATTATCTATTCTTTGTGACCCCATATGGGGTTTTCTTGGCAAAGATACTGGAGTGATTTGCTTCTCCAGATCATTTTACAAATGAGGAAACTGAGGCAATCAGGATTAAGTGACTTGCCTAGGGTCACACAATTAGTAAGTGTCTGAGGCCAGTTTTCAACTCAGGAAGTCTTTCTGTTTCCAGGCTTAGTACTAAATCCACTGAGCCACCTAGCAGCCAATAGGTGTTAGTAGCCTGGAAAATTCTAGATTTCCAGACACTCTTCAGTGTGATGAACTGTTAGTGCATTTTGGTTTAAAACATGTTAATATCCAGATCAAAAGTTCCTAAGAGACCTGTCACAGGGGTTAAATACACAGAGGAAGGGAATAAACATTTATATAGCACCTACTGTATGCCAGGCACTGTGCTAAACCCTTTACAGATATCTCATTTAATCCTCACAAGCACCCTCCAGTAGGTTCTATTATTACCCCGATTTCACAGTTGAGGAAATTGAGACAAACAAAGGTTAAGTGACTTGCTCTGGGCCACACAATTAGGAAGTGTCTGAGGCTTGATTTGAACTCAGTTCTTCTTTATCCCAGGTCCAGTAATTTAGTACCCCCCTAACCACTGTATAGAGGAATGAGCAAAGGGCTGTATAACATACTTGATTTATGATTATGCAGCTTCAACCTGAAGACCTTCAGTGATGGTGAGCTCACTACCTCCTAAAGGAAGTCCATTATATTTTATCATTTTGGGATAGCTCTAACTATGAGAACTTTCCCCTACATTGAGTTGTTATCTGCGTCTCTGAAACTTCTACCCATTGTTTCTAGTTCTGTCCTCTGGGAATAGTCAGACCAAATCGGCTAGCTCTTATATCCGACAATCCTTTAAATATTTGCAGGAGGCCTTGTCCCCCTATGCCTGACTCTTCTCCCTTGTTGCTATCTATCCCTAGTTTGATCAAGCCAATCAAGCCAATAGAAATATGGCATGACCACCGCCATGGTCACTCTTCTTTCAGTTTGTTCCTGCTTGCTGACCCCTTCTAAAATATGATGCCTAGAAATGATTACAACAGTCTAGATGTGGTTTGACCGGGAAAGAGTGCCGCTGGATTACTGCCTCCATTGCTTTCATCGCTATGTTTCTGCTAATGCCCCCTAAGACCGTGTTAGGTTTTTTGGCTTCTGTATCATGCTCCTGATTCTTATTAAGTTTGTAATCCAATAAAACCCAGATCTTTTTCACATGAACTGACTTCTAGCTACTCTCCTATCTTCTCCTTGTAAATGATTTTGAATAGAGGAGCTTGATTTGGAATTTAAAAGGGATAAATGTAATCTTCTTAGCTTTCGCCCAGTGTTCCAGTTAAGATCTTTTTGTGTCTCATTTCTTTCAATCCAGGGCTAGTTATCGCTTCTGAAAATTTGGAAAGCATACTATGTCTTTTTACTCATATTTTTGATGAAAATGTTGAACAGAACCAGGCCAAATGCCCCCCAAGCTTCCACTGGTGCTGGTACCAGGAGGCAATATGTTCCGAGGAATGACTCCTATAGGCCAATTTACCCATTTTATAGATCCATAAACAATGAAAGACATCTGTCTTTGTTAACTGAGGAATCTTTAAAATGAATTTTAAGAAATTTCAAATTTCTAAGACCTAAGACTCATTTTTTCTGAGTTCAAATCTGGTTTCAGACACTTACTAGCTGTGTGACCCTGGGCAGGTCACTTAACCCTATTTGCCTCAGTTTCCACATCTGTAAAATGAGCTGGAGAAGGAAACGGCAAACCATTCCAGCATCTTTGCCAAGAAAACCCCAAATGGGGTCACGGAGAGTCAGACATGACTGAAGTTATTGAACAACAACAGCTGTGGCAGCAGCATGACCTAAGAAGAGAATTTAAAATGGAATACTGCCAGCAGTTCCGAAGGCAATTGTGATTTATACTTGCCATAGACAAGTCCTTGCTCAGGGCTGAAATCTTTGGAATGACAGGACTTGAATTTTCCATCTGACTCTTCTTGAGAGAGAATAGTAGCTGATTGTGACTGAGTTTAAGCCCAAAGTAATATAACCTCCAACTGCAGAAGATGAAATTGGTTTATGGCAACCAGGGAGTCACCATCACAAATGTGATAACCTTGTAGTTAGGCGCTGGACTTCCAAACTCCCATCAGTTAAGAAGCAGACAGCTTATGTTGGCTTGTGCATTCATGGGTAAAAGTGACCATTCATTGTCGGCTAGATTTTACTGCTCAGTACTAACCTACAGCAGTGGAGGGCACTGGAGAGATGCAAAGACAATCTAATTATTCAACTTTTCCTTCTCTTTCTACTTAATCAGGGCCATCCTTAGGCAAAACCATTGAAGTAGGCAAAAGTTTATTCTCAACGCTATGTACCTTTTCCCCTCCTACCATTTCATTTTTCTTTTCTTTTTAGTGTCTCCTCTCTCCACTCTTTTTATTTTTATTTTTAAAAGAAATTCTGCCATTTCTTAGTGCTCACGCTGTGCTGTCTGTCTTCCCCAAGACATTCAGTGCCTTAGTGCTGTACTCTGATTGCCCTGAGACTCCCCCAACAGCCCTATTAAGGCATACTAAGGGTGTGCTATAATACACAATTATCTCTTTCTTCTCTACTATGGTTCACTCAGAGCAACTAAGCTTAGCTTGATGTTTAGGAGAAAAGTAACTAATTATAAATTTATGAGTAACTAATAGCTCTAATCCTCTTTGAAGTGTTTGCTTTGAGTAGTTTTTTTTTAACACAAAGAGTTGATAGACTGATTGAAAGAAAGAAAAAAGTATTTGTTAAGTGCTTTCTGTATTCCAGGAATAGTACTAAGTGTATAAATGCAAAAAAAAGCTCTCTAGGAGCTTGCCTTATAAAAAAGAGAATTCAGCACGTGTAAAGGTTGATGAAGGAGGGGTGATTTGATCTGGGGAGCCACTGGGATGCTGAGGAGAGCCATAGAACAATTGACTGACATGTCCTTTCCAGGAATGGACACACTGATCAAAGATTTGATTACTGGCCCGAGAACAATAAGGAAGAGAAGACCGGTCCCATTTGAGTTTTAATCCCCTTTCTTTTAGACCCAAGTGAAGCCAGTCACACTGACCTCCTGCCCCAGTTCTTCTCTTGTCTCTCATCCTTTCATTTTATGGCTGCGCTGAATCAGTATCTCCTACTTTTTGTTAGGGTGAGCAGTATGGGTAGGGTGTTCCAGATAGTCTCTGCAGCCTTTGGGATCCCCTAGTCTTGGGATCACCACAGAGTAAAGTAGCATGCTTTTCCTACCATTTCCCCCAAGTGGATGGGCCGAATTACTCTGCTGCTTGTTGGGGGAGTGAAGCAGGAACCAAGTGCTGACCAAAGATACGTAGCTGGAGAGGAATCCATTGTAGGCCCTAAACAAAAACCTGTGGATTGGTTTGTTCTGGTTTGTGTATCCCTGCTGGAAATTTGGAGGCAAATGGGGGATGAGTTCCAAGACAGCATTGGAAGAATTGGTTTATTCTTGGGTCAATTCAGGGGTTCATTTTTTTTGTCTTGTGGATTCAGCTATAGTTATTTTACATCTGGTAAATAATTCTTCTTTGGGCTTTTTTTGAGAGTTAGTGGGCATGAGTGAAACTATCTAGTTTACCACCTTGTTGGGTGTGTTATACTGTTTCTCATGTGGAAGCAATATGGCATATTGGAGGGAATGCTAGATTTGGAGTAAGAAAAAGTGGTTTGAAATCTTATACTGAATTATTAGCTGTGTGTGACCTCAGGCCAGTCATTTTCACGTCTCAGTTTCCTTATCTCTAAAATGAGGGGGTTGTATTGAATGAATTCTAAGATCCCTTTCAGCTTAAGACCCCTAGTTTCTTATTGTTGAGTTTGCTTGGTTCAATTTCATCTGTACCCCCAAGTGCCCAAAGCAATAATGACCTCAAAACAAAACAAAACAAAAACCACCCAGTTCTTCATTGAGACCTTTATCCAAGTGCAGTGTTTTGAGATGAAATTATGTAGAAGTTACCAATGAGGCAGTAATAGTAAGAACATCATTATATTTATTTAGAGCCTATCAAAGGCTCTAGAAGACCACTGTGGTCAATGAGAGAACTTGCTTTTGAAAAAGGTGATAAATCTTTTTGTTTTGTGATCAAACACTTGGAAAAGGAAGAATAGTTGGACAGAATTGATGGCAATAAAATGATTCTTGAAGATTACAAAAGTGTTGATAGTGGTTGTGTGAATTCAGGGCCCAGGGGAGGGGTAAGGAAAAAAAGAAAAATAAGAAAATTACATGATAACTTTATTATATATTTAAAAGGAATTTAAAAGTTGTACGCAATAGATTTGCAATTTCATATACAATCACTTTTTTTTTCTTTCTGTTGTATGGTGTTATGGAAATCCTTGTTTTATTTCTATAAGTTTAGAATAAAATAAATAAAAATTTTAAAAAATGAAACGATTTACAAAATGAGTTGAAGGGCAGGAGTTCTGAATGTGTATAGTGCCTTTTGACTTGATTTTGGTCTAATGGTTAGTGCTGTTACCTTTCAGGACCTCCTTTTCTGCTTTTTCTTCTCCCTGCCTCACATTCATTTTATAATTAGACTTATATTTGTTCCCTTTCTAAAAGGCAGATTGCCAAAGAAGTGGGCCTCTTTCTCGTGAGGCCAGGTATAAATGTGGAGCTGCAGTAAAAAATGTAGAAGAAACACATGAGTCGCATTTCTTCTAAGGCTTCTATGCAATAACCCTCAAAACTCCAGAGCATCTAAGAGGGCTTTAAGGAGAGAAATGGCAGCCTGGGTCTCTCTCAGAAGGCTGGAAAGCTCTTCTTTGCTTATATTTTTTTTCTCCAATAAAATGGAGATAATTTAAAAAAAGCCTGCCTCACAATTTGTTTCTAGAAAAAGAGATGGCCAAGTATAAATAACTTTCCAAAACATAGTACTAAATGGGAACAATGGTATCAATGAACATTGGACGATGAAACCCCATTGGTAATATTGAATGGAAGCATCAGTGGGGTGGGAATAGCACCAGGTCTGAAATCAGAAGACTTGAGTTCATAGGATCATAGATTTATTATTGGGTGTGACTTTAGAAATCCTTGAGTTCAACCCCTTCATTGTACAGATGAGGAAACTGAGGCCTGAATAGGTCAGGTGATTTTTTCCAGGGTCACACATTTTGTTGTTGTTGTTGAGTCACATCTAACTCTCCATGACACCGTAAGGGGTTTTCTCAGCATAGATGCTAGAGTTGCTTGCCATTTCTTTCTCCAGCTCCTTTTACAGATAAGGAAATAGAGGCAAACAGGGTTAAGTGACTTGCCCAGTGTTACACAACTACTAGGTGTCTGAGGTCAAATTTGAACTCAGATCTTCCTGATTCTTGGCCCAGCACTCTATCCACTGCATCACATCTAAGTCAAGATTTGACTGCAGGTCCACAGTGGTTCAAATAACACCTCTGATGTTTACAACCTGTATGACTTTGGGCAAGTCACTTAACTCCCATCTGTCTTAGTTTCCTCCCCTGTAAAAAAGGAATTTGGACTAGAAGGCCTTTGTCCCATTTCTAGGACTACAATCCGAAGGGGCTTGCTTCCAAGATGCATGATAAGGAATGATATTCTTGAAAAGAAATCTAGAAATCTTGAAAAGATTAAATACAGACATTTTGTTTGTGTATGGCATCATTTTAACCTTTGTTCTAATACAGGGTAGAGAAAACTTGTGTGGATGTTGTATTTTTTTTGTGAAGGAAGCTTATTGGATTGCATACAGTTTGTAGTTAGTATTTGAGTAGGCTGTTCTTTATTAATAACAGTAGGTGTTGCTGCAGCCAGCTAAAATGTCTAGGAACATTCTTTGACAATAAGGATTCTGTTCTAAAAACCATAGAGCCTCCCTTTGATTCCCCCACTCCTGTCCCACAAGTCTCTTTTAAAAATAATAATTGAATTAATTAATACTTTTTTTTCAGAAAACATTTATAATTCTTCAAGTGATTGGTCCAGATAGTTATGTTGGTGGGCTATGAAAATAACAGGTATAAAATAAGGACCAAACTTAGATAACCAAGATCATGAAAGTAATAGACATTTCACGGCATTTAAAATGCTTTTAGATTCTTATAATGGTGTGATTTATATCTCTTTTCATCAGTTTTAAATGAAGACAGTGCATAACTTTCCTCCCTCCCAATGAATTCAATTTGAAATTACTAAAAAGTGACCACATAGTTTGTGGCTATTATTGAATCTTCTTTGAAAGCTTGAGAATTCCTTAATGGATTTCTTCTTGTTTTTGTTTCTTTTGTTTTTATTTATTACTATTTTTTAATCCAAAGTAATTTAATTGTTTTCAATACTGATTTCCACAAGATTTTGGGTTGCAAATTTTCTCCCCATTTTTACCCCCCCCATTCCAAGATGGCATATATTCTGATTGCCCTGTTCCCCAGTCAGCCCTCCCTTCCGTTAACCTACTCCCCACCCCAATCCCTTTTCCCCTTACTTTCTTGTAGGGAAAGATAGATTTCTATACTCCATTGCTTGTATATCTTATTTCCTAGTTGCATGCAAAAACTACTTTTTTTTTTGAGCATCTGCTTTTAGAACTTTGAGTTCCAAATTCTCTTCCCTCTTCCCTCCCCACCTACCCTCCCTAAGAAGGCAAGCATTTCAACATAGGCCACACATGTATCAATATGCAAAACACTTCCACAATAATTATGTTATGAAAGACTAACTATATTTCCCTCCATACTATCCTGTCCCCCTTTATTCAATTTTCTCCCTTGACCCTCTCTCTTTTCAAAAGTGTTTGCTTTTGATTATTTCCTCCCCCAGTATGCCCTCCCTTCTATCATCCCCCCTTTCTTATCTCCTTCCCCCTACTTTCATGTGGGGTAAGATACCCAATTGAGTGTGTACATTATTCCCTCCTCAAGTCAAATTCGATGAGAGCAACATTCACTCATTCCTCCTCACCTGCTCCCTTTTCCCTTTCAACAGAACTGCTTTTTCTTGCCACTTTTATTTGAGATAATCTACTCCATTCTATCTCTCCCTTTCTCCTTCTCTCAATATATTCCTCTTTCACCCCTTAATTTTATTTTATTTTTTATATATCATCCCTTCATATTCAACTCACCCTGTGCCCTCTGTCTATATATATGCACATTCCCTTCAACTATCCTAATACTGAGAAAGGTCTCATGAATTACAAACATCATCTTTCCTTGTAGGAATGTAAACAAAACAGTTCAACTTTAGTAAGTCCCTTATGATTTCTCTTTCTTGTTTACCTTTTCATGCTTCTCTTGATTCTTGTATTTGAAAGTCAAATTTTCTATTCAGCTCTGGTCTTTTCACTGAGAAAGCTTGAAAGTCCTCTATTTTATTGAAAATCCATATTTTGCCTTGGAGCATGATACTCAGTTTTGCTGGGTAGGTGATTCTTGGTTTTAATCCTAGCTCCTTTGAGCTCTGGAATATCATATTCCAAGCCCTTTCCTCCTCTAATGTAGAAGCTGCTAGATCTTGTGTTATCCTGATTGTGTTTCACAATATTCAAATTGTTTCTTTCTGGCTGCTTACGGTATTTTCTCCTTGACCTGGGAACTCTGGAATTTGGTGACAATATTCCTAGGAGTTTTCTTTTTGGGATCTATTTGAGGAGGCGATCTGTGGATTCTTTCAATTTCTATTTTGCCCTCCGGTTCTAGAATATCAGGGCAGTTCTCCTTGCTAATTTCTTGAAACATGATATTTAGGCTTTTTTTTTTATCATGGCCTTCAGGTAGTCCAATAATTTTTAAATTATCTCTTTTGGATCTATTCTCTAGGTGAATGGTTTTTCCAATGAGATATTTCACATTGTCTTCCATTTTGTCGTTCCTTTGGTTCTTTTTTATAATTTCTTGATTTCTCATAAAGTCACCAGCCTCCACTTGCTCCAATCTAATTTTAAAGGTGTTATTTTCTTCAGTGGTCTTTTGGACCTCCTTTTCCATTTGAATAGTTCTGCCTTTCAAGGCATTCTTCTCCTCATTGGCTTTTTGGAGCTCTTTTGCCATTTGGGTTAGTCTATTTTTAAGGTGTTATTTTCTTCAGTAGTTTTTTGGGTCTCCTTTAGCAAGTCATTGACTTGTTTTTCATGATTTTCTTGTATCACTCTCATTTCTCTTCCCAATTTTTCCTCTACTTCTCTTACTTGCTTTTCCAAATCCTTTTTGAGCTCTTTCATAGCCTGAGACAAATTCATATTTTTCTTGGAGGCTTTTGATGTAGGCTGTATGAGTTTGTTGATTTCTTCTGGCTGTATATTTTGATCTTCTTTGTCACCAAAAAAAGATTCTGTGTCTGTGTCTGAGTCTTTTGCACTGCCTGGTCATGTTCCCAGGCAACTACCTGACCTTTGAGCTTTTTGTCAGGGTATGACTGCTTGTAGAGAGTACTTTATCCCAAGTTTTAGGTGCTGCACTACTGTTTTCAGAGCTACTTCTACTCCACTGTCACCACAAGCTCTGCCACAGCAGCACTCCTCCTCCCCCAGGAACTGCCAGCCAGGACTGCAACCCAGATCCAAGCAGGGCAAAGCAAGAGAACCCTGACTCTGTGCCAGCAAAGTGCTCCCTGCACTCCTGCTTTGATCTGCCGCTTGATTCTTTGTACTGTGTGGGCCAGGGACTCTGGAAGCAGCTGTTGCTGGAGCTCTGGAAGCAGCCACAGGAGCTTCCTGCTCTTGCCACTGCCACTGCCATGCCACCTCCACCACCCCTAGGGCTGGGGCTGGACTGCTCTCACCCCAACCCAGAAGTTTTCCCACTAACCTGCTCCATGGTCTTTGGTGTTTGTGGGTTGAGGAATTTGGTAACTGCTACAGCTCAGTGATTCATGGCCCTAAGGCCTGGTGTAGCCCACACTGAGTTGTGCTCCGCTCCCAGCACAGTGTGGTAGACCCTTCTCAGTGACCATCCATGCTGTCCTGGACTGGAGACTTGCTTCCCTCTGCTATTTTGTGGGTTCCGTGGCTCTAGAATTTGTTCAGAGACATTTTTTACAGGTGTTTGTAGGGATTTGGGGGAGAGCTTAAGCAAGTCCCTGCTTTACAGCTGCCATCTTGGCTCCACCCTTGTGAATCCGATTTCCTCTTTCAGAAACTTCCATACATACTTGCAGATATATGAAAGAGCAAATTGAATGTAACTACAATAAGATTAAAAGTCATATGCCTTCTTTTTCCTGTTCCTGCTCTCTACCACTGAGGTTTTTGAATTAAATAAAAAGTTCCAGTTGCCTTCAGAGGATTAGAAAGACTGAAACTTAGCTCATCCACAGTAATGGAAATTGGATGGCAAGAAAATGCTATCACTTGAGCTTATTTTCAGAAATAGTTTTCAGATAGCAGAAAACATACAGTATGTATATGGAATATGAATGAATTCTCTTTAGCATTTCCTGTCTCCCAAGTGACTCATGAATCATGTTTTAAAACCACAAATTAAATTAAGGTACCAAAATGTTGATTTTGGGAAGAATAAGTTCAAACTGCAAAGTATCAGTGTCTTCTAAGGAAGCTGTGGTTTAGACCTAGAAATTTGCATTACAAAAGCAGTACACAATTTTCTTGAAGAACCAGCTTTTTTTAGGTTTAAGAGTCATAGAATTTATTTCTTTTTATATAACCACTTGATTTATAGTCACATTAAAATATTATGTGTAGTCATTCCTAGTGTGAGCATGTCCAGTGTCTCTAAAACAAATGATCAAATGATTACTATAGAGAATAATGCAAATAAGATGGAAAAGATTTTTATGCCTTTTTTTCAATATCATCTGAAATTTCCCTTTCTGTCTACCCTACCCAGGTAGTTGCATATGTTCTTTTTTTCATAAATTTGGAATTGGAAGTGGTGTGATGTCATGGAAAGAACTCTAGCCTAGAAGTCAGGAGAGTTAAGTAGCAGTGCTACCATGGGGAAGTGATTTAATGATTTGGTGTTTTACCTTCCCAAAACACACACCCTGAAAAAAATTGATGATTTCAAACACTAGATTTTGGTTTTCCACCCTTTTGAGAGGTATTCTTTTTCATTTCTTAGAAGGCTTGAGATCAATGAATCAATCAATGAAAGTAAAGTGTTTTACTCTCCTGTCTACCAGAAATTTCTTAAAACTGTGGAGACAGGTAGCATCTGGCCCAGTGATCTAGCAAGGTTTTGAGATCTAATAATAGTAATAGTGATAGCAACATTTATATAATGCTTTAAGGTTTATAAAGCATTTTACAAGTTTTACCTCATTTTCTTTACTTCAGGTGTTATTATTATTCTCACTTTTTGATTCCCTTTTCCCCCTTTTATAGTTAATTAATTTATTCTTAGTTTTCAACATTCACTTCCATAAGATTTTCAGTTTTAAATTTTCTTCCCCTCCTCCTTTTCCCCTCTCCCCAAGACGGTGTGCAGTCTGATATGGGTTCTACTTATACATTCGTATTAAACATATTTTTGCACTAGTCATGATGTAAAGAAGAATTAGAACTAATGGGAGGAACCAGGAGAAAGAAGAAACAAAACAAAACAACAAAAGAAAAGGAGAGCAAATAGTATGCTTCCATCTGCATTCAGACTCCAAAGTTCTTTATCTGGATGTGGAGAGCATTTTCCATCATGAGTCTTTTGGAGTTGTCTTAGATCCTTACATTACTGAGAAGAGCTAAGTCTACCAAAATCAGTCGTCACATGATGTGGCTGTTACTCTGTACAGTATTCTCCTGGTTCTGCTCATTTCACTCAGCATCAGTTCACCTAAGTCTTTCCAGGTTTTTCTGAAGTCCTCTTGCACATCATTTCTTATAGCACAATAGTATTCCATTACATTCATATATCACAACTTGTTCAGCCATTCCTCAATTGATGGACATCCCCTCAATTTTAAATTTTTGGTCACCACAAAAAGAGCTGCCATCAATATTTTTGTACAAATAGGTCCTTTACCCTTTTTAAAATCTCTTTGGGATACAGACCTAGTCATGGTATTGATGGATGAAAGGGTATGCACAGTTTTAAAGCCCTTTGGGCAGAGTTTGAAATTGCTCTCCAGAATGATTGGATCAATTCACAACTCCACCAACAATGCATTAGTGTTCAAATTTTCCCACATCTTCTCCAACATTTATCATTTTCCTGTTTTGTCATGTTAGCCAATCTGATAGGTGTGAGGTGGTACCTCAGAGTTGTTTTGATTTGCATTTCTCTAATCAATAGTGATTTACAGCATTTTTTCATATGACTATAGATAGCTTTAATTTCATCTGAAAACTGCCTGTTTCTATCCTTTGACCATTTATCAGTTGGGGAATGACTTGTATTCCTATAAATTTGACTCAGTTCTCTATATATTTTAAAAATGAGACCTTTGTCAGAGACACTGGCTATAAAAATTGTTTCCCAGCTTTCTATTTTCCTTTTGATCTTGGTTCCATTGTCTTTGTTTGTATGGAAACTTTTCAATTTAATGTAATAAAAACCATCCATTTCACATTTCATATTGTTCTCTCTCTCTTATTTGGTCATAAATTCTTCCCCTCTCCATAGATCTGGCAGGTAAACTGTTCCTTGCTCTCCTAGTTTGCTTGTAGTATCAGTATATCTAAATCATGTACCCATTTTGACTTTATCTTGGTATAGGGTATAAGATGTTGGTCTATGCTTAGTTTCTCCCATACTATTTCACAGTTTTTCTAGCAGTTAAGTAGTGAGTTCTTCTCCCAGAAACTGGAGTCTTTGGATTTATCAAATAGTAGATTACTATAGTCATTGACTATTGTGTCTTGTGCACCTAATCAATTTCACTGATCTACCACTGTCTTTCTTAGCCAGTACCACATAGTTTTGATGACTGCTGCTTTTTAATATAATTTAAGATCTGGTAAAGCCAGGTCACCTTTCCTTTCATTTCTTTTCATTAATTCCCTTGATATTCTGGACTTTTTGTTCTTCCAGATGAATTTGTTATTATTTTTTCCAGCTCTATAAAATAATTTTTTGGTAGCTTGATTGGTATGGAACTGAACAAGTAAATTAATTTAAGTAGAATTGTCATTTTTATTGTATTGGCTCAGCCTACCCATGAGCAACTGATATTTTCTAATCATTTAAATCTGATTTTATTTGTGTGAAAAGTGTTTTGTAATTGTGTTCATATAGTTCCTGGGTTTGTTTTGGCAGGTAGACTCCCAAATATCTTAAAATGTCTGCAGCAACTGTAAATGGAATTTCTCTTTCTATCCCTTGCTGTTGGGCTTTGTTAGTAATATATGGAAATATTGAGGATTTATGTGGATTTATTTTATATCCTGCAACTTTGCTAAATTTGTTTATTATTTTGAGTAATTTTTTACTTGATTCTCTAGGATTCTCTAAGTATACCATCATATCATAGCTTTGTTTTTTCTTTGCCTATTATAATTCGTTTAATTTATGTTTCTTCTCTTATTGCTAAAGCTAACATTTCTAGTACAATATTGAGTAACAGTGGGGATAATTGACATCCTTGTTTGATCCCCAATCTTATTGGAAATGCTTCTAGCTGTGATAGATAGCATCTACCTAAAACCATCAGCAAGCATTGTAATCTCTTTGCTAATATTTTATTTAAAATTTTTGCATCTATATTCATTAGAGAAATTGGTCTATAATTTTCTGTCTCTGTTTTGGCTCTTCCCAGTTTAGGTATCAGCATCATATTTGTATCATAAAAAGAATTTGGTAGGACTCCTTCTTTGCCTATTTTCTTAAATAGTTTATATAGTACTGGAATTAATTGTTCTTTAAATGTTTGATAGAATTCCCTTGTAAATCCATCTGGCCCTGGAGATTTTTTTCTTAGGGAGTTCATTGATGGCTTGTTCAATTTCTTTTTTCTGAAATGAGGTTATTTAAGTATTTTATTTCCTCTTCTATTAATCTGGGCAATTTATATTTTTGTAAATATTCATCCATTTCACTAAGATTGTCAAATTTATTGGCATACAGTTGGGCAAAATAGCTCCTAATTGTTGTTTTGATTTCCTCTTCATTGGTGGTGAATGCATCCTTTTCATTTTTGGTGCTGGTAATTTGGTTTTCTTCTTTCTTTCTTTCTTTCTTTTAAATCAAATTAACAAAAGGTTTATTTATTTTATTGTTTTTTCATAAAACCAGCTCTTTGTTTTATTTATTAGTTCAATAGTTTTCTTAATTTTAATTTTAATATTAATCTCTCTTTGGTTTTCAGAATTTCTAATTTGGTATTTAATTGGGGATTTTAAATTTGTTTTTTTCCTTGCTTTTTTAGTTGCTTGCCCAATTCGGTGATCTCTTCTTTCTCTATTTCATTCATGTAAGCATTTAGAAATATAAAACATCCACTAAGAACTACTTTCACTGCATCCCATAAGTTCCCATTCAATTTTCTCCAGAGGTCCACCATATCCAATTTTTAAAAAATTCTATTCACCTCCTTTATGTCTTTCTTGTTTATTTTTTGGTTAGATTTATCTAGTTTTGAGAGGGGAAGATTGAGGTCCTCCACTAGTATAGTTTTATTTTCTATTTCTTCCTATAACTCCCTTCTCCACTAAGAATTTGGATGCTATACCACTTGGTGCATATATGTTTAGTAATGATATTACTTCATTGTCTGTGATACCATTTAGTAGGATGTAGTTTCCCTTCCTTATCTCTTTTAATTAGATATATTTTTGCTTTTGCTTTGTCTGAAGTCAGGATTGCTACCCCTGCTTTATTTTTTTCCATTAGCTGAAGCATAATATATTCTGCTCCAGTCTTTTACTTTTACTCTGTGTGTATCCCTATGCTTTAAATGTGTTTCTTGTAAACAATATATTGTAGGATTATGATTCTTAATCCACTCTGCTATCTGCTTCCATTTTATGGGAGAATTCATCACATTCACATTCACAGTTTTGATTATTATCTGTGTCTTTCTCTCTGTCCTATTTTCCTGCCTATTTATGCTTTTCTCTCTCCTTTCTCCTTTTCCCTTCTCACTAGAGTTTTGCTTTCTATCACCACCTTCATCAGTCTGCCCTCCCTTTTATCCACTCTCCCCACATTTTTGTTTCCCCTTTCTCCCCCCACTTCCTAAAGTGATTCCACTTCCTAACTGATTATGGTATTCTCTCTTTGAGCCAAATCTGATGAGAGTAAGGGTCAATGTTCTATCCACTGTGCCACCTAATTGCCCTTACATGATCTTTAAGGTCCTTATAGTTCAAAACTTCAAAGCAACTAAACAGAGGAGTTGGAAAAAGAGCACACTAGAAATTTTGTGGACTTCTGACCTGGAGACCAGGTTAGTGTGCTCTATGCATTTTGTTAGGGTCTTTTCATTTGTTCTTTTGAAACTCACTAGGGTGTTTCTGACATTTTATGTACATACACACACACATATATATACACACATATACACATGTACACATACACACATACACAAGTATACACACATACACATATGTGTGCAAGTAAAGTATGTGTCATGTGGACAACATTAATATCAGTGAAATGCCTTGGTACTGAATACTGAATGAGGTAAAGATGATATCAAAAATGATGGCAGATATGATGAGATTATATCTAGATGGGCAAAATACTATTTCAAGGCTTTAGCCTTTCCTTGGTATAATTACTCTCCTGATTATTAAATGTTGTTATCATGAGATTTCTCTGAATGCCAACAACATCACTGTTTTATACTTAACCTTGTTCACTGAAGACTGATATGATTGCGGACCTTTTTCAGTGGTAATGAGAGGAGATGAGTACCTCCTGGTAATAATGACTTGTTGTGATGTTGCTTTAGTTTGTTAGAACAATGGTTTCAAGTTTATTCAGTGGATTTTCAGCTATCAGATGTGGTGAAGACATTTATGCTGCTTCGTGTGGGCATTAAAATGAATGACTTATTTAGAGCGGAGTGGCATCTTGTCTGAAGTTAAATCTGCAGGTGAGACACTTGACATTTTAAAAGAAACTTATGGGGAGGAAAGAATGTCAAGAGCACAAGCTTTTAACTGGTATGAACAGTTTAAAAGAGGCAGAGAAGATGCCATGATGATGTGTAAGACAGTTACTTAATCATTCTTGTGACTGATAAAAATATCAGAAATTTATTTCAAATAGATAAGAAGATATGAGAGTATTGACTAAAGATATACTTAGATTTGTTTTGGAAAAAATAATGACCCTTGAATATGAGAAAAATTTACATGAAGAGTGTACCATCCATTTCCAGAGATAAAACAGCAAGAAATTGATGGTACTTTCAAGGGAAGATGAACAAAATGATAGGTTTTTGAGGAAAATAGTGACTGGCAACCAAACATGGAATTTTTAGTATAGACTTGAAGCAAAATGTCCTTGTCTTCCACGGAAAACTCTACTACCCCAAGACCCAAGAAAACCTAGGTTTGAAAAATCACAAGTGAAGCCATTTATTTTGTTTATTTATTTTATATCTGGCATTGTTTGTGCAGAATTAGAGACCAGACAGAGTTAGGAGACCCTCATTTTACTCCTGACTCTGATGTTGAATTTCTGTGTAACCTTAGGAAAATTTCTTCACTTCTCAGGGCATCAGTCTCCACATCTGTATAATGGACTAGATCAGAGGTGTCAAACATGCAGCCCACAATGCAGCCACAAAACTCCCAAGTGCAGCCTGAACCAGATTAAGATATACTTGGGATCTGGAGAGCAGTTTGGAACTATGCCCAAATGGCTATAAAACTGTGCCTACCCTTTGATCCAGCAATACCACTAGAGTTTTGTATCCCAAAGAGAGCATAAAAAGGGAAAAGAGCCTATTTGTGCAAGAATATTTATAGCAGCTCTTTTTGTGGTGTCTAAGAATTGGAAATTGAGAGGATGACCATCAGTTGGGAATGGCTAAACAAGTGGTAGTATATGATTGTGATGGAATATTATTGTGCTATAAGAAGTGACAAGCAGGATGATTTCAGAAAAACCTGGAAAGACTTACACGAACTGATGCAGAACCAGGGGAATGTTGTACATAGTGACAGCAATATTGTATGATGAAAACTGTGAATGATTTAGCTATTCTCAGCAATAAAATGATCCAAGGCAATCCCAAAGGACTTGTGATGAAGCAAGCTATCTGCCTTTAGAGAAAGAACTGATACTGTCTGAATACCAACTGAAGCATGCTATTTTCTCTTCCTTCCTTCCTTGCTTCTTTGCTTCCTTCCTTCCTTCCTTCCTTCCTTCCTTCCTTCCTTCCTTCCTTCCTTCCTTCCTTCCTTCCTTCCTTCCTTCCTTCCTTCCTTCCTCCCTCCCTCCCTCCCTTTCTCTCCCTCTCTCTCTCTCTCTCTTTCTCTCTCTCTCTCTCTTTCTCTCTCTCATCTTCTTGTACGAAATGACCAATATGGAAATGTTTTACATGTTTGCACATGTATAACGTATATAGGATTGCTTACTGTCTGGGGCAGAGGGAAGGGAAGGAGGGATAAAATTTGGAACTCAAAACTTAAAAAAATGTTTAAAATTGTTTTAACATGTAATTGGGGAAAATAAAATATTATTGAAAAGAATTTAAAAGAAAGGAATATGTAATTGGGAAGTATTTAACAAAATAAATAAAAATACAAGAGAACATAGATAACATTAATATGTATTTTCCTAAATCAGTTTGTATAGTGCAGAAGCCCTCATTTTTATTTGAGTTTGGTACCACTGGATGAGATACTAACAATAGCTAACATCTATATAGTGCTTGCTATGTGGTAGGCACTGTGCTAAGTACTTTATGATCATTATCTCATTTGATACTTGCAACAATCTCGGGAGGTAGGTGCTGTAATTATACCCATTTTACAGATGGGGAAATTGAGGCAAGCAGAGTTTTTTTTTAAAGCGACTTGCCCAGGGTCACATAGCTATTGTCTGAGGTTGGATTTTTTGCCCAATTACATGTAAAAACAATTTTACATTGATTTTTTTTAAAAATTTTGAGTTCCAAATCCTCTCTCTCCTTCTTTTCCCTTCTCCCTCATTGAGAAGGCAAGTAATCTGATATAGGTTATACCTGTGTAGTCATGCTACACATGTTTCCGTATTAGTCATGTGTGAAAGAAAAGACAGACCAAAAAGAAAATTCAAGAAAAATAAAGAAAGTTTAAAAAAAGTATGCTTTGATATGCATTCAATCTTGATCAGTTCTTTGTCTGGAGGTGAATAGTATTTTCATCATAAATCCTTCTGAATTGTCTTAGATCATTGTAGTGCTGAGAATATCCAAGTCATTTGTGGTTGATCATCATAGAATATTTCCAGTTCTTTGCTGCCACAAAAAGAGCTGCTATAAATATGGTTGAACATATATGTCGTTTTCCTTTTCTTTTGATCTTTTTGGGATACACACCTTATAGTGGTATTGCTGGGTCAACAGTTTTATAACCTTTTGGGCATAGTTCCAAATTGCTTTCTAGAATGGTTGGATCAGTTTGCAACTCTGCCAACAGTGCATTAGTGTCCCAATTTTCCTATCTCCCTTCCAACATCTGTCATTTTTCTTTTCAGTCATATTAGCCAATCTGATAGATGTGAGGTGATACCTCAGAATTGTTTTAATTTGCATTTTTTAATTAAAAGTGATCTAGAGCATTTTTCATATGACTATAGATAGCTTTGATTTCTTTGTCTGGAAACTGACTATTTACATCCCTTGATCATTTATCTATCGAGGAATGACTTGTATTCTTATAAATTTGACTCAGTTCTCTATATATTTGCAAAATGAGGCCTTTATCAGAGGAACTGTCTACAAGTCCCCCAGTGTTCTTCTTTCCTTCTAATCTTGCTGCATTGGTTTTGTTTGTGCAAAAACTTTTAAATTTAGTGTCATCAAAATTATCCATTTTACATTTTGTAATGCTCTTTATCTCTTGTTTGGTTATAAATTTTTCCCTCCTCCATATGTCTGACAGATAAACTATTCCTTGCTTCTCTAATTTGCTTATGGTATCACCCTTTTATGTCTAAATCATGTAATCCACTCTACTGTCCAAATTTGTTTTATGGGTGAGCTCATCCCATTCACATTTATAGTTATGATTGCTAACTGTGTATTTCTCCATTCTACTTCCTCCCTTCTCCTATTTATCCTTCTCTCTCTGTCTTTTCACCCTGTCCCTCCTCAAAAGTGCTTTGCTTCTGACCCCCACCTCTCAATCTATCTTCCCTGCTATTGGTACTCCCTCTTCTATTATCCCCTCCACTCCTACTTCCCTGTATAGTAAGATAGATTTCTATACTCACCTAAGCGTGTGTGTTAGTCCCTCTTTGAGCCAATTCTGATGAGAATAAGGTTCAAGCATTGCCTGCTCCCCTGCCCCCCATCTTTCCCTCTACTGTAAAAACTCATGCCTCTTTTATGTGAGGTAATTTACCCCATTCTACTTCTCCTTTTCCCTTTCTCCCAGTGCATCCCTCTTTCTCACATCTTAATTTTTTTTGGATATCATCTCATCATAGTCAACTCCCATCCATGCCCTCTGTCCATGTAAAGTCCTTTTAACTGCCCTAATAATGATAAAGTTCTTAAGAGTTTCAAGTATCATTTTCCCATGTAGAAATGTAAATAGTTTAACCTAATTGAATCCCTTATGACTTCTCTTTCCTGTTTATCTTTTTATACTTCCCTTGAGTCTTGCATTTGAAAGTTAAATTTTCTATTCATCTGTGTTCTTTTCATCATGAATCTTTGAAAGTTCCCTATTTCATTAGATATCCATTTTTTTCCCTGAAGGATTATACTCAGTTTTGCTGGGCAGATAATTTTTGATTGTAATCCTAGCTCCTTTGCCCCCTGGAATATCAAATTTTAAACCCTCTAGTGCTTTAACATAGGTGCTAAATCTTCTGTGATCCTGGCTATGGCTCTCTGGTATTTGAATTGCTTCTGTCTGTTTGCAATATTTTATCCTTGACCTGGGAGCTTTGGACTTTGGCTCTAATATTCTTGGGAGTTTTCATTTTGGGATCTCTTTTAGGAAGTGACAAGTGGACTCTTTCAATTTTTCTTTTACCCTCTGGTTCTAGGATATCAAGGCAGTTTTCCTTGATAATGTCTTGAAAGATGATGTCTAAGCTCTTTTTTTTGATAATGGCTTTCAGGTATTCCAACAATTTTTACATTATCTTTCCTCAATCCAATTTCTAGGTCAGTTGTTTTCCCAACAAGGTATTTCACATTTTCTTCTGTTTTTCATTTTTCAATTTTATTGTTTCTTGATGTCTTATGGAGTCATTAGTTTCCACTTGCCCAATTCTAATTTTAAGGAATTCTTTTTCTTTGGTGAGCTTTTATTCCTCCTTTTCCATTTGGCCAACTTTACCTTTTAAGGAGATCTTTTCTTGAATGAATTTTTGTACATATTTTTTCATTTGGCTAATTCTGCTTTTTACAGAGTTTTTCTCTTCAGTGCATCTCATTTACCATTTGGCCTATTCTGTTTTTTAAGGTGTCTTTTTTCCAGTATTTTTTGTGCCTCCTTTACTAAGCTAACTTTTTGCATGATTGTCTTGCATCACTCTAACTTATTTTCCTAATTTTTTCTCTACCTCTCTTATTTGATTTTTAAAATCCATTTTGAGCTCTTCCAAGAAATCTTTTTTTTTTTTTTGGTGGGGGGGAGTAGGGTGGGGCTTGAGAACAATCTACATTTTTCTTTGAAGCTTTGCATGTAGTTGTTTGGAAATTGTTATCTTCTTCTGAGTTTGTTTTGATCTTTCCTGTCACCATAGTAACTTTACATGGTTGGATTCTTTTTGTTGTTTGCTCATTTTCCAGCCTTCTTCATGAGTTTTAACTTTATGCTAAAGTTGGGCTCTAGCCGCTCCTGGGGTGGAGGTGGCACTGCCTAAGCTTCAGGTTTTTTGTGTTGTTGTTTTCAGAGCTAGTTCTGAGGTGTGTGTAAGTTTTTCAGTTCTTATAATAATAAATCTAAGGTGATATGTGGTCACTGTTCTCATGGCTTGTGCTCTAGTCTGTGAGAGGACCATAAGCACTCTTATCTGCCCTGGAGATATGACTATGGCCCCTGCTTCTGGTAGTGCTCCTCTTTTCCCTGGGACTGCAACCCAGAACAGCATATGGAGAATGCAACAGAGTCCTGCTCCTCAGTGCCAGCAAATGGTCCCTTGTAATCTACTTCTGACCAGTTTTCTGACCCCCTTACTGTCTGTGGGCTGAGATCTCTGGAAGCCCCTACCACCCATTTAGTCTCCCTGAAGGCCTGCTGCTGGCTTACTGTGAGGTTGGATTTGAACTCTTGGCTTCCTGATGCTAGGTCCAGTTCTCTATCTACTGAGCCACTTAGCTAGAAGATGATCATTTCTAATTCTAACATTCTCTTTGTCCATGATACAAATTGACCCCATATGCCCAAGTAGTCAACCAGTTTTGCTATGCAGAAATTCTAGAGTTTTGAAGAGAATCTGCCTAATGCAAAATGTGTGAATTATGTCTCAGTGACTGGTTCCTTAACTGTGACAATGATGTAGCTCAGAGTGAGCTTTCTTTGAAATGGTTTTACCTCCTTTTGATCACCCACTGTATTTCACAAATTTGTTTCTAAATGAATCCTAGAATTATAAAATTTCATATTGGAAGGGACTTCAGAGGTCTTCTAGTCTAATTAGTATAGGTCAGAACCTTTCTCTACAACATCTCTAACAAATGAACATTCAGCCTCTGTTCGAAGGCCTTTAGAAGTAAGGAATTCATCACAACCCAAGGCATCTCATTGACACTTTTGGACAACTCTGATTGTTATCTTTATATTTAACTAAAATCTTCCTCAGTATGCTTTCTATTCATAAGTCCTAGTTCTGACCTCTGGAGCTAGGTAAAACAAATTGAATCCTTCTTCAAATATAACATTTCGAATGTATATAGATCCATCTTCAAAAATAACCTTTCAAGTACATAGAGATATTTATTTGAATCTATCATGTTCCCCTCCAAATCTTCTTTCTACACGCTAAGCATTACCATTTAATTAAGCTGATCTTTGGTGAGATTTTAAGTTCCTGCACTATCATCAAATATGGTACCCATAACTGAGTATAATGCTCCACACGTACAGTTGTCTAACTAGGGCAGAGTGCCATCATAGGATTATAATCTCTCTTGTTTTGGACACTGTGTTCCTATTAATACATCCTAAGGGTTCAATTGACTGCCATTTCTCATTATTAATTCATGTTGAGTTTGCAGTCTCCTAAAACTTTCTGCACATGAAATCTTTTCTAGCCACATTTTACTTATCCATGGTGGCATGGTGGAAAATGTGCTGAACTTGGTCTAAGGAGATCTAAGTTTGAATCTTGTATCTAACATTAGTGAAGCTCGCCTTTGTGGTAGAGATAGAGCTTAATATAGGCTTCCCATTAAATCTAGGGTAGTTGGTCTCGCAGATTTCCTTTTGCCCTTCTCCCTACTCTGTGGCAACCCTAGCTCAGAATGCAATAAAAATCAGCTTATCTTTATCTTGAGACAAAACCCATTATAAAGTACAGACAGCAAATACACAAAGTTAAAGCTAGAAACTCCCAAGGGTGAGTGATACCATTTTGCCAACCAGCAGTGAGGCAGTGCATGGTGAAGAGGTGGAGAGCAGATAAATTTAACAGATTCCCATAGCCATTAGGGAACAGTGAGGAACAGTGTGGGAAACAGGAAAATTCTGTCCAGGTAAATCACTCCTTAGGCGCATTTATGGGCCAGACAAAGGTTTAACTGTTCATGATTATATTCAGTTAGGGGTAGTAGCCCTTTACTTGCAGTTGGCTTACTGTTCTCAAGCTCAGTATTCTATCTCCAGTCTCCATGTCTTTGACCGGTATGTCCTCTTTGCTTAGAATACAGTTCAATTCTGCCTCTCAGAATCCCTGGCTATTTTCTAGACCCAACTCATATGCCAACTCCTATAGCAGGGGTTTATATCTTAACTATTTTGGTTCACGGGCTTCTTTGGTGGTGTGGCAAAACCTATGGGTCTCTTCTCAGAATAATGTTTTTAAATGCATAGGGTTACAAATGAAACCAATTATAATGAAATACAGTTATAGTAGATCTCTGGAAACTATGGGGATTGCTATCAAATGGGGAATGGCTGTACAAGTTGTGGTATATGATTGTGCTGGAATACTACTGTGCTATAAGGAATGATGATCTTAGAAAAACATGGATAGATTTGCACAAAATAATAAAGAGTGAAATGAACAGAACCAAAAGAATGTTGTATACAGTAACAGCAATATTGTTTAAGGACAATTTTGAGTGAATAAGTCATTTTGACTATTATAAATAACCAAATTAACTACAAAGGACCTATGAAGGAAGATGTTATCTGTGTCCAGAGAAAGAACTGATAAATAGAAATTGTATAGAATGATTTTATATATGTATACACATGTACATATACACACACACATATATATATATACATATACATATGTATGTTAATGGTAGCCATGTCTAGGGTGAGGAGGGGCATTGAGGGAAGGAAAAAAAGAAATGTGCATGATAACTTTATTATATTTTAAAAGGAATAGCAATTGTACATAATAGATTTGCAGTTTCATGTGCAATTATCTTTTTAAAAATTATACTATGTTATAGAAATGCTTTATTCTAGAAATTGAAAAAATAAACAAATTTTAAAAAAAAATTTAAAAAATTAAAAAACTATCAAAATATATTTTAAAATAGTTCACAGACCCCAGGTTAAGAAATTCTGTACTAGAGAAAACTTTCCCTTATCTCCTTAATTAGTTCTCTCCCTCCTCAAATAATTATGTATGTGCTTATCTGTTAATATATAAGGGAGCAAACATGGTGAAGCTGATAGAGTTGACTTTGAAGTTAGAATGATATGGGTTCAAATCCTATCTCTGACATGTACTGGCCTTGGACAAGTCACTTAACGTCTCCGTGTTGTAGGTAGCTCTCTAAGAAGTAAGTTGCAGGTGCTGACTTGCATTAGTTAAAGGAGTGTCCTCACCTGAGGGGTCCCTATACCTATGAAATCATAGATCTCATCCCTTTCCTTGCCCCTCAATATATAGGATCCTTGATTGCAGGGACTATCTCGTTTTTATTTGCATCCTCAGCAACTTGCATAGTGTTTTGCTCAAAGCTGGTGTTTAATAAGTGCTTGAGGGGTGTATTCTTGCACGGCATTTGGGGTCAGGGAGTACATTGTCTAACTATCAATAGTGGGTCAAGGTGAAATATTTTGACATAGATGTATCTGAAGTGTTATGGGGGAAAAGACTTGCTTAAGCCTCTAACTCCCCTATCTTACGGCTGTAAACTTGAGAAACAAGCAAAGGAGGGCTAAAACACAGCTGCCTGGCATGCTAAAACCCACAGTAAGGAAATGAGAACTAAATGAGCAGCAGACTGCAGAAGGCACCGAGGCAGTAGGGAGACAAGAAAAGCAAGCAGATTGTCCTGTAATTGGTCCTGAGGACAAGGAGTAAACTGTAAGATACTCTAATTTTATTGATGCAGCTATACCACCCACTGGAGCAGGTCACAACTCATCGATGCCTTTTCATCTAGTGTGATTAGATAACATCTTTCCTTATAGAGGTTCTTCCCAAAGCATTGGAGGCCTTCCTTTGAATCTTACTTAAAAGCTTTTGATGCCTCAACGTCCATCTGTTCTCTGTTATTCTTGCTTCCTGACTGGTTGCTCATTACTTTTCTGGTCATGTATTTCCTTGATGCTGTCTATAAAGAATCTTTGTAACATATAAAGCTATCATTTATATTGTTACATAGCTCTTCTGATTCAATTGTACGTTTGTTCACTTGAAGTGTTTGTAGTAAATCCCTTTGAAGAGGTTGATGTACCATTATCAGGGAGTAAGGGTATATAGTGTTGGGTAGATGTCCTTGTGGTCAACCCCTTGAATGGAATGTACGGTTTAGGAAATCCAGGAACGGAGGAGGAATAGTGGCAGCAGAGTACCAGTAGGTGGTGCCAGCTGGTTGAGTCAATGCCCAGCTGGTCCAAAAGTGAATTGGAATCAGAAGGCTAGAATGAGAGAGAGAATTGGGCCCAAACCTTTATAATACTTCCAGATGGTTTGCACCTGCCAAACTGTAAACTCTTTGAAGGCAGGAACCATGTTTTACCCAAACTTTGTATTTTCCTTAGTTTCTAGGATAGTGCTCTGTCCATAATAGTCGCTTAATACATATTTGACAAAAGAATGTTTGATCATATTTTGATTTCTCACTTCCGTTTAACACAGAGCTAAAGTTATTTGTTTCATGATCAGTTTGGGGGTAAACTCAGAGAATGCAAGCTAATTTTAAAAGTATTCTACCTCCACAGCAGTAATTTTCTCCAATTTTAAATCCTCTCATCCTGTGATCATATGGAAACTTTTAAGACCTAGATGTTTCCACTCTTACAGTTGTTGAGTTGTTTCAGTTGTGTCCGACTGTTCTTGACCCCATTTGGGGTTTTCTTGGCAAAGATATTGGAGTAGTTTGCCATTTCCTTCTCCAGCTCATTTTACAGATGAAGAAACTGAGGCAAATAGGGTTGACTTGCCCAGAGACATAGTGTCTGAGGCTGCATTTGAGCTTAGATTTTCCTAACGCCAGCCTCGGTGTTGTCTAAAGGTGACACTTATCTTTTAGCAGATTAGGAAGTTTCTTAAGCTCTTTCTGTTGTCATGGCAGTCTGGTTAAATCTTTGGATCCTGTCTCAGAAAAATGCTTTTAAATGCATCAAAAAAGTACATAGAATTGGAGGAAATTCCTACCATGGAAGTAAAAATTGAGTCCTTATTCTTAGCCTCTGGTCCTAAATAAATTTCCTGTGTTATTTCTAGAGCAGGGCTAGATCTTTAGCTAGTTCTTAGAGACCTGGAAATAAGAAATGTCATCCTTGTACCTTAGAAAAAAGCCACATTTGGTAATTATGGCTCAGGAATGATAGAAGTAAGTATCATAGCTACCTTTTATATAGTACTTGAAATTTTGTAGAGTGGCATATATATTCTTTCTGTATACTCACATACACATATATCACACATATATTCATACATACATGTATGTGTATATATGCATGTGTGTATGCATTTGTGTTTGTGTTTGCCTGTGTATTTACACACACACACACACACACACACACACACACATACACATACACACACCTTCTTATTTGATCTCTAGGTTAACTGACTTGCCCAGGGTCATACAACTTGTAAAAGAGGTATTTGAACTGAGGTGTTCCTGACTCCAAGTTCAGGGCTTTTCCTTAATGCATCACCAAGTATAGTACGTATAGAAACAGAATCATGGTCCCTTAGGAATTTGAAGATATTATGGTACCTGTAAGCACCCTAGAGATTTCTATTCCCTACCCCAAAACAATGACCAGAACAGCTGGAAAAAACAGCAACAACAAACCAATATTAACAACTCGATTGCTTCTGAAGATTAGTCACACTTTTCGTTTAGGCGAGTGTCCTGTTGCACTTACTCAGAAATGTTCCCTTGCTGTATGGCTTTTCCGTATTCCTTAGTTCAGTGGCTACAGACCTATGGCGGCAAATCAATAAAGACCTAGGCCCCAGGTGTCTAACTCTTCATTGTTAACACAATCTGGGCTTAGGCCTAGCTATTTCTTTGATTCATGGTCGTCAAAATGAGATTTTTTGAGGACTACCCAGTTATTAAGTAAGAGGTGTAAGTCACAGCAGAATTGTTCTAACTTGCAGAGGCTTACCTCATCTTGTGGTGATGATAGAATTATATTTGAAGTAGGATTAGATTTCCTATTCCATGTTCCATGCAGGTTAAAAAAATGGATCAAATACTAGGGGGAATAGAGGCAAGGCCTAAATTCTGCTATTAACACAGAGATGTAGAAAACTACACTAAAACTGATGCTTCCATTACCGAATTTAAGAGACTCTAGAGATGAATTATGTGATCTCTCTTCTATGTAGGCAACAAAGTGAAAGAGTAAATAAAGTATAAAGTACTGCAAGTTGAACCCAGTATGAAGTTGTAATGAAAATAAATAAAATGCATCAATAGCCCTCCATCTGACTAAAGTTCACTATAATATTATAGACTAAAAAGACATTAAAATTATTATAATTTTTTCAGATTATAGATAACTGTATTTCTGAGTCTCATATTATTTTATGCATGTTGGCAACATGTCTTAAAATTGTAAACATCATCCTGACAAATCTTGTTATTTAGCATTTCAATTCTTGAAATCTAGAATGACCATAAATAGAGGGCTCTACTAATACAAGCCCATTTGGCTGTTTAAAAACGTTAGGGAGCCTGCATACATTGTAGCATCTCCTCGGTTTCAAATTTGTTCCAAGTTTGAAGATGCTACTTTAAAGGAAAAAGTTAGAGATGCAACCTATTTTTTTCCCCTATGGATTAATGGTTATTGGGTCTCAGCTAGCCAATCAATCAATTAATAAGCATTTGTTACCTAATATGTGCTAAGCACTGTGGTAGGAACTAGGCATACAAAGACAAAAATGCCCTCAAGGTGCTTACATTCTATGGGAGGAGAGAGTTTTTACACTTATAAGGATGCACAAAATGAGTATAGGCAAAATAAATACGAAGTAATCTTTTTGGATGGTGGCAGAGGTAGGCCTAACTGAAGGGATCAAGAAAAGCCTCATATCGGATGTTGTGTTTGATTTGAGCTTGAAGGGGAAAGGGTAGGTAGGTGGTGCAGTAGATAGAGCACTGGGGCTGAAGTCAGGAAGACTCATCTTCCTTAGTTCAAATCTGGTCTTAGATGCTTCCTAGCTGTGTGACCCTGGGCAAGTCACTTAAGCCTGTTTGCCTCAGTTTCCTCATCTGTAAAATGAGCTGGAGAAGGAAATGGCAAACCACTCCAGTATCTTTGCCAAGAAAACCCCAAATGGAGTCACGAAGAGTTGGACATGACTGAAACAACTAAATAACAGAGGTGAAGGAGTGTGTTCCAAGAACAGGGGATAGACAGACAGCCTGTCCTAAGGCATGGACGTGGGAGATGGAATCCAGCTGATCCTTAATTTTCCATAAAAATCAGAATGCTGGCAGCATTGTTCTTGTAGAGAATTTTCAGTGATTCTCTCTCTCTACACACTCAAAGATCTATCTATCTTTTTGTCCATACATGATTTGGTATTTATGGGGCAGTTTTGAAAGGATGAGTGATCTGGACATTAATTGAGTCACTTTTTGATATTCCATTTGGAAATGGATTCTCAGGAAGAAGAAGAAGAAGAAAAGAGGCATTTTGAACTTCCTTTCTCTCATTCAGGGAACTCGTTGTTAAAGTCTAGCTGTTAACTGATTTCAAAATTATAGCTCAGTCCCTGATTAGATTTAGCATCATATTATCATGGCCCTTGTAATGTCTTGCATCTTATTAGCGATATATTCACTGCCTGGGGTCTGAAAAAATGTCTGCAAAGTGGTTTAGTCTCTAGCAGGCCCACTGACTGCACAGCTCAGATTTATCCATACCTTGGGAAACATGAAACAGTCAAAAGGACATTTACATTTCTTATGACCTTTTCCTGCTACTGAAGTCTATCAAACTTGACTTTAGCTAATACAACTCACTTTTAATGAATTTCCTAGCCTCTTTCATCAGCCTACATCCCCTTTTACTACCTGGAATTTAATGATCTTGACATAAAGTATTAATTAGTCCTGGGGAACTTGCCTGTGAGGCCAGACGTCTTGCTGCTAGTGCTCAGGATTCCTGACTTGGAGTAGACGGGGTGAATGCCTTATGGAGAGAGGAGCAGGCAGGCTCACGATCTTTTCTGATTCTTTGGCTGAAGTTAGGAACTGCTGTAATTCTTTACTAGGGAAATTCTCGTTTTTTTTTTTTTGGCAGGGGGAGGGGGTTACACGGTGGAGTAGGAGGCTTTGAGGACAACCTTTTCTCATCTCAGTCACTGCTTCCTTGAGCTAGTCTTAAGGGGAAGCTGATGGAGGCCATGTTTCACTTCACTCTCTGCTCCCTGGGCATCTGCTCACATCCTCACCAGCAACCTTGCCACCTACACTAGAAACTGTGCCTTGGAGGTTTTATTCCTTTAATCCTCCATTTCCTGGCCATCCCCTTCACACCCTTGTCAGCAACCTCACCACCAGGTGAGGTATGAATCCTCGCCTTACCCTCAGCTATTATCAAATCCATTCTGGAACAGCATGTCTGTTTCTAGAAAGGGAGTGTCAAATTAATTCCTTGATGGCTTCATTTTGGGGGCAGCTAAGTGGTGCGGTGGATAGAGTATGCTGGGGCTGGAGGCGGGAAGATCTGAGTTTAAATCTGGCCTCAGACACTAGCTGTGTGACCCTGGGCAAGTCACTTAACCTCGTTTGCCTCATTTTCCTTATCTGTAAAATGAGCTGGAGAAGAAAATGGCAAACCACTTCAGTATCTTTACCAAGAAAACCCCAAATGGGGTCAGGAAGAGTTGGGCATGACTGAAATGACTAAACAACAAGAGGAAGGCTTCATTTACCTGCAATGCCCGGAACGTAGTAAGCAATTAATAAATGTCGTTCATTCATTCATTCGTTCATTCATTCATTATCTCTACAATGCTAGCTCTCCCCTGATTCCCCTGATTTCATTGGTTAGTTTGCTGGCAAGACTATAGTGGTAAAAGGTAGGGAGATTAGAGTGGGACGTATATAAAAGTTCCGATATATATGCATGTTTATATGATAAGCACTGGACTATAACCTTGATGAGGGCAGAGACAGAATTGTGTTCAGTGTTTGCATCACTCCACAGGGTCTTGAACATAGTAGGCACTAATAAATATTTGTTAAATGAAAGATCTTGACTGGGCTGACAATGAATAAGATGAAAAATGAAGTCTCCTTCAATTATCCTAAAACACATTGGTCTCATCCTCTTTTAAACTACAGTATTTATTGTTTGTGCCAATGACTTATTTAGAAGTCTCCCACACACGTGTGTATGTATGTATGAACATGTACAGATATCTGTACACATGTATATGCACATATACGTTGTTGTGTTTGTCCTTCGTTTTTGAAGAGGACCATGACATCAGGGAAATGATGGCATGACTTGCAGTTGACTTTAACTTGAGTGAGAGGGTATTGTGCAAGGTCATCTTGCACTTTCTCCTCCAGAGCCATTTGGGTCCAGTGACCAGATATTCATCAGAATAACTGGCGATGATCTAGGATGCAGTGGGAGACCCTGGCCTTTTTAGGCTCAGGCCTTTTCATGTACTCAGTTAGAGTGAGGTAAAGCCCATTCAGCGAATAGGCCTCTTTAAGAAGCGAGTCAAGGGATGACCCCTTTAATTAGAAGAAAAAAAAGAAAAAAATCAAGCTGGGAGAGGGAAGACGCTTTCCCTCTCCTTCTCTCCAAAGGAAGGCACATATATGTATAAAATATGTCAGAGGAAGAACTGAAGGATACAAGAACTCCATTTACACCTCCTAGCCTGTGCTTGAAATTTCCCTCCTCCCTACCCAATTCCTCTACTTCACCTTTCTTTTTGCGTGGAACCATCTCCTACCTCTTTCCAGTCTCCGTTTCAAAAGGGGAGGGGAAAAAGCCAATCCCCTTCCTCCAGTTGCTCCCTTATACTTCTGTGGATGCTTTTGATTCCCTCAGTTTCAGTCTTTATCTCAATGTGAATCTGTTCCCACCTTTCTGACGAATCTCTGTCCTAAAGAGGACCTTGCTAAATGTACCCATCAACCAGAGAGATCCTGATTCAAAATATCAGAGGAACTAGAGGGCCAGTACGTCTAGGATACTTAAGTCTTTCAAGATTGTTTGTTGCTATAATGTGATTGTTATATAAATGGCTCTCCTGATTCTGCTCACTTCACTATGTCTGCATCCTTGGTTCATGCACCGCTTCCCAGATTTCTCTGAAACCATCCCTTTTATCATTTGGACCTTGTAACAATCTTATTTCAATTTTCAGTTACTTGTCCTTGCTTTTCTATCTTCTGGAACTGTCTTTTTAAAAATCTCAGTTTGTTGGTGCTTTTTCATCCATGTTGTTTTCCTCAGGCAGCTCTGCCTTTTTCCTCCTCATCAGAGTCTTTTCTTACTTGAGTCTTCAGAATTTCATTCATGAGCGATTTCCACCCATAGGAAGTGGATTTCTCTTTCAAAATATTAGGCCATTAAATGCTGCCTATTCTTTCTCTGAACCCTTTGAAATATAATCTCCAAAAATCTAGAATATGTGCTAGATAATCCATGCCTTTTCTTTACTTTGCTCTCATTCACTATTGTAGAATTACAGGCCAACCCCAAATTCCTATTGCTTCTCCATTGCGGTCTCCTTGTTGGTCAGAATCAGGCCCAGTATGGTAGTACCCTTTGTTGTTTCCTCTACTTTTCGGAGAAGGGAATTTTCATTAAAGCAAGACATAAATGCTCTTGCCATTAAAACTATGGAAAATTTTTTTTTCATGATTGAGTTGTTATTTGTTCTTTAAGTGTTGTAGATTTTAAAATCTAAACTTCAGAGACAATGATTTCAAATTGGGTTGGAGGATACGTTTTTGTACTGACTTTTAGCATGACAGTAGATAAAATTCTTCTAACTTCTGTCCTTTCCACCAATGGGCAGTATGGACAGTAAGGTCTCAGACACTTACTAGCTGCGTAACCTTGGGCAAGTCACTTAACCTCTGTTTGCCTGGGAGACGGCTGGCTGTCTCTGCCGATAGAGTGCTGGACCTGGAGTCAGGAAGATCTGAGTCCAAATATGACTTCAGACATTTACTGGCTGTGTGAACCTGGGTGAGTCACTTAACCTCTGTTTGCCTTATTCCACTGGAGAAGGAAATGGTAACCATTCCAGTATCTTTGCCAAGAAAACCCTATGGACAGTATGGTCCATGCGGTCATGAAGAGTCGGGAACAACTGAACAACAACAACAACAAAAATATTCTAGAGTGGAAAGAGAACTGGCTCTGGCTTCAGATGACCTGGGTTTAGATCCTTACTACCTGGGTGACCTTGGGCATGTGACTCAGTTTCCTCATTAGTAAAATGAGGGCATTGGATGAGTTCTAATTTATAAAATAAAATGAAGATTGAGCTCCATGTCTATCCGTGTTTGTAAAATATAATGTGGAAAAAATTTAAGCACCTTCTTTTATAGAGCAATGTGTCCGTCTCTAGAAGAAATACAAAGTTTAGATAAGCTATAGCTTCTACCCTCAAGGACTACTGTCCAGTGGGGGAAGAGACATCAGCACAAGTCCCATACTACATTCTGGGTATGTTTAGAGACCTAGAAACAGGACTTTGTGAGGTCCTACCTAGGGAGGAGGTGATTACCAGCTGGGCAGAAGGGGAATCAGCAAGGAAATGGAGCTTGAATTGGGTTTTAAAGGATGGATGGGAATTCACCATGTAAAAAATTAGAGGGGAGGGTATCCTAGACGTAGGGAAAAGCGTAAGCAAAGGCAGTCCTGTTGTTTCTACCTTCATAGCATTTCTCCCCCTCTCTCTTCTGATGCTGCAACCACACTGGGGCAGGCCCTCATGTCTGGGCTACTGCAGTAGCCTGCTGGTGGTTCTTGTTTGTACGTAGTCATTTGCATGTTGTCTCGCCATTAGACTGTGAGCTCCTTGAGAGCAGGGAACATCATTTGCCTTCCTTTGTATCTCCAGCTCTTAGCATAGTGTCTGGCACACAGTATATGCTTAATAAATGCTGGTTGATTGATCACTGGGGGCCTTGAGGGCACAGTGTGTGTTTGAGTGGCAGAGAGTATAGTCCAGTTCAGTGAAAGCATAGAATATATGAAAGAGAATAACAAGAGATAAATATGGAAAGGTAGGGTGACTTCAAATTGTATAGGACCTTGAATACTAGGTAAAGAAATTGTGACAAAAAGTTTGAGAGACATAATCTTGGGGTAATTTAATTTTATTAATGCCAGCATTTTAATAACAAAGATGGTCATTTGGCATCTTTTTTAGACCAAAGACCTCTCGTGGAGATGGGCTCACAGTTTATATGCCCTCTGAAGAGTAAGTGTTCCTGAGGGGGTATCAATCAAGTCTGATTGGTTAACAGTTAATGAGAAAATGAAAATTACAATGAGAAAGTGGGCTATATTATGATGAGGGTCTTGGGGTCCATGATTTGTATCATCCAAATCTTGATCAAAGAGACATAAATTTCTACATCACCTCTCTGACCAAAGGGAGAACCAACACTTCCCCAGACCTATCTGAGCAAACACAACGAGCGGAAACGCACCCATTAACTTAAATTGAGAATTTTTTTTACTGTCTGACTAGATCTTGGCCTGGGGAAATCTTTAAGAGAAATTTCTCCCACTGGTTGGTTTCTGGATAAGGAAGTAGGAAAAATGAAAAACCTCAGTCCTAATACAATAATTAGTTATTAATACCAGAGAGAAATACTCATTTCTCACAAAATTTAAAATTTACTCAGGTAAGAAGAGCCATCTAAAATTTTTAAGCAGAGGAATGACATGAACAGATGTTTGTATAACAATAAAAATAGCTTACATTTATATGGCATTTTAAGACCTGCAATACTTAGTACATATTTCACTTCTGTAAAGCATACACACACACACACACACACACACACACACACACACACACACACACACAAACTGAATCTCCCCCTCCCTTTCTCCCCTTCCTCCCTTTACATAGGCATTAAGGGTGTATGTGGCTGGAATAGTGATGTAATATCTGTACAAACCACCAGGTGGGTCTCCAAGCTTGATCTGTACAAGTTCATGCTGTACATTGCCCATAGGACCCAACATTGACATCACTTCTCCATGTGGAGCTGTCTCCCTCTCCCCCAAGAAAATTAATATAAACTAAGCATTCATTTCCTAGATTTTTAGCTTAGCCTCTGGGCTATGTATTAATTCCTTTGAATATCACAACTACTTTGGCTTATCAAGAGGCAGTGTGGGATAGTGGATGGAGAGCTTGCCTTGAAGCTAGAAAGACCTCAGTTTAAGTTCTACTATGAACACCTACTTTTGGGTGGTCCTGGGTAAGTCACTTTAATTCTTGGTGCTATTGTTAACTCACTAAGACTATGAGTTACAGAAAAATTGCTCACCTGCATTGTCTTGGTAGTTTCTTCTTTTTTTAAAAAAAATTATTTTATTTTAAATTTATGGAATAAAACAAGCAGTTCCATAACATAGTATAACAAAAAAGATTGCACATGAAACTGCAGATTTTTATGTACAACTTGCAATTCTTTTTAAATATATAATAAAGTTATCATGTGAATTCGTTTTTTTCTTTTCTTCCCTTTTTTTCCCTCTCCTCTCTCTCTCTCTCACCCCCCAGGCCTCCCCCCTCACTGCCTTAGAGATGGCTATCATTAGTTTCATTAACTGAGAGTTCCCTCTGCCAGTCAAATCATGTCCCCAGCCTTTTGGTTCATTACTCTTACCTTTTGGTTCCCCTTTTTCTTTTCCTTCCTCAACATGACCCTAGAAAGACTTCCTACTCTTGTATCAATTAAAGGGAAATCACAACATAATTTTTGTGGCTGTATTCTTTTTTTTTTTTGGAAGGGGGAAAGCAGGGCAGTTGGGGTTAAGTGACTTGCTAAAGGTCACACAGCTAGTAAGTGTGTTAAGTATCTGAGGTTGAATTTGAACTCAGGTTCTCATGACTCCAGGGCTGGTGCTTTACTCACTGTGCCACCTAGCTGCCCCTTGCTTCTGTATTCTTGTGCCCTGGCTTCCACCACTTACCCCACAGTCCAAGCTCCTGCCCTGGGACCCAGGGTTTCTGACTGTTGATCATTCACCATATGTAGCCTGCACACGGACTCACCACCCTGCTCCAAGCCATCTTCATACCTGTGCATACCCTCCAATACTACCACTTCAGCTCTGAGGATAGTTGTCAAATCAGCACTGTCTAAACACTCCTCCTTGGCAATCCTGTATGTGTTGACTGTCCTGGTTATTAGAATGTAAGCCCTTTGAGAGTAGGGACTGTCTGGCTTGCTTGTATTTGTATTCCTGGTGCTTAGCACCGTACCTAGTATACAGTTAGCACTTAATACATTTTCCATTTCAGTCCACTCCACAAAAGAGATACACGCTTAGGATTTCAGAGCAGCAAGTTACTTGCCTGGATCAAAAACCTCAGCTGTTCCTATCTTCTTTTCTGTGTTCTGCTTATTTCTGTTATTACAGAGACAGACACATCTAGAAACCTTGTAAGGAAACACTCCAAGAGTCCCTCCTAACCCAAATCAGCATCATAATGGGAGGAGAAATTGTTTCAGGGCCCTGGTGGCCACCTCTTGATTACTCGCTGCTACTCAATGCCTTCATAGACTGCTCAGCATCCTTCAAGCACTCTCCTAGTGTCAACACCGGGGCGCCAGGAAGGTGGCAGGCAAACCGAAAGAACGATCACCTGCTGAGTAAACACTAAAGCTCAAATCCTGGGAGTGCTAGAAAAAGATGCAAGATGCTGCATTCCCCTTTTATTTTTTTTCCTGGAGCCCATGACTTCTCAGGATGCTCAGACTTGGTTCTTTGTATTTAGTTGAGTGCTTTACTCGTCCCTGCTTCCTTCTTTCCTCTGCATCTAATGGAAAATGCAGAGTTAAAAACAAGGGTGATCTGCAACTTGCTACAATAGTTTGTACCTCTCATTTAATCTTAATAACAACCCTGAGTTTGATGCTGGAGGTATTTTTAGACTCATTTTTCAGAGGAAGAAATGAGACTTAGCTTGTGGTGCAGGGGGCAGTTTCTCTGGATTCCCAGTCTAGCCTTCTTTCTATGAAGCTTGTCTAAAAGATTATTCTGTCAGTGACTGGAGAGGGGAGAGATGAGAGGTTGGGAGACTTCTAAGGAAGCTATTTCGCAAGTCTAGGCAGGTGGTAATGAGAGCATATAGTAGGATGGTAGCAACGGGAATAGAGAAGAGGAGATAGACACATGAAATTTTGCAGAGGCAAAATTGACAGGACTTGGTAGATATGGACAGACTGATTTTATTTAGTCGCTTTTAAGTCGTGTCTGACTCTATGACCCCATTTGGGGTTTTCTTGGTAAAGATATTGGAGTGGTTTGCCATCTCCTTCCCCAGCTCATTTTACAGATGAGGAAACTGAGGCAAACAGCGTTTAGTTGACTTGTCCAGGACCACACAGCTAGTAAGAGTCTGAGGTCATATCTGAACTCAGGTCTTCCTGACTCCAGGCTGGGCACTCTATCCACTGTGCCACCTAGCTGCTCCTGAGAGACTGATAGATATGGAGAGTTGGGGGAAAGGGAGGAGCTACAGAGAGCAATATTGATCTTAACAGTGAGAATAAAGGGGCCTTCCTTTAACAAAGGTTTAAAAATGAATGTCTTTGTTATTCAGATAGGGATAGCTTCTTCTGCAGAAGCCTGCTGTGATAGCGTAAAAAGACTATTGGTGTTTGAGGCAGAGGATTTGAGTTCAAATCTTGCCTCTGTTACTACCTGTGTGTAAGTCCCTTGTTCACTTTAGGCCTTGGTTTTCTTATTTTATAAAATAAGAGTCTTGGACTCAATGATTTCTCTTTTTTTGCCTCAAAATATTTTTTTAAAAATTTATTTAATATATTTAGTTTTCAGCATTGATTTTCACAAAAGTTTGAATTACAAATTTTTTCCCCATTTCTACCCTCCCCCCCACTCCAAGATGGCATATATTATGGTTGCCCCGTTCCCCAGTCAGCCCTCCCATCTGTCACCCCACTCCCCTCCCATCCTCCTTTCCCTTCTTCTCTTGTAGGGCAAGGTAAATTTCTATGCCCCATTGCCTGTATATCTTATTTCCTAGTTGCATGAAACAACTTTTTTTTTGTTGTTGTTGTTTTTGAACGTCTGTTTTTAAAACTTTGAGTTCCAAATTCTCTTCCCTCTTCCTTCCCCACCCACCCTCCCTAAGAAGGCAAGCAATTCAACATAGGACACATGCGTATCATTATGTAAAACCCTTCCACAATACTCATGTTGTGAAAGATTAACTATGTTTTGCTCCTTCCTAACCTATCCCCCTTTATTGAATTTTATCCCTTGACCCTGTCTCTTTTTGAAAGTGTTTGTTTTTGATTACCTCCTCCTCGCCGTCTGCCCTCCCTTCTATCATCCCCCCTTTTTTATCTTCTTCCTCCTTCTTTCCTGTGGGGTAAGATACCCAGTTGAGTGTGTATGGTATTCCCTCCTCAGGTCAAATCCAATGAGAGCAAGATTTACTCATTCCCCCTCACCTGCCCCCTCTTCCCTTCCTACAGAACCACTTTTTCTTGCCACTTTTATGCGAGATAATTTACCCCATTCTATCTTTCCCTTTCTCCCTCTCTCAATATATTCCTCTCTTATCCCTTAAATTGATTTTATTTTTTTAGATATCATCCCTTCATATTCAACTCACCCTGTGCCCTTTGTGTGTATGTGCATATATATATACATGTATATATATACACACATATATACCTACATATATACATACATAGACACACACATATGTATATATATATGTATACACACACATATATATGCATATTCCTTTCAGCTACCCTAATACTGAGGTCTCATGAATCATACACATCATCTTTCTATGTAGGAATGTAAACAAAACAGTTCAACTTTAGTAAGTCCCTTATGATTTCTCTTTTTTGTTTACCTTTTCATGCTTCTCTTGATTGTTGTGTTTGAAAGTCAAATTTTCTATTCAGCTCTGGTCTTTTCACTGAGAAAGTTTGAAAGTCCTCTATTTTATTGAAAGTCCATATTTTGCCTTGGAGTATGATACTCAGTTTTGCTGGGTAGGTGATTCTTGGTTTTAATCCTAGCTCCATTGACCTCTGGAATATTGTATTCCAAGTCCTTTGGTCCCTTAATGTGGAAGCTGCCAGATCCTCTGTTATCCTGATTGTTTTTCCACAATATTCAAATTGTTTCTTTCTGACTGCTTGCAGTATTTTCTCCTTGACCTGGGAGCTCTGGAATTTGGTGACAATGTTCCTAGGAGTTTTCTTTTTGGGATCTATTTGAGGAGGCGATCTGTGGATTCTTTCAATTTCTATTTTACCCTGTGGCTCTAGAATATCAGGGCAATTCTCCTTGATAATTTCTTAAAAGATGATATCTAGGCTCTTTTTTTGATCATGGCTTTCAGGTAGTCCAATAATTTTTAAATTATCTCTCCTGGATCTATTTTCTAGGTCAGTGGTTTTTCCAATGAGATATTTCACATTGTCTTCCATTTTTTCATTCCTTTAGTTCTGTTTTATAATATCTTGATTTCTCATAAAGTCACTATCTTCCACTTGCTCCAATCTCATTTTTAAGATAGTATTTTCTTCAGTGGTCTTTTGGACCTCCTTTTCCATTTGCCTAATTCTGCCTTTCAAGGCATTCTTCTCCTCATTGGCTTTTTGGAGCTCTTTTGCTATTTGAGTTAGTCTATTTTTTAAAGCGTTGTTTTCTTCAATATTTTTTTCAGTATTTTTTTGGGTCTCCTTTAGCAAGTCATTGACTTGTTTTTCATGGTTTTCTCACATCCTTCTCATTTCTCTTCCCAATTTTTCCTCTACTTCTCTGACTTGCTCTTCCAACTCCTTTTTTGAGCTCTTCCCTGGCCTGAGACCAGTTCATGTTTTTCTTGGAGGCTTTTGGTGTAGGCTCTTGCACTTTGTTGACTTCTTCAGGCCATATGTTTTGGTCTTCTTTGTCACCAAAGAAAGATTCCAAGGTCTGAGACTGAATCTGGGTGTGTTTTCGCTGCCTGACCATGTTCCCAGCCAACTTACTTGACCCTTGAGTTTTTTGTCGGGGTATGACTGAGTGTAGAGCGAAGAGTACTTTGTTCCAAGCTTGAGGAAATGCGCCGTTGTTTTCAGAGCTATTTCTATATAGCCAGCTCTGCCACCCCAGCACTCCTCCTTCCTCCAGAACTACCAACCTGGACCTGACGCAAATCTTCAGCAGGCTCTTCACTCCTGCTCTGATCTGCCACTTAATTCCTCCCGCCACGTGGGCCTGGGGCCGGAAGTAACTGCAGCTGTAGTTCTGTAGCTGCACCTCCCCCGCTGCCCCTGGGGCTGTGGCCAAACCGCAAACTCTGTCCCCTGCAGCTTTTCCCACTAACTTTCTCTGTTGTCTTTGGTGTTTGTGGGTTGGGAAGTCTGGTAACTGCCACAGCTCACTGATTCAGGGTGCTAGGGCCTGTTCTGCCCGGCCTGGCTGGTCCTGCTGCCTCCCACGCTGAGCTGTACTCCCCTCCACTCCGTGTGCGATAGACCTCGTCCAGCGACCATCCAGGCTGTCCTGGGCTGGATCCCTGCTTCCCTCTGCTATTTTGTGGGTTCTGCAGTTCTAGAATTTGTTCAGAGCCATTTTTATAGGTTTTTGGAGGGATGTGGTGGGGAGCTCACACAAGTCCCTGCTTTCCAGGACTCAATGATTTCTAAGGTCCCTTCCAATTCTAAATCTGTGATTATTATATCTATCAGTAATGTTTTCTTCGTAATTTTATGAGTATGAATTTGGAGTCTAACATATTGCACGTAGATTTGGTCTAGTAATCCTAGAAATGAGGACAAGATTATCAATGGAGACCTAGAGATTTGGTTCTGTTTGTCATTTGAGTAAGGGGTATAACACCCTCTCAAGACTGGTTCATGTAACGAATGACTGCAGCGTTTATCTGAGACTGAGACTTCCCCACTCAATCCTTCTTAGAGAGCTTGGGGCTACTGAAAATGAATACATGACTTTCCTTACTGCGGATGGAGCCATTTGACTGATTTGTTGTTTTCTTAAGCCATGAACTGGTGCTGGAAATTTCATTTGCTTTCCTGGTCATTTTTCCCTGAAAAATGCCCATTACTCTTCAATGCATATCGCTTCACATGCTGAGTTGCCAGATATTTTCAACACTGTGGCTAAAGCAGAAAAATTAAGATTATTGAATTTTCTGAAGGCCTACCCTCCTCCCCTCCAAAAGGAGATTTAGGATTGGTGGTGTTGCTTGGATGAGAGTCTTGTATGATCAATCTCACAGCAGCATTTCTAAAAATATTCACTGCTATCTTACGGTATATAAAAGATTATAAATAATGAACTGTTTCTATTAATAGTAAAAGCCATCTTTAATTACGGCCTGCTCTGCTATTTGTGATTTGAAGTAGAAGCATTGTCATCCTTAAAGAACAAATTATCTTGATGATATCAAACGACCCTCCCCTTCATCTGCTCTTCCTTTCCAAATAGGCATTTGAATTGAAAGACATTTCATGCTCAGTAATTTTCTCAATGAGTGAGTTATCTATTAGAATTCAAGACAAGAAATAGTAAATAGATCAGACTTTCAGTAATTACTTAGCTGAGCTGCTTGTCTCTACCCTTGGCTGCCATTTCAATAATGACAGTAGGCAACATCTCAGTGTCTGTTGATGCTAGATTGTGTGTGTGTGTGTGTGTGTGTGCGCGCGCGCGTGTGTGTGCGTGCACATGTGGGTGCTTACTGTTGAGTATGAGTGGGATCATATTATTCATGTCAGTATCTTGACCTCATTCGACCATTGCTGTATCTGTCAGACACATTGAAAAGATGATGCCTTTGGGAAAGAAATATATAAAGTTGAGAGAAGACTCTGAAGAATGTGAACTTAATGATAACAACGATAGCTAACATTTGCATAAAATATACTATGTGCCAAGTGCTTTATAATTACTATCTCATTCGGTCCTCCCAATAACCCTGGAAGGTAGGTGCTATTATTATCCCCATTTTAAAAAAAAATTTTTTGGAGGGAGGAAGGCAGAGCAATTGGGGTTAATTGACTTGCCCAAGGTCACACAGCTAGAAAGTGTCAAGTGTCCGAGGCCACATTTGAATTGGGTCCTCCTGACTCCAGGGCCAGTGCCCTACTCACTGTGCCACCTAGCTGCTCCTATTATCCTCATTTTTACAGATGAAGCTGAGAAAGATTAAGTGACTTGCCCAGGGTCACACAGCTAGTAAGTGTCTGAGGCTGGATTTGAACTGAGGTCTTTCTGACTCCAGGCCCGGAACTCTATTAGTTTTAATGATAGAGCTACCTGAAGGTAGGGTGGTCACTTCACTAGTCTATATACTATCCTCACAACGAGGATTTTGTTTATCCCCTCCACAGGCAGCATTGTATAATGGAAAGAGTCTTGGACTGGGAGTCAGGTGACTTGGGTTTGAATTCTGCCTTGGATAGCTACTAGCTGCATGACCATGAACAAGTCACTTAACATCTCAGAACCTGTTTCCTCAGTTGGGAATGATATCAACTATACTACCTACCTTACAGGAATGTCGTGAGGAAGTCGCTTGACAAACTTTAAAGTACTATATAAAGGTGAGCATAATATAAGTGTGTTATTATTAATAAAAATGATAATAGCTACTATTTATAGAGCATTTGGTTTGAAAGGCTATATTTTATATTTATATATTTTATTTACATTTATGTATTATATTTATATATTGAATACATTTTAAAAATTTTGTGTACATATGTATATATGTATTATTTCATCCTTACAATAACCCTGAGAGTTAAGTGCTGTAGGGAAGATAATTTATTATATTGTTTGGATAAATTGATATACTGTATAAATTCAACTTATGTGATTAAAGGTTGTCTTTGCTGACTAACCTCTGTTACTAGGAATGTTGGAGATGACTACATGGTATTTTGAGTTTGCCTAGGTCCTAAATCTTGCCTAAGCCTCCTTATTTTGGGTTACCACACTCAGGAGTTGTGATGGGTCCATCTAAGCTTGTATTTGCCTTATGTACTTCCTTGTGTGGACACCCTTGTCTAAATCCTATAGAATGTAAACCTTTCAGAGACTGGATGGGTGGGGGCCACATTTGCTTTCAGGCTCCCTCTCCTATATCAAATGACCTAATAAATTTCTTTCTAAAACTATTTCAGATTTTGGGGTTTGTTCTCATAAACAACAGTACTATTATTATTATTGTTTATTATTATTATTTTTACACACAAGGAAACTAAGGCAGGTAGAAGACATGTGACTTGCCCAAGGTCACATAGTTAATAAGTACTGAGACTGGATTTGAACTCAGGTCCTCCTGACTTTAGATATAGTATTCTACCCACTAGTCACCTTTAGAACCACATCGGCAGAGTTAGATAAGTTTGTCAGAGAAAATGACCCGTATTTCTTCTATATTTAGGAGGTAATTATTCTTTGCTAGTTTGGAGATTAAAGCACCAGGAGTGGGGAGAGGAAACAACTAGAAAAATGTTTCAGTAACTAGGACAACTAGAAAAATGTTCCACTTGACACCCACTGGAAGAGAAATGTCCTTCTCAGGGCCTAAAACGTGCATTGTGAACACATTACGAAGCAGCCAAGCGGGTCTTGGCTGGTTTTGATTCCCCCTAAGAGTAGGTGAATTGATAGGAAGGTTTTACTCTTGACCAATATTGCTTCTCAGTAGAATTTCTCACCTTCCAATACCAGGCTAAAAGGTAGACAGACCAACATTCAGGCTCCAGGCACTACGATAGGAGATTCTTTTTCTTTTTGATCATCCCCTGCTCACATCTATTGCTGTTGGCAGTGTTCCTGTGTCACAGCGTGAGGTCACATCCCTAGGGGAACATTCAGAAATACTCTGGGAGTTCCACGGTATGAGAAGAGTTGGAAGGGACTCGAGACTAATCTAGTCTAACCCCAACATTTTACAGATAAGGAAAAGGGGGCCAAGGGAAGTTAAATGATTTGCCCAGGGTCCCTAAGGTAGTAAGTAAGTAGCAGAACTGAGAACTGACCTGGTTTTTTTTGCTTTGAATTTAGAGGGATTCAGAAAGTTCAAATCATTTGGACTCTCTGGATTCTTTCTTTTGTTTCTGCTTTGGCCATGTCCTTTTGTATGAAAACTGTCCAATGAAATATATCATTGGAGAGAGACAGACAGACAGACAGAGAGAGAGAGAGAGAGAGAGAGAGAGAGAGAGAGAGAGAAGAGAGAGAGAAGAGAGAGAGAGAGAGAGAGAGAGAGAGAGAGAAGAGAGAAGAGAGAGAGAGAAGGGTGGGGAGAGAGAAGTGGAGAATGAGAGAGAGAAAGAAAAATGGAGAGAAAGAGAAAAAAGAGAGAAAGAGCACTTTGAAAAGACTTTTCACAAAGGAATGTGGGTTTGTGCACATATGGTTATATTTGACATCCAGAGATTGATTGTAATGAGGAAGATAATCAATGCTCTTTGTTGCTGTTTTTCTTCCTTTCCCCATCCTCCCCCTGCCCTCTCCTATTCCCCACAATGTACTTTGTGATCTTCTGTTAAAATTAAGTAAGGCAGAAAACAGGAAGATAATTGATCCCTGAAATACTACAGGGCCATCTCAATGAGATTCATGACTACTTTATAAAGATCAGATTAATAATCTCCATGGGAAAATCAAATGAATGAAGAATATCCATTGTCTAGATTATGATGTGCAGTTGGATAGGTAGTCTATTGATTCAGTTTGTCAGCAGACATATGGTTGGACAGGGATCTGGGCCTGGGCCTGAATAGAAGAGGATATGACTAGACTGGAATGCATTACACATATTGCATAGTGCTTTCAACGCAAAGCTCTATCCTTTTAATATCAGTCTTCTGATGATGCTCTATAGCTACAAAGAATGGAATACTACAATCTCCAAAGAGGTCAAAATTGTGTATGACCCAAAAAGCGACAGAGAGATGCATAGTAGGCATAAGTGGGCTGCAGCATATAACCTTTGAAGACCCTTTGCAAGAAGCAGCGGAAAAGATATGTTCCAGGAAATTTACTTTAGAAAAAAGAGGTGAGATCATGTGAGGAGAGCGAGATATGATTGACATGCCTCAGCCTGAGTGCTGTACTGGTACTCACAGAATATTAAATCATGACTTCTCATGTATCTTACAGCTCTAGAGCTATGATCAGATAAGATAATGTACACATTTTATATATACGTATTATGTTGCAAAGCTTAAAGGGTTCTGTAAATGCTAGTTATTATCATCTTGTGAAAAATGCAAAGCTCATTGAAGTTGTTTCTGAATATTATCCTGTCTACTTTCCCTAGTCTCACTCAAAAGCATTATTTAAACCAACTTTCTTGTTCTCCCTTCTTTTTCTTCTTCCTTTATCTCTTTTTCTCACTTCCAATATCTTACTTGTTTCCTATTGTCCTTCATTTCTCTTACTTCTACTTATTTGTACCATTTCTCTCTTTTTCCCTGAAAAGATCATATTAGTGAGAATTGACAAGTTCTTTTCAGCCTCAGAGATGAGTATGAGCTGTAGATTACCAAGGATAGAGGTGCAGATAATTTCAAGCATGGGGGAAGTAATGGATTCTCTGCTATTAGACAGGCCAGTATTATGAGAATGTCTATCCTATTTTTCATTAATATGCTGCCATTTTAGAAAATACTATTATTATCATGCAAAATAAATTATTCTTTCAGGCAGCTACCTAATAATCATATCCAAATAGGCTTTTCAAAAAGTGAGACATTTTATTGATTTTAGTATAGCACATCAAGTCTTTTCAGCGTATGGCAACATGATTTAACTTGGCACCAAAATGTGTTATAAATAGGTATAAACTGGCAAAAATTCACCTCAAATACATTGGATCAGGCAGAAGATAGAAGATGCAATTATTGTTCTGAAATGAACTCATTATATTTTGCCACCTGGACAAGTTCTAGCAGTCATTCATTTACCATAGTTTTGCCAGAAATATTTACTAGATAGTTTAAGGTACATTCTTTGACAAAAAGACTTAGAACCAGCAAGAAAATGGGCTCAGGGGACTGTTCTATCAATGCTCACAGCACACAAAACAAAGATTCGTGATAAATGTTGGCACAGAGCTCTTAATAATGTTACTTACTAATAATAGCCTAGTGTTTTTATGCTGCTTTAAGGTTTATATTACCTCATTTTATCCCTGCGACAACCCTATGGTATAAGTGATTTTTTAATGCCCGTTTCATAGATGAGGAAACTGAGGCTGAGAAAGGCTAAATGACTTGCTCAGAATCACATAGCTAGTCAGTGTCTGAGGGTGGTTTTGAACTTAGGTCTTCTTGAATTCTCTAGTCAATTAGGTGGTGCAACAGATAGAGGGCTTGACCTGGAGTCAGGAAGACCTGAGTTCAAATCCAGCCTCAGACACTTACCAGCTATGTGACCTTGGGCAAGTCACTTAACTTGTTTGCCTCAGTTTCTTCATCTGTAAAATGGGCATCAGGGTAGCACATACTTCCCAGGATTGTTGTCAAATGAGATAATAATTGTAATGTACTTAGCACAGTATCTGGCACATAGTAAGTAATATTAAAACATGGGCTATTAGCCACTGCACCATCTAGCTGCCCTTATATATACACTGGACAGAAACTGAAACCCATTTTTTTCTGCACATTAAGTGCCATTTTTGTTTTATTTTAAAAATTTAATATTTTATTTTTTTCTAATTACATGTAAAGACAATTTTGAATATTCATGTTTTTGGAAAGATTTTGACCTCCAAAATTTTCTCTTTTCCTCCCTCCCTTCTCCCCTAAGACAGCAAATAATCTGATATTGGACATGTGCAATCATGTAAAACATTTCCACACTAGTCATGTTTGGAAAGAAGAAACAGAACAAAAGAAAAAAAACACAAAAAAACAAACAAAAAATGAAAATAGTTTGCTTTGATCTGCATTCAGACTCCATCAGTTCTTTTTCTGGATGTGGATAGCATTTTCCACCATGAGTCTTTTGGGATTGTCTTGGATCATTGTATTCCTGAGAAAAGCTAAGTCAGTTATCGTTGATCATTGCACAGTGTTACTGTTACTGTGTACAATGTTTTGCTTCTGTTCACTTCACTCAGCATAAGTTCATCTAAGTCTTTCCAGGTTTCTCTGAAATCTACCTACTCAATATTTCTTATTGCACAATAGTATTCCATTACATTCATATACCACAAGTTGTTCAGCCATTCCCCAATTGATGGGCATCTCCTCAATGTCCAATTCTTGGCTACCACAAAAAGCACTGCTATACTTTTGTACATATAAATCCTTTCCCCTTTTTTATGATCTCTTTGGGATACAGACCTAGTAGTGGCATTGCTGGATCAAAGGGTATGCACAGTTTTATAGCTCTTTGGAGATAGTTCCAAATTGCTCTCCAGAATGGTTGGATCACTTCACAACTCCACCACTGGTGTTTCAATTTTCTCACCCCTTCAACATTTATCATTTTCCTGTTTTGTCATGTTAGCCAATCTGATACGTGCGAGCTGGTACTCATAATTGTTTTAATTTGCATTTCTCTAATCCATAATTATATAGATAGCTTTGATTTCTTCATCTGAAAACTGCCTGTTCATATCCTTTGACCATTTATCAATTGGGGAATGACTTGTGTTCTTATAGATTTAACTCAGTTCTCTATATATTTGAAAAATGAAGCCTTTGTCAGAGATACTTGCTGTAAAAATTGTTTCCCAGCTTTCTGCTTTCCTTCTAATCTTGGTTGCACTGGCTTTGTTTGTGCAAAAAACTTTTTAGTTTAATGCAATAAAAATTAATCCACTTTGCATTTTGTAATGCTCTCTATCTCTTGTTTGGTCATAACTTTTCCCTTCTCCGTAGATCTGAGAGATAAATTAAGTGCCATTTTGAAGGAACATAAAATGTAGTTTTCCAGATCACAGTTAAAAAGTTATTATTGATCCTCCTTCTTTTGATGAGAAGGGAGGTGCATTAATTCTTTCAGACCATTCAATGAATAGGAAAGGTAATTTATGAAAAGAATTCAGGATCCTTAATGAATTCATTGGTACTCATGATTATTACTAGCTCAGACAAAAGAAAATGGTGACTGGGATGGGCACTTGAAACCATGTTCTATGAGGATGAGATCAAGGACCTGAGAATATAAGTGTCTTCTGATATTTGAAGAGCTGTTGTGTGGAAATGGAGTTAGATCTATGTGATTCCAGAAGGCAGAACTGATATACCAGCAGGTGGAAATTATAGAGATACGGAATTTGGCTGAATATAAAAAATAAATTTCTAACAAGGTTATTTGAAAATGGAGTGGGCTGCCTTATGAAGTAGTGTGTTCTTTGTCACTAGAGATGCTTAAATAAATCAAATAGGAATGTTGCACTCCAAATTATTTGATACTTGTTAGCTCTCCTATGGCAAAGAGGGCTTAAAAAGCAATCCTAGAATAAAAAATATCATTTGTTTATCTGCTCCGTAGATTCCTTCTTTCTTCTCCATTCCGAGCCATTGCATCTTCCATGAGACCTTGACCAAAGCCTACCAAATTGGTGTCTGCTCCTGTTTTTGTGCTTGGATTTTCATGTCCATCCTCCTTGGATGTATGGAATGATTTTTTGGTGAAAAATCCCTGCTCAGATTTGGTGAATGCTCCCTTTCTTCTCCTTTTCCTTTCTCTTCTCCTCCTTTTCCTTGTCCTTTTTCTCTTTCTTTTCTTCCTCCCTCTTCACACGAAGCTATCAATCTCTAGTACATATAGCTTTATTAAAAGTATATAATGAACTTAATTAACATGGTAGTACCACACTGTTCTGTTTGTCTTTGTACTCTTCTCCTTCCACTCTCTTCTGTGTATTTTAAAATGTTTCAATGATGACGTTTCTATTTTTTTTGATGTTACTATCACTACCTCCTTCAATCACCACCTTAAGATTGCTGTCTCCTGAAAAAAGGCCTTTTTTGTAACAAATAGGTATAGTTATGCAAAACAAATTTATACATTCATGATGTCTGAAAATGTCTGTGCCATCCTGTACTTCTAATCTAGCACTTCTTAGCCAAGAAATGGGAAGCTCGATTCATCATCAGCCTTCTGAAGTCATAACTGGTCATTGTATGATTAAAGTTCTTAATTCTTTTAAAGTTGTTTTCCATGTAGTTATTTTTATAAATTAATTCATCTCTTTCTGCTTATTGCCATCTCTATTAGTTCATCTGAATCTTCCCAGGTTTTCCTAAATCTCTCATTTAGGTGGATTTAGATCTACCTTTGGTCATTTTTTTAGTAGCACAATAATATTCCATTATTTTTATGTACCATAACTCAAGTATGTTTCAGGGATCCTGATCATTTTAAAACTATCCGTCCTTGAAATGTTTACAGATTAATTGTTTTTTTATAGCAGATACCTTACATTTTCTTCCATTTTTAATCTTTTGACCTTGTTTTGATATTTCTTATTTTCTCATGGAGTCATTGAGCTTATTTCCTTTTTGTCACTCCATTCACTTTTTTTTGCAGGGAGTTTGATGTTCTAAATTATTTATTTTCCTTTCCCTTTCTTTGTTCCTGAACTCTCATCTCATTTATAACTTCATTTTTTATCTCTAGCTTCATTTCTTCCTGTGCTTCTCTTGAAATCCTTGTGTCCAGACCATTATTGTTATTATTTTCTGAGGTTTTCCTTATAATCATTGTGGTGTTGCTTTCTTCTGGGCTTGCCTCTTAGCTCCTCTTAACTCAAAATCATCATGCTTGAGTCTTTCCTCTCATTATTCTTATTTTTAATTTGGATTCTTAGTTTGGGATGCTGTGCTTAGGACAGTCTCCTCTGGAACTCTTGGATGAATTGGGTCAAGGCTCATTTGATCCTGTCCCCTCCATAGTATGGATATCACTGTCTTTGCCATTCCGGATGGCCCCATCTTCTGTCTCAGGTCCTGGTTTCTTCCTTGGTCTCTTGGTTGTCCATAGCAGGTTCTAGTCTTAGCGGGTCCCTGCAACTTACTTCTTGCACAATCTCCAGTGGGAGTTGGTTTTGTCCCCTGCTATGACTCTGATAGACTCTGATCAGATGTTGGGAATCATGTTGGCCTCAGGTCTTCTGTACAGCACCCATGGCATTGATGCTAACATGGCCCTTTCTCTTGATGTGGTTCCCAGAGCTGTGAGGAGTACATAACCAGGCCCTGTCTCTCTGCACTTTTGTTCTGACAGGCTTGAGCTGAGATCTGGCTGCAAGGTCTCAGTGACTGGAACCCCTGCTGGATTGTGACCTCCCTGTTCAGACTGCCAGCTGTTTACAGGACCTTTTGTGGAAGCTCACACAGGCTTCCTGCTTCCATTGTGTGAACCCTGTGCTACTGCCATTGGTTTCTGAACATCTTTCACATGCAGTTTTGGATGGGATGAAGGAGCTTACTTCCATTTTTCTTTAGTTTTCTTTATCACTCCTTTATCTGGGACCCTTTTCAGACATTTGCTGAGGTTTCTGTCAGAAATCTGGGCTTCTCTGTAACCTTTTGTCATATAAACTGGAAATCACATCCAGTGACTCTTAAATGCTCTCTCCCCAACCTGTTTTCCAGCCCAGTTGTTTTTGGTAGTAGATACCGTAAATGCTCTTCTATTTTTTCAGTCTTTTGACTTTGTTCTAATATTTCACATCTTGTGGAATCATTCAGTTCTGTTTGCTTTGTTTTGTTTTTCGGCAACTCCAATATATTGGGTCGTATTTTTTACTTTCTGTTCCAAGTAACTCCATTTTTTTCTCTAGAGCTCTAATTTTTTCTTTACCTCTTGTTTCATTTTTTTTCTAATTGTCCATGAACTCCTCATGGCCAATTCATTATTTTTTTTTCTGAGGCTCTATTTGTTCTTGTGGAGTTAATCTCTTCTGGGTTAACCTCTTCAGCTTCTGTTAACTCATAGTATTGCTTCATTGTGTTTGGCGGTTTTTCTTTTTGTCTATATTTCCAGCCTCAGATTTTGTAACGAGACTTTATATTAGTATCAGGATCTGTCTTCTCCTGTGCTCTTGGATGGGATCAGTATGCTCTATTTAGTCCTAGACTTTCCATAGTTTGGATCCTGCTGATAGAGTTCTGGGTATGTGCTCCTTGAAAGAAATTCATTATTTGAATGTGATATATTGAATCAGATATGTAACTCCCCGTTTCTTGGGGGACTAAATGAGAAGGACATTAGGTTATCATCTGATGAATTGCTACTATGATTGACTACATTTGGAAGCCTGAAACTGATAATAAAGTTTCCAGAGGTACATACATGCCTGACTTTCATGAAGGATTTTATATTCTATGGAAACTTGGTATATTATTAGGAGATTTAAAATCATGTCTGTGTTATTAGAGAAAGGAAGACAATTAAGACAGTAAGGGTGGTGGACTTTTGCTTTAGGTGTATTAGTGATAGGTATCATGGATGATTTTGGAAAAGCTCGCCCTCCTTTTCTATTCCCATTAGGAAATCACATGACACCCAATGGAAAGAAGTGCAGGTTCGGAACTTAATGATAAATTTCAGAAAGTGGAGAGAGACTAATGAGTTAGTGTTGAGGCACTGCTCTGGCCCTTGTTCATATTATTTGTTCTGGAGTTGAATTGAGTAAAAGGCAGGGACCTCTTGTCAAACCCTAGCTCCTGAAGTACTAAGCGAACCTCTTTACAAGGTGATTTACCTCTATAGCATGGACTTACAAGATTTGTCTGTGCAGGTGTTACACAATATCTGTGGAATTTATTATTTTTTTCAGCTTTTTCACGTGTAATAAAGGTTCTACTTCTGAACAGTAACTTCTGCTGTTTTAGTTATGAAGATGATACATATCCTATATGAATCACATTTTCCCGATCAGACATTCTTCCATCTATTCAACTCTGTATAGAAGAATGTAGCAACAACTCATTCATATGAACCAGAAGCATAAATCTGACATGGTATCTAGCTGCCATCCATTGGTGCATGCAACATTCAGAGGGAATGATGTTTGCTCTGTTATTTCTTGTGTCTGATATATCATATGCATGGCTGGTAGTATTTTGCAGTTTTGCATTTTATGATAGATTTCTTTAGATTGAGTGACCTAATTCATAGATTCAGAACTGTAAGGGACTGTGGAGGTCAGAAGTCATCTAGGCCACTGATGACAAACTCAAATAGAAATCAAGACCTGGGGGTGCATATTGACTTAGAAAAATCACAAATTAACATTATCTATGTCGTATTGCATTTTTATTTATTTTGTTAAACATTTCTCAATTACGTTTTAATCTGGTTCTGCTGCATTTCAGAGTTTTGCTGTCTTCTTGCAGTGAGTTTGACACATCTGCTCTAGACTAACCCTTCCTTTTAGAGATGAGGTAACTGAGGCCTAGAGAAATTAAATGATTTGCCTAAGCTTACACAGGTAGTAAGTGGTAAAGTCAGGATTTGAATCTTGAGGTCGTATCTATAAACACCTCCTTTATGACTCTCAGAGGAAAAGCACTCATGCTGCAGAGCAGCAGACTAGAGAGGGAGAGCTTGAGGCAAGTGGGTAGCTCTTCTAGCTCTTCTTCAAATAACAGGATCACACAGGTAGCAAGAACCCTTCCTACAAAAGAAAAATAAATAATGGGAAGGGATTATATGCCTGCTCAATCCTTTCTGACATCAGGAGGTAGAAATGAATAAATTGCAGTTAATGTAGTGTGGCTACATTACTACTCTGGTTTGGGCATTTGTATGTCCTGATCTTGCAACAATTCTTAATTGAACAGTCAGTTGATAAACATTTATTAAGCACCTACTATGTGCCAGGCACTATGCTAAGAGCTAGAGGTACAAATATGAAAAAAAAGACAGTGCCTGCCCTCAAGGAGCTTTTAGTCTAGTTGGAGAAGACAACACTCAGAAAAAGAAGCCAAAAAGAAGAAAAGGTGGTAGTGCAAAAGGTCCCCAACATGGAGGCATGGTAAATGGGGGTTTGGAGTTAATGCCCTGCCCCCATCAGAGAGGCAGAGGGTAGTGATGAGATGGAGTCCCAAGGCTGATGAGAATAGGAGATGTTCCTGTTCCTTTCACTTTGATATTCGTTAATATAAACCATAGGAACAGAATGGGTGCATCCTGTATCTATTCCCAAGTGTTTCACAGCAGCAACTACATCTGTAAACCTCCTAAGAATACAGGATCACAGAGGCCTTATTTTTGACTACTCAAGTAAAACTTGTGTTTGGCTTCTGCTAGGGCCTTCTTTCTTGTTGATGGCCAGTGGATGATTGGGATCTTAATTCCTGATGGGAATTATTAATAATTAATTAATAACTAATTAGGATGCTCAATTTCTTAATTCCAACATAAGTTGTATTGGAATTTTGGAAAGCATCTCTTTTAAGAGCTAAGATCAGAGCAGTTACTGTTCCTTCTGAAAGTTATTGCAAATGCTTCTGTGTGAATATAAAACCATGCAAATTTAGGAAAATATTTGCCTATTATATTGGTGCATGGGGAAGTGATTGTAGTTTGGTTAGATTCTCTTAGTACACATTTGTAACTTGCTGGAGCCTTAATGGCCTTTAGACTTCTGTGAAGAAAATAAACTTATCATAAATAATGCAGAAGGTTATATTGCTGATTAAATGGAAGATTTCTGAATGTTACTTTCAGCAGAAGGAATGCATAAATGAATCCAGTGTAGAGTCCATTTGTTTGGTAACAGGTATAAGTAAATATAATTTTGGTTCCAGCTAATTCAGGGCCATTTTCAGGCCCATATTAAAAATGTCTGTGTGGAATTGAGTCTCTGAGATAATCAGATTTTATTTCCAGTGTCAGTGTCTAATTGATGCTTAGGGATTTAGGATTTAATTACTAGAGAAAATGTTGAGAAATGCAATCCAATTGCTCTTTGAATTCTTTGCAGTCTTAATTTTCATTCAGCATGGTATGTGTGAAAGAACACTAGACTTGGAGTCAGGAGACTTGAGTTCAAATCCTAACATTTATTACCTGTGTGACCCTAAAGAGATCACTTAATCTCACTAAGCCTCAGTTTTCTTATATGCAAAACTAGGATAATAATACTTGAGGTGATATTTGTAAAGTCCTTATCATAGTCCTTGGCACACAGTAGGTGCTTAACAAATGCTCTTCTCCTTCCCTCCACTCCTGCCTCATTGGGTTCTTATGAGACAGTATTCTGCCAACCTTAAAGTGTTATATAAATGTGAATTATTTTTACTAATATTATTTTAATAATAATGATAATAGATCTTGCCCTCATGCTATTTCCCTCCCTCCCCTCGATCATACCTGTTGAAGGTAGAGAACCCACTATTGCTTTGCTTTTAGTATTTTTTTTCTGAATTCCATATTTTACTATTTAATATTTTTTAGTTTTCAGCATTGATTTCCACAAGATTTTGAGTTACAAATTTTCTCCCCATTTCTACCCTCCCCCCACTCCAAGATGGCATATATTCTGATTGCCCAATTCCCCAGTCAGCCCTCCCTTCTGTCACTGCACTCCCCCCCTCCCCATTCCCTTTCCCTTTACTTTCTTGTAGGGCAGGATAGATTTCTATGCCCCATTGCCTGTATATCTTATTTCCCAGTTGCATGCAAAAACAATTTTTTTTGAGCATCTGCTTTTAAAACTTTGAGTTCAAAATTCTCTCCCCTCTTCCCTCCCCACCCACTCTCCCTAAGAAGGCAAGCAATTCAACATAGGCCACATATGTATCATTATGTAAAACACTTCCACAATACTCATGTTGTGAAAGACCAACTATATTTCCCTCCATCCTATCCTGTCCCCCTTTATTCAGTTTTCTCCCTTGACCCTGTCCCTTTTCAAAAGTGTTTGCTTTTGATTACCTCCTCCCCCTATTTGTCCTCCCTTCTATCATCCCCCCTTTTTAATCCCCTTCCCCCTACTTTCCTGTGGGGTAAGATACCCAATTGAGAGTGTATGTTATTCCCTCCTCAAGTCAAATTCAATGAGAGCAAGATTCACTCATTCCCCCTCCCCTGCCCCCTCTTCCCTTCCAACAGAACTGCTTTTTCTTGCCACTTTTATGTGAGATAATTTACCCCATTCTATCTCTCCCTTTCTCCCTCTCTCAATATATTCCTCTCTCATCCCTTAATTTGATTTTATTTTTTTAGATATCATCCCTTCATATTCATCTCACCCTGTGCCCTCTGCCTATATATATATGTAAATTCCCTTCAACTACCTTAATACTGAGAAAGGTCTCATGCATTACACACATCATCTTTCCATGTAGGAATGTAAACAAAGCAGTTCCACTTTAGTAAGTCCCTTATGATTTCTCATTCTTGTTTAACTTTTCATACTTCTCTTGATTGTTGTGTTTGAAAGTCAAATTTTCTATTCAGCTCTGGTCTTTTCACGGAGAAAGTTTGAAAGTCCTCTATTTTATTGAAAGTCCATATTTTGCCTTGGAGCATTATGCTCAGTTTTGCTGGGTAGGTGATTCGAGGTTTTAATCCTAACTCTTTTGGCCTCTGGAATATCACATTCCAAGCCCTTCGGTCCCTTAATGTAGAACCTGATAGATCTTATGTTATCCTGATTGTGTTTCCACAATACTCAAATTATTTTTTTTTTGGGCTGCTTGCAGTATTCTCTCCTTGATCTGGGAACTCTGGAATTTGGTGACAATATTCCTATGAGTTTTCTTTTTGCAATTTTTTTTCAAGAGACAATTGGTGGATTCTTTCAATTTCTATTTTACCTTCTAGCTCTAGAATATCAGGGTAGTTTTCCTTGATAATTTCTTTTAGTATTTCTGAATGTTGACATTTGCACCCCCTTTCTTAATTCATCGCACATTTCATAATATGAATTAGAAAGAAGAAATGAAAAGCTCCTGAAGCTTATGTGGAAAATTGTAAATTAGTTTTAATGACAGGAATCCTGTCATTTCAGTCATGTCCATTCTTTTCATTGAGTCATTTTCAGTTATGTCCAGTCTTCTTGACCCCATTTGGAGGGTTTTTTGGGCAAAGATAATTGAGTGCTTTGCCATTTCCTTCTCCATCTCATTTGACATATGAGAAAATTGAGGCAAACAGGGTTAAGTGACTTGCCCAGGGTAACACAGCTAGCATCTGAGGCTGAATTTGAACTCAGTCTTTCTGATTCCAATCCCTGTACTCTATTCACTGCACCACTTACCTGTCTGCCAAAAGCTGTAGTTTTATGCTAAAATCAGTGTCCTTCTTTACTTGAATGTCAATTTCAGTATTTATGTAGTATGTCTAAGGGGAAAAACCCATGAAAATGCATTTTCTTTTTTTTTTTGTTTGACAAAATAGCGATAAAATTATTTTTCCTGGTTTGTTTGGAAAGTAACAGTAGGGCTGACTTCAGGTGAAATTGTGAGGTCAATGAGGTTTGTCTCCAGGGACTCACTTGAAGAAAAACTTTGGTTTCTCCTTGCTTTATTCTTTACCTACTCTCCATAACTCAGCTTTCTCTCTTCTCACCCACCCTCTTTAAGGTGCCCTGTGCTCTCTTCCCTCTTCTATCAAAACCTTTTCTCAGGAAAAAATGTAATATGACTTATAGTAAGGAAACATAATTGTTGTTTTGAAATATTTAAAGAGTCTTATTCTGGAAGAGGGATTAAATTAATTCTATGAAGCTTTAAAGGGCAGAACTAAGACCAATGAATGGAAGCTATATATGGAGACAGATTTAAGCTCAAAATATAGAGACAGGTCCTAGCAATTGGCGGTTGCTAAAAATGAAATGGGCTGCCTTGAACTCTAGTGAATTCTTAGTCACTATACTTGAGAAAAGGCTTAACGATCATCTGTTCTGTAGTAGAGATTTATGCACGGGGTCAGATATTGGATTAGAGGCCCCTTAACTTAAATCAATGCATAAGATCTCCTAGGGCTATTTGCTAAGCATTGCTACCAATTGTGAAATGAAATATTTTGTTCTTCATTAAAGAAATTTCAGGTGTCAGTGGAAAATATTTGGGTGGGTGTTGTCAGGGAAATTTGCTGTCAAGTCATGTCAAGTAGTCATGGGTCTGTTGGTGCCAATTTGTGCTGATTCCTGACAGCTGATTGTTAAATATTCAATGTGAATATTTACACAGAAATGTTCTACAGAAGTAGGAAAATACTACAGATCAAGGTTTGATTTATTGTTTTCTTCATTGACTAGACTTAAGAAAGTGGTGGAAAAAATGTTAATAATGAGGATTAAACTTAAAAGTATATCACAGGTATATTTTTCTCTCCCAGAGAGCTGGTTGTTAAACATTTACTAGCACATTCCTGCATGTAGTTCACTGAGAAAGCATTGTGGCATAATGGGAAAAGCATAAGCCTTGGTGTTAGAAGATCAGATTTCACACATTCTAGCTGTGAGACATGGTCATATAATTTAATCTCTCTGAATCTCGATTTACTTATCACTAAGATAGGAATAATAACACTTTTAATATGTACCTCATAGGATTTGTGTGAGCTCTCTGTCAATGTTATAATGCTACATAAATGTGAATTTTTATTTTATGTTTGTCTTTATGTAAGACTATATTCTCATAGAGAGATGCCTCTCAGATACCTCCAGATGAAAGGCTCACTCCCTGTAATCATCCAATTGATCAAGGACTCTCCTGATTAAACCCCCCGCAAGTGTGTATGTGTCAGACTCCCTCACTAGACCATAAGCTTCGTGAGGGCAGGGACCATATTTTACCTAAGCTTTTAATCCCACCTAAATTATAACTCAGTGCTGTGTACTTGGTAGCTGTTTAATAAATGTTGAGGTTGCTAAATGACAACTTCCACATCACATAGCTGTAAGTTTTAGAGTGGGTACTTAAAGACAGGTTCTCTTTCTTCAAATTCAGTGTCCATTATATATAGCACCTCACCCTTTTATTACTATGTAATCCTGTTAAGGGGTAGCTAGATGGTTCAATGAATAGAGTGCCGGGTCTAGAGCAAGGAAGATCTGAGTTCAAATCCAGCCACAGACACCTATAAGCTGTGTGACCCTGGGCAAGTCACTTAACTTCTGTTTGCCTTAGTCTACTGGAGTAGAAAATGGCAAACTACTCCAACATCTATGCCAAGAAAACTTCCTGGACAGTATGGTCCATGAGGTCATGAAGACTTGGACGTGACTGAACAATAAGAAGTCTTGTTTTAAAATATCAACTCTGATTAGTGGGAACTAATAGAATATTTTTGGAACCTAAAATATTTACATAAATTAGTTGTGAATAAGCTCTTCAGATTCTTAATGATGACACGTTGGCTGCATTTATAAAAAAAGAAAGACTGGAAACAGGTATAAATATTTTAAATTAAATATAATGCTACAAGGACCACTGCTAAAATTAAAATTCTTAGGAATTTCACTTGCAAATTGAATGTCCTAGAAATCTGAACCTCTTCTCAAAGACAAAATCTACTGTTACACATACGATTTACTACTATGCATATATTTTGTAATCCAAAGTACTGATTTTGGTGATTGGTGAGATGTTATATACTTTATTTAGGAAAAAAGAAAAACATAGTTATCAGGAGGTGACAGAAGTTATTATTCTTCCTCCTCTCAGAGGAATACTATGATTCATAATATTGGGAAAATAAAATGCTATGTAATTTTTTTAAAAGGTTGAGCTCTCTGAAACTTGTCAAAATCTTTTCTCCTTCCCCCACCCACCCCCATTTTACCAATTATACCATCTCTACACTGTGAGGGATATTCTGGAGATGAAAATTGTGCAGTATGTACTCTGTTTAGAACATGTCTCAGATTTCCCCTTTAAAGCCTTGTGCCCATCGCTTTGCCAGCTCTGATGGAGGCTAGGCAGTTCTGGGCTTAGTATAAAAAAAAGGTTTTATAGATGGTGTTATAGCTTCAGAAATGAAGGTAGGGGAACCAGCGGGTTGGTGTGGAGAGTCTGAAATGCACATGGTCCCACGGAGCACTAGAGTTGCTTTTCTGCTCTGTATCTGGAGGAGTGGGAGTAATGGGAGACCAGCAATAATTGGCAGAGAACAGGAACTGGAATGACCTCCTTAGAATGTACTGCATGTTCCCCCCAATCCTCAAAACCCTCACTTCTTCCATCTCTGCTTTTTTAATTCCTTTGTCGTTCCTCTGCAATGTCTTACAGAAATACGAAATTCACCATAAAAAAAGAAATTCACTTCGTGTTGATTATCTGAAAAAGGAAAATAGAGTAAGGACAGTAACAATCCCCTGAAGGCTTCAGATATGGGCCTTAGATGAGGCATGACCTGCTTCTTTTTCTTTTCTCTATCTTTTCCTAGCCATTTGGTGAAGCAGGGCTCTGGATGCTTTGCCATTTTCAAAGGAAGCACAAGTGAATGACCAGCTCGCTCTGTTATAATCTAATAGGGAAGAGAGTGAGTACACAGCTAGGTGGCATCATAGTGCCCGGAGCACTGGACCTGGAGTCAGGAAGACCTGAGTTTAAATCTGGACTCAGAAGCTTACTAGCTGTGTGACTCTGGACAAGTGCCTTAAACTCTGTTTGCCTCAGTTTCCTCTTCTGAAAAATGGGGTTAATAATAGCGTCTACCTTCCAGGCTTGTTGCGCGGATCAAATGAGATATTTGTAAAATGCTTAGCACAGTGCCTGGCTAATAGTAGGTGCTATATAGATGTTATTTGTGGTGATGATGATGATAGTGGTGATGATGATGATGGTGATGATGATGATGGTGGTGATGATGATGGTGATGATGGTGGTGATGATGATGATGATGGTGGTGGTGATGATGATGATGATGTTAATGTACAAAACTCAGTGCCGTTTTATGCTATTTAAGCTATTAAAGCTTGAAATTGCCCCAAGACTTTTGGGACACCTGATATTTATGTTAATATGGTATATATTAACATACATATAAATGTATGTTGATTCTCAGTTGTATCAGTAATGCCTGATTTTTTTGTGACCCTATTGGGGGTTTTCTTGGCAGTGATATTGGAGTAGTTTGCCCTTTCTTTCTCCAGCTCATTTTGCAGATGAGGAAACGGAAGCAAACAGGGTTAAGTGACTTGCCCAGGGTCACACAGCTAGTAGGTGTTCAAAGCCAGATTTGCACTCAGGAAGATGAGTCTTCCAGAGGCCCAGCATTCTTTCCTGTGCCAATAGCTGCCCAATAAATGTGTGTTTGTGTTTATAAATATGGCTATATATACATATATAATGCAAAATTACTAAATCAGGAACGACTATTAGCAAGTTCATGAAGTCAGGGTTCTTTCCTCTGTTAATTATTTCTAATTTGTCATCTATATCTGTATCTTATTTATATGTAGTTTGCATGCTGTCTTGCCATTAGACTGTGAGTTCCTTGAGAATAGGGACTATTGCTCTTCTTTGTACTCCCAGCCCTTAGCACAGTGCCTGGTACATAGTAGGTGGTTAATAAATGTTTATCTGCTATTTATACTTTTACTAGGAAATACTATAATTTGTTAGCTTAAGTAATATTTTAATTCTTTATAGAAAAAAGAGAGTATTGATTGAGGATGTGTTACTGATGTAAAATGCAAGCTGTGAGATTCAAACACATTGTCATCGATTCATGTTAACAGGCATACATGCTACTTTAATGAAGAAAGACCGTCTTAGTCATAGCAAACAAGTGGCAGGCCTTGGCAACAAAATACAAAGAGGACTTTTAGGAGTTTGCTCATTGTTCATCCTTCTGCGGACATTAGCCAGTGCTACCTTTAACTGGAATACACATTGTTGTTGTTTGTCCTTCGTTCTCAAAAAAGACTATGACATCACAGAGGTGATGCCATGACAAGCAAGTGAATTGGTAGCATATGCATAAAGTTGATGAAAACCACACAGCTTACCAGCTAAACTTTCTAGAAGACCCTTCTTTCTCACTTGTTTACCTACCTACTCACCTACTTCTTCACCAACTTGAATAGCAAAAAGACAGTTCTTTTCCCCTTGTTCAAGTCAGACCAAAAATATTCTTATTTTCCTCATAGCAGGAACATAGTGTTATCCCATTAAGAGACATTACATTTTAGCACCAGTCCTCAGAGTAGTTTATGGCACTTTTTTCTAGTTGAGTTTTTTTAATCTTATTAGTATTTTTTAAATCCAGAGAACCTGGGAAAACTTTAAAATGTAGAGTTAAGGAATCATGGTAAAGACAGTGTTCAAGTCACACTTGGCCTATGCTTACAGAGTAGCTGCTGACCCTGTAACTGTTGGAGTTCCCTGTGCCATCGCCATGGGAACCTTTGTAAAAAAATGGAACAAATATCATAGCTGCTGGTGCTGGTGGGCAGTTAGGCAGAGCCGGCAGTCCCTTTTCTGCCTCCTATCTTTCTGTGGGCTGGGATACTTCTTCCCTGGGTCGTGACTTTCTAGCCATTCCCTTAGCCCCCTTCTTTCTGGAGTTGCTTCCCTTTAAACCAGGCCACAAGTAATGGCGGATGAGTGACTTAATGCTGGCTAGTTAGCTTCTTTCACTATTAACTGTTGCTGATTTGTTTTTGTACCCAGAGAAATCTTGGCGAATGATTTTTTTATGTGCTCTGTGAAGCTGTTAAACTAAATCAATAACTTTCTCCACTGACTATGATTCCCCCCTCTCTCCCCCCCCACCCCATCAAATCTTGCTTTAGCAGATACTACAACTTTAAATCTCTTTCCTCTACTACGTGTCATTCCCAATTTCCCCCTTTAATACCTACATTCAAGCAAAAATACACAGTTTAGTAATTCCAGTGCCTGCCAGCTTTATTATAGTTGATGGCTCAAACACAAAATAACCTTTTAACATAAAAGGATAAATGTTTCCCAAGTCCTGAGGGAAGTATCAGTCTCAAAAAGAGTCTGCTTGTGCTTTTGGGAGAGAGAAGAAATAGGGAGGAGGAAATGAAAATTACAAGCCTTGGCCTGAACAGATTTTTAGTGATGTAGGTCCTATCCTGAATATGACATCTGCATAGTTCATTTATATTGCCCTGGCTCAGTAATATCCCCTTGGGTGCTGGTGGTTTCTCATGCACTTTTCATGGCAACTGTTCCTTGGCTTTTACTTTCTTGGATCCCCTTATTCTTTCTCTTTTTACTTCCACAAGTCCAAAAGGTAAGAGGAAGTAGCTTGGGAGTCAATGTGTAATGGTAATATAAATTTGAAGATCTTTCCCATCCATTAATAGGCCCATGTGACCTGCTTGTGTCACAGGAAGCCCAAGTCACATGTGGTAGAAGGAGCTTGCTGAATGAGAGGAACAGGAAAGGGTGGAGCAGGAAATGCTCAGAGTAGTTAGAGCTGAGGGAGAAAGCAGACCTGGGCATGTTAGCTGTGCTGGGAGTGCGTTTGTGGGAAGGCCCCACTGGGGGGGGTGGTGGAAGGTTGTGGGATGGTGAGGTTCCATGCTGTGATATTGTGTTTTAAGTTCCTTGTTGTTGTGATAAAGTAGGCTTACTTGTTTTGGGAGCTGATTGCTACTTTGATGGATTGGAATTATTGGCTTTGGGATTTGGTTATCTGGTGTCTGAATAAATGTTTTACTTCTACCTTCTATATGGAGAGTCTCTCATATTTTGGGATACAGAACTACATAGGCATATTCACAATTATTGTTGATGTTGTGTTTGTTGCCTTGCTGATACACAAGGTCACCTTTCTGCACAAACAGAAATAGGTACGTCTTCCAAAGTCTTGTGAATCACTATCCCCTGGGGTGCATGACATTGTGGCCAAAGGTCCATTACACAAACTAAAAAAAAAATCCTTAAAAATCAAATAGAAAAAAGGAAAAGGGTGTGGCGCTGGGGCAAATGGTATGTCTCTTTTCCCCTCTCTTTCTATACATCCTCCTTCATTTTCCTCTTGTCTCCATATGACCCCTTATTCAAGTTGATACTATCACAGTTCTACTATTTACTATCTGTTTGACCTTGGGTAAAGTCACTTCATTTTTTCTTGGCATCATTTTTCTTATCTAGAAAAATGAGAGATTTGGACTAAATAAATTCTAAGGTCTTTTCCAACTCTAAATCCTTGTCTTTACAATAAGAATCACACAGTTTCTAGACCATTTATAAACTTTAATTTGGCTACTTGTACTCTAAATGTGAGATCCTTGTCGGATAAATGGATATACTGATGGAGAACTGAATTATATCAATTTTGATGTTCTTTCCTTAAATGAAACAACGAGAAAAAAGGAAGTTGTAGCCAAATGGATGGCTAGTTCACAGAGTCTCTTTGAAGAGGCAAATAAAAGGAATTTGCAGAGTTGGTTTTATCATGTGCTCAAAGGCAATGAGAAACATAATTTCATGGGATATTTGTTCAATTTATATTATAATCTTCATATTACATATTTGCAAAAATACCAGCATGAAAATAATCATAGGTTATGCAGCAATGTCTAGAGGCAGCTAGTTGGCAGAGTAGATAGAGTACTCAGCTTGGAGGCAGGAAGTTCAACTCTGGCCTCCGATATTTACTAGCAGTGTGACCTTGGGCGAGTCACTAAACTTCTATCTGCCTCAGTTTTCTCCTCTCCAAAATGTTAATAATAGCAGCATCTATCTCACAGAGGTGTTGTGAGGATCAAATGACATAGCATATGTAAAGAACTTTGTATATCTTAAAGCACTACATAAATTCTAGCTGATGAAGGGTAGAAAAATTTTATGAAGAGGTAGCTCAGTAAGGTCCTCCAAATTAAGTGAATGTATATTCTGATACTTGGTGATGTCAGTGCAAAGGTGGGAAAATATGAGGATGGTTAGAAATATAAGAGAAAACATCAATCAGGAATAAGAAACAAGAGAAGCTAACAAATTATAGATTATACAGTAGCCTTGTGCCCATTTGTCACTCTCTGAATAAAGAATCAGCTGGCACTAGACATGACAAGCACTGAATAACCTCACAAAAATGAGATGGGTTACATTCTATAGACAGGAAAATGCTCATTACTAATGTAGGAGTCATTCCTGAATCAACTGCTTATAGTCAGATCGCCAACTTGTTAAAAATGAAAATTAGTACAAAGTCATAAAGAAGAATAAAAATGAGAAAAAGACATAGCATGCAATTAAAAGAACTCAATCCTGGCCACTTTAAATAAGCTATTGATAATGAAAAATGAATAATGGATGAAGGAAAGGTCATGGATCCAGACTATAATAGTTCATAGAGAAGTTTAATTAACGTAAATTAATTTCCGTAGCAACAGAAAGAAGCTAAAAATTACTTACTCAGCAAACAATTGGCTTACTTGCCAAGCAGAGAAAGCTGTCATACAAAAGGCACTATGAGGTTAGAATATAACTTAAAAAAATCTTACAGAGAAAGATGATGAAAGATTATATGCAGTATTTACTCAGACAGCAGAAAGATCCGACAAAGCAAAATTATCCTGAGGGCATTTAAGTTCAAAAAGGAATGAAGAAAAGTGAAAAAGATCTACAAAGATTTTTACAATAAACTTTTTTTTAGCCTTCATAGGAAGTAGGCCCATACTTGAGCTCTAAAATCATAGTCCCAGTGCTTGTAGAGGAGGTGGAAATAACATTGAGAAAAACAAAGACAGGAAAAGAGATTGAATTGGGCAAATCCTCCATAGAGGAGATTCATGACGGAGGTGACATAATTCAGAGGGTGTTGAGGGACACAAGGTGTTTGAAGGAGGGAAAGACACCAGTATCATGGACCTAATTAAAAATTACTAAGAAAGAAGAAAAAGTTACTAGGACAACATCAGCAACTACCAATCTACATTGCCTATATTTCCATCTGCATAAAATTTTTATGAGAAGTGTCTGCAGATGAATCAAGGGAATCTTTGATTGGGGGTATTAGTAGGCAATAAGAAGATTTCTTTGAGTGATGGCCCACAGTAGACTACATCTTTATCATCACAAAATTGACTGAGAGATATAGAAGAAACAAAATCCAACTGTTCTTATTGTTTGCTGCTTACAAAAAAGCAACTTATGCAGTTGACCAAAATGACACTTTAAAAGCTTTCTTTTAACAAGCTGTCAATTATCCATATCAAAATCATTCAAGTTTGCTTGAAAGTGCTAATAACGGATAACTTGATGGCCCTCTAATCATAAATATCAAGTGAGGAATAAAATAAGGACATGTATGCTTGCCAAAGGTGTTAACCACTGTGATGGAGAAGCTCCAAGAGTGATTCCCCATGCACGGATAGTGAGGTTTTCCAGATACTCTTGTTTGTGGATATCATCATACTGGTTTCATTACATCCAGGATCCTTGCAGAGTCTTCTGGAAAAGGGCTACAACAACTCCAAGATTTTGGCCTAAATATCCACAGAAGAAAAACCAAGTGAATGGAGAATATTAATTCTTCTGATTATGACATGCAATTAGATAGTCAATACATAGAGCTTGTCCATCAGTATATGTCTTTAGGATAGATTGTACATGGATGAGTCAGGCCTAGAATTAAACAAGAAGAAAAGAGTGTATTAGATCGTCCTCAGGAAATTGCAAAAATCTTTTAGTTACCACAAGCTTACTCCAAAGGTAAAGGTCCATAATTTTAGTGCCAATATTCTACAGTGATTTTATGACTATGAAACATAGAATACTACAGATGCAAAAGAATTAAAAATGAGTGTCAATCATACAAAATGCAGTGGTCAGAAGGAGAGTACATATGAGAGTATGTAAGATAGAACAGACCAGGGTAACGTGTGGCCAAAAAGTGAATATGGGGCAGTCATATTGCAAGAGCAAGGGATTTGAGGTAGGCCAATCAGGTGTTCCGGTGACATTCTCAGGAGGAAGTAAGAAAGGCTTATAATACTTTGGGTGTTATAACCTTCTTATAACCTCCCTCTGCCAAACTTATGGGATGACATTGCTTAGGATTGCATGGGATGGGTAGGTATAGATTTGTAGCAATCTGGGGAGAATGCCCAAATTAGTTAGCTCACAGATCCATCTGATTATTTGAAGATTAAATGGGATTGTTTTGGAAAGACTAACTCCCATCAGAGAATTGTTTCCATGGGAAGATATGATCTTGTTCTAAATGGTTGGTTGATTGGTTGGTTGTCCTTCACTCTCAAAGAGGACCAACATGACATTACTATGTTGGAGTCAAGTTACAGTGTGTCTGACTGGCTGATCAGACCAATATAAGCTTACTTGTTCTAAATAATTAGATGACAAATGAACTGTTGAAACAGAGACCACTCAAAAATTGGGGATTGCCAGTACTTCCTTTGAAAAATGTCAACCATATCTTAAAACAATTTTTTTTTGGAGTGACTTGCACTCCAAACAGCTAATGGTAGAAAAGTTCTTATATCTGAAAAACAGTTACATACATTTCTCATGGGAGCTTCACAATAATACTGTGGGGATAAGCACTGCAGTGTTAGTATCATTCTTATTTTAGAGATGAAGAGACAGGCTAAGTTAGATTAAATGACCTGTCCCTGGTCACGCAACCACTGACAGTTGCAGTATTTGAAACTCTGTCTTCTTGGATTCTAAATCCAGTGTTCTTTCCACGACAATGCTTGGCTTTCTTTAAAAGACATTTGAGATACTCCAGCAGGATCCTGCAGCATGGATGAAAAAAAATACCACAGATTTTAGAAAGGAAAACAAATTGGAAGTCAACAATTTCGTTATCAATGCTGAACACAACTTCTCTTCGCTGTGTACAACCAGTCTTAGGCAAGTCCTTTTACATCTTTAGCTTACATGGCTGGTTTGTTTTTCATCATCTATCCTCGGGGCTCCAGGAAGGCAAAGCTTGGTAGGACGGACCAGTTAAATGATAGCTACACTTGACCTGTGAGAGGAACAAAAAAGATTAAAGGCAGGGTCTGGCACTTGGCAAAATTGAAATGTGGACCCATTTTGGCTTTGATAATCTTCCCTCTTCCTTTCTACTCCCCTGTTTCCCTTCTACTGTGCCTCCTGATACTCCTTCTTCCCTGTCCCCCAATAATCTGGTACCTTTAGTCCCCCTTCTAACTATCCAAATCCTCCACACACTCTATCCAATCCTTTGATCTGCTAAGTGTCTAATGCTCGAAATTATTCTCTGTGTTATGTCGAGGGCCACCAGAATGTCATACTATTCAGTACTGAAGGGATGAGCTCAGTAGACACTGTTGGATATGCAGCATGAAGCTATGGGCTCAATCTGAGAGAGATTTCATCTTCACCTAGTTACTTTGGGTGTATGCCTTGTGTCAGGGTTCTGAAATGGTACTGAGTACCTGGCAACATAATTGCAGGCTCACACAGACAATTCAAGCAGTGCTTATAATATTGGTGCTCTTGGTCGTTTGTCCATTGAAACTGGCATTGGCCAGTTTCACATACAGTCTCAAAGATATTTGTCTGAGGCATTTAGTGGCACAGTGAATAGAGCTCTGGGCCTGGAGTCAGGAAGACCTAAATTCAAATCCTTGCAGGGTTGTGGTAAGGATCAAATGAGCTAATTTTTGTAAAAAGCTTTTAGCACAGTACCTGACAAATAGTCGAAGCTATATAGATACTTATTCCCTTCCCTTCCCTCCCAAGTTTAAAAGCACCCAAGAGCTATGGAGCATCGTCTGTTTGTACAACTATTACTACTATCTAAATTTTTGTTTCTCTTCAGAGAGACTTGTTTAGTTCATTATATATTCTTCTGAACAAAGAGATAAAGTGATGCGTGATATACCTTGTGAGACTGCAAGGAGGATGTGCCTTGGAGATATGGGTTTGAGATTCATGACCTAGCAAAAAGACCTTCCAGGCTTCATAATTTCCCATCAAACCTAAGAAGCCAATGGATTAATTAATGATTAAATAAGTGAATGAATCAAAGAAATAAACAATAAGTGCCGACTATGTGTCAAGTACTGCACTAGCTCTGAGAGTACCAATAGAAAAATGAGACTATCTGCTCTCAAGGAGTTCTCACTCTGATTGGGAAAGACAATACATATAAAAGAATTCAGCCATAGAGCAAATGATAAAAGCCTGGAAAGTCCCAAGGATACAGCAGTAGAGTAGATGGAAAGGCCCAGTGCACAAGTCTAGAGTAGGGGGTGGGGAACCTGTGGCTTCTAGGCCACATGTGGCCTTCTAGGTCCTCGGGTGCAGCCTTTGGCCTGAGTCCAAGTTTTACAGAACAAATCCTTTTATTAAGGGGATATGTTCTGTGAAGTTTGGATTCAGTCAAAGGACCGCAGTTGAGGACCTAGAGGTCACATGTGGCCTTGAGGCCACAGGTTCCCCACCCATGGTCTAGAGTATATCTGGGGAGATTGTAAGGCCTGTAGGACCTTAGGATGGAGTGGCAATATAGATGCTAAGACTTAGAGGTCTTCCATCTTTTTATTATAGAATTATAGTTGGTGAATGCCTGATCATCTAAGTGCAGCAATGTCAGCTACAGAGGCTCCCCCTACCAAAAGTGAAATACAAAGTAAGGTTCTTTCCTATAGAGGTAGTGGTTGGGTGGGGATGGAGGTCAGCATCCAACAGGGGTAGGGAGAGGATATTGGCAGAAAGGTAGGGGGAGAAAAGCACTCTTAGGGTGCTTATTCTAGCTGACTCTCTGGTTCCTAGATGGGCTGTGGGTTGCTTGGGGTAAGGGAAGGGAAAGGAAAGTATGTCCTTAATGGTCTCTCCACTTGGCCTACATGGGTGTTGGGTGGCCTAAGGCAGGGGAAGGGGGGCACTTGATGTGCTTCATTTTAAAAACTATTTATTACCTTCTCTTACATGTCTTTCTTCTCTTTTATAAATTATCTCTCTTCTTAATTTTCCTTTCTGATTACATTTGTCATTTCCATACCCAGTTTCACTGCTATGTTGAAGAATTGTATTGTGTAATAATTATGTGGAGTCAGTCAACAATCTTTTGTTAAATGACTCCTATGTGCCAGACATTGTTTTAGGTGCTGAGGATACAGACAAGAATGAAATAATCTCCACTGTTAAGGAGCTTATGTTCTATAAGGGGAAACAACAAGTATATATACACACACTTGCACATGTAGGCATATGTATAATAATATATGCATAATATTACTAATTAATCGCCAGTACTCTCAGATTTACAAAGAGCACCTCGTTTGATCTTTGTAACAACCGTGGGAGGTAGGTGCTATTATTATCCCCATTGTACATATGAGTTAACAGAGATTAAGTGACTTGCCCTGGGTCACACAGCTAGTAAGTGTCTGAGGCCAGATTTGAACTCTGGACCCAGCTCTCTATCCATTGTGACTCCTAGGCTGCCTCTATACAAACCATATAAATATAAATATATATTCAAACTATATAAAAATAAGTACAATATTATGTATGTATTATGTATGCATACAATATAATGTATTATGTATACATATATGTATACATACCTATATATACACAGATACATGTCATACATATACACATGTATATGTATATATACATATACATATGTATACACACATATACATATGTATACAACACACACATATTTTTGGCAGGGGAGAGGATAGTGGCAGATGAGGGTGAGGGCATGAGGAAAGGCATCATGTAGAAGATATTCCTTGAGTTGAGTTTTGAAGGAAACAAGCAATTCTAAGACTCAGAGGAGAGGAAGGAACACGTTCTAGGAATAGAGGACAGACAGTGTAAAGATGCAGAAATGGGAGATAGAGTGTCATGAGTAGGGAACAGTGAGAAGGCCAGTGTGGCTGGATTGCAGATTTGGGGAAGGTATTGAATAACGCATAACAAAGCTGGAAAGGTACGTTGAGGCTTTATTGTGAAGAGCTTTAAAAGTCAAAGAGAAGAGTTAATATTTCATTGAAAAGGCAATAAATAGAGAGCTACCAGAGCTTATTAAGTAAGAGGGTGATAGGGTCAGACTTGGACTTTAGAAAAATCAATTTAGCAGCTGTGTGGAAGATGAATTGGGGTACAGAGAGACCTGAGATAAAGAGACCAAATTTGGAGGCCATTTCAATAATCCATGTGAGAGGTGATAAGAGCCTGAACCAGAGCCATAGGAATAGAAAGAAGAGGCTGGAGGTGAGAGATGTTCTTGAGGTAGAAACAAGATTTGAAATGTAATTAGATATTGGGGGGGAGTAGGTGAAAGAGAGGAGTTGAGATTCATGACCTAGTGAAAAGACCTCCCAGACCACCTAATTTCCCATGAAACTTGAGAAGTTGTTGATGAATTAATGAGTAAATAAGCAAATGAATCAAAGAAATAAACAATAAAGCTGAAGATAAAGCTGAAATTGTGAACTTGGGTACTTGGAAGAATGATGACCTCTACAGAAATGGAGAATTTCAGATGAGGGATGGGTTTTGGGGAAAGCATACTGAGTCTTGTTTTAGACATGTTGAGTTTGAGATGCCTATGGTTCATCCAGTTTGAAACATCCAATAGACAATTGGAGATGCAAGATTGGAGCTCAGGAAATAGTTAAATCTGTGGGAGCCGAGATCACCAAATGAGAGAGGTTACAGAGAGAAGAGAAGAGAAGAGAGCCAAGTGGGGGCATACCCACAATTAGGAGATTTGATATGGGAATCTAGCAAGGAAGAGTGAGAATGAGCAGTCAGAAAAACAGGAGAGGAACCAATAGAGAGTGCAGTCACAAAAAATAGAGTACAGAGAGTATCTGGGGAAGAGGGTGGTTAACAGTGTCAAATGCTGCAGAAAATTTGAGAATGATGAGGACTGAGAAGTTTTGGCAATCAAGGAATTGTTGGTAACTTTAGAGAGGGTGATATCAATTGAGTTATGATGTCAGAAGATGGTTGGAAAGGGCTAAAAAGGGAATTAGAGGAGAGGTTATGGAGGCAATAAACACAACTTTTTCTAAGAGTGACTTGAAAGGGAGGAATGTTTATAGGATGAAATCCTAAGGGGATGGAAGACTCCAGGTTTTTTTTTAAGACTGGAGAAGTTCGGGAATGCTTGTAGATAATAGAGTGGAAATCATTAGAGATTGAAGATTAGATTTTCAGTGAAATCTTTTCTTTTTTCCTTCAAACTAACAAATAATTTTTCCGGAGGACAATTTGCTACAGAAGGTAGGAGGGATACTTGTGGAAGGATTTGTCTAGTAAAGGAGAAGAGCCATCTCTTCATCAGAGTCTGGAGTTTGGGTGGAAAGACTTAGGGGGTTGATGTCAAGAAGTTTTGAAATGTGGAGAATAAGAAAAGAGGGAGAACATGGTGAGTGGTCTGTATTTTCTCAGTAAAGTTTGAAGTGAAATCTTCAGCTAAGAGCATGGAAGGAGGGCATGGGGCAAGAAGCTTGAGGAGAAAAGAGAAGATTTAGAAGATACTCTGTGGGGAGTTGAACAGAGAATCGCTCAGAGAGGAGTAAAATGATTACCTTGCATTAAGAGCCCTGTTGAGATCAGATAATATAAATTTATAGTGGACCTAGTCAGCTCAGTTGTATGATTTCCTCCAGCTCCATTCAGTAAAATGTGAGTATGACTGGAAGAGCAAATGGTTGGAGTGACCTCGAGTTGGGATTTGGCAAGATGCGAACAACAGTAAGACAAGGGACAAGGGAGTTTAGAGTAGAGGACAGTGTGGGGTTGAAGAGGTTAACTGTAAGGTCAAGATTGGGAAAGGAGGGAAGTGAGGTCAGCAGGGGTGATGGCTTGGAAGTGTTAAGGGATCGAGGTCTTAGAGATCTTAATGAGGAAGAAGAATGGAGTTAAGAAGGGGTGAGATTGGGGCAGTCTTGGGTAGGCAGGGCTCTCCTGGGATCTGAGGTGGTCTCCAGAGATTCACTCACGTAAAGTGCTTTATAGGAAAAGTTCTGTGGAAATCTACTATGTAAATGAAAATTAATCAGGTTTGTCCAGAGACTACTGTTTTATTTCGAAGAAATTAATCAGTCAAAATGCCTTATGCATTATAAAATGAAATTGTATGTAAATCTGAGCAATCTTGGAGTTAAAAAGACCTAAGTTTAAATCTTGTCTCCAACACTTACTAACTGTGTGACTCTGGGAAAGTCATCTAACTTCTCCTCCTCAGATTCCTTACTGTAAAATGGGTATAATAATAGCACCGACATCATAGTTTTGTTGTGAGGCTCAAATGGGATAATATATCTGAGTGCTTTGCAAACCTTCAAGTTCAATATGAATGTTCGGGATTATTATTATTATTATCAATTGTTAATTGATATATTGTCATATATTCAGCATTGAGATGGGGAATGGAGATATAAGAAATAAATAATAAATTGTTCTTATCCTGAAGGAGCTTGCAGTCCAGACAGCAAGACAATCATTAGAAAAAAATTTGTTGATTTGTGGGGACGGAGCCAAGATGACGGCTGGAAAGCAGGGACCAGCTTGAGCTCCCTGCTGAGTCCCTCAAAAAACCTATAGAAAATGGCTCTGAACCAATTCTAGAGCGGCGGAACCCACAGAACAGTGGAGGGAAGCAGGGCTCCAGCCCAGGACAGCCTGGATGGTCTCTGGGTGAGGTCTATCCCACACGGCGCTGGGAGCTGGGAACGAAGTGGAGCAGAGCCCAGCCTGAGCGGCGTGGATCAACCAGACCAGGAGCTGGGCGGAGCGGGCCCTGGTGCCCTGTGTCGGTGAGCTGCGTCAGTTGCCGGTCTTCTCAACCCACAAACACCAAAGACTGTGGAGAAGGTTAGTGGGAAAAGCTGCGGGAGTGGAAGGAGTTCGCGTTTCGGCTTCCAGCCCCAGGGGCAGCGGAGGTGGGGCAGCTACAGTTGCTGCTGCTTCTGGCCCCAGGCCCACCTGGTGGGAGGAATTAAGTGGCGGATCAGAGCAGGAGTACAACAGCCTGCTGAAGATCTAAGCCCTGCCCGGGCTGGGGGTTCTTGGGGAAGGAGTAGTGCTGGTGTGACAGAGCTGGCACCTCCCCCCCCCCCAAACGTGGAACATAGAACTCGTTAGTCTACAAGCAGTCATACCCCACTGAAAAACTCAAGGGTCAAGTTAGTTGGTTGGGAATATGGCCAGGCAGAGAAAGCACACCCAGATTCATTCTCAGACTTTGGATTCTTTCTTTGGTAACAAAGAAGACCAAAACATACAGCCTAAAGAAGACAACAAAGTCATAGAGCCTACAACAAAAGCCTCCAAGAAAAACATGAACTGGTCCCAGGCCATGGAAGAGCTCAAAAAGGATTTGAAAAAGCAAGTTAGAGAAGTAGAGGAAAAATTGGGAAGAGAAATGAGAAGGATGCAAGAAAACCATGAAAAACAAGTCAATGACTTGCTAAAGGAGACCCAAAAAAATACTGAAAAATACACTGAAGAAAACAACACCTTAAAAAATAGATTAGCCAAATGGAAAAGGAGGTCTAAAAGACCACTGAAGAAAATACGACTTTAAAAATTAGATTGGAGCAAGTGGAAGCTAGTGACTTGATGAGAAATCAAGATATTATAAAACAGAACCAAAGGAATGAAAAAATGGAAGACAATGTGAAATATCTCATTGGAAAAACCACTGACCTGGAAAATAGATCCAGGAGAGATAATTTAAAAATTATTGGACTACCTGAAAGCCATGATCAAAAAAAGAGCCTAGATATCATCTTTCAAGAAATAATCAAGGAGAACTTCCCTGATATTCTAGAGCCACAGGGCAAAATAGAAATTGAAAGAATCCATAGATCGCCTCCTCAAATAGATCCCAAAAACAAATCTCCAAGGAATATTGTTGCCGAATTCCAGAGCTCCCAGATCAAGGAGAAAATACTGCAAGCAGCCAGAAAGAAACAATTTGAGTATTGTGGAAACCAATCAGAATAACCCAAGATCTGGCAGCTTCTACATTAAGAGATCGAAGGGCTTGGAATATGATATTCCGGAGGTCAATGGAGCTAGGATTAAAACCTAGAATCACCTACCCAGCAAAACTGAGTATCATGCTCCAAGGCAAAATATGGATTTTCAAGAAAATAGAGGACTTTCAAGCTTTCTCAGTGAAAAGACCAGAACTGAATAGAAAATTTGACTTTCAAACACAAGAATCAAGAGAAGCATGAAAAGGTAATCAAGAAACAGAAATTGCAAGGGACTTACTAAAATTGAACTGTTTTGTTTACATTCCTACATGGAAAGATGATGTTTATGATACATGAGACATCAGTATTAGGGTGGCTGAAGGGAATATGCATATATATATATGTTTATGTATATATAGGTGAATGTGTATGTATGTATATATCTATGTGTGTGTATATGTATATATATATATATGTGTGTGTGTGTGTGTGTATATATATATATATATATATGTATATATATATATATATATATAAAAGAGAGAGAGCAGACACAGGGTGAGTTGAAGATGAATGGAAGATATCTAAAAGAAATAAAATCAAATTAAGGGATGAGAGAGCAACATACTGAGAGAGGCAGATAGGGAGAGATAGAATGGGGTGGATTATCTCACATAGAGGTGGCAAGAGGAAGCAGTTCTGTGGGAGGAGGGGAGAGGGCAGGTGAGGGGGGAATGAGTGAACCTTGCTCTCATCAGATTTGGCCTGAGGAGGGAATACCATGCATACTCAATTGGGTATCTTAACCCACAGGAAAGAAGAGGGAGGAAGATAAAAAAAAATAAAAGGGGGGGGATGATGGAGGGGAGGGCAGATGGGGGTGGAGGTAATCAAAAACAAACACTTTGGAAAGGGGACAGGGTCAAGGGAGAAAATTCAATAAAGCAGGATGGGTTGGGAAGGAGCAAAATATAGTTAGTCTTTCACAACATGAGTATTGTGGAAGGGTTATACATAATGATACACATGTGGCCTAGGTTGAATTGCTTGACTTCTCAGGGAGGGTGGGTGGGAAGGGAAGAGGCGAGGGAATTTGAAACTCAAAGTTTTAAAAACAGATGTTCAAAAACAAAAAAAAAAGTTTTTGCATGCAACTAGAAAATAAGATATACAGGCAATGGGGTGTAGAAATTTATCTTGCCCTACAAGAAAGGAAGGGAAAAGGGGATGAGAGGGGAGAGGGGTGATAGAGGGGAGGGCTGACTGGGGAACAGGGCAACCAGAATATATGCCATCTTGGAGTGGGGGGGAGGGTGGAAATGGGGAGAAAATTTGTGGTTCAAACTATTGTGAAAATCAATGCTGAAAACTAAATATGTTAAATAAATAAATTTAAATTAAATAAAAAAAACATAAAAGAAAAGAAAAAAATTTGTTACTAACATGGGCAGTACAATAGGACATTTAGAGATTAGTATGAGTTTATATTGGGGATGATGGGGGGATTAGAATTGTCAGAGGCTAATTATTTATGAGAGAAGCATCCTCCTACTAACTAAAAATCCTTCTACCCCTTAAATGTGGCTGTTCATTGTTCAAGCATTACCTGGGGTGAATGATTTGGATTGACATGGTTTAATTGGTTTCTGATTTTAGGAAGCTTATAAAATCATTAGCAAATCAAAGCGCATTGAGATTTGGATCAAACTCCCAACCAAGATAGAAAGTCTGATGCTTTACCATAGGTTTCTGAAGTGGGGGTATATCATTAAGGCAGAATTCATGACTTCAAAGATAACCATGAATATGCCTGAATGGTCCAGAATCGCAGGATAAAAGGAATTCTCTAAGTAGAAGGCAGAGGAATTAAAGCATTTATTGAAATTCAAAAGTAGCAGACCCATGGACCAGTGTCCCCGATTCGACATCCTGGCAAGAACCTTCCAAAACCAGTATGCCCATCTCACAATAGTGACCAGGAGGCCACAGAAAAGCATTATGGCAGCAAGCCAAGCCATACTAGTGCTTCCCTCCCCCCAATGCCAGGGCCCTCCAGCAAGAAGACCACCCACTGGCCTCAAGCCCCTGCTCAGCACTCTCTAGTCTCCACGAGGGTCAGTCCTGCTTTTTTGTAGCACCCGCTGCCGTCACTGCCACTTCCACCACAATCTCCAAGCTGTGTTCCAGCTAGCTGACTGCTTCCTCTCCCCTTCAGCTCTTAATTGCTCTCACCAACTGCCTCTTAGCTCTGCTCCAACTGTTCAGCAAGCTCCTCCCACCACAGGCTTCATGTCATCACATGGACCAGAACTCAGGCGCCTACCATTGACTCCAGTCTTAGCCACTCCCCCCAGGACCCTGAGAGCCCCGCCCCTAAAGCTTACTCAAATGGGCGGGGAAGTTCTTACCATTCACTGATTGCCTTTACAGGGGGATACTGCCCCCTGGGGGGCACTGGAAAGATCCAAGGGGGTGGTAGTAGCCTAGGGTGCAGTTGGGGATCATTGAAAAAAAATAACAGGATGGTGGAAACATAAGGAAAGAAGAGAAGACAATTCTGAAAAACTGTTTGTACATGTTTCATCTGTTGTGTAACAGAGGTATAGTCATAGTGATTATATTATTTTCCAAATAAACACACAAAAGCAAGTTATAACCAATCAGTGGGGAAGTTCACTGACAGGTCTTAAAAAGCAAGTGTTGGCAGGTGAACGTGTAGTGCATTGTTGGGAAGTCCAGCATGCACTGGAAGGAATATGTGCACGTAATGACTTGTTAACAATATGATACTATATAGTTACATGATACAATATTGTGTCATCAAAGTTTCAATGCAGGAAAAACCCCACAAATTTACAATAAATTATTAAATTTAAGAAACATCATTAAAATATGTTATTTTTTGAAATAATGCAAATTTCAAAAAAGAATCATTAAAGGGTTAAAGAAAGTAGATTTCCTGGGGGGTGCTGAGTAATTTTTGTTTTTTGAAAAGGGGGTGGTAGTCCAAGTAAGTTTGGGAACCTCTGTTTTAGACCAAGATTTGAGCCTTGATCCCTTTTGTATCTTTGTAGTGATCCTGGCCATTTGTTGCTGTTTTCTTTTTGCAGCCTACCATTCACAAATAAGGAAATACACAGATTGAAAAAAGCAGGTAGAGTAGGACTGGTTGGATTTTTATCTAGCCAGTAAAGATTCAGATAGTTCAAAGAGAAATTAAAAATATAATTTTACAGAAAAAAATAAGCCTCAGAATAAGTCCATTACAGGTGGAAGGGAGTTAAAGCACATTAAGTCTTTTCTTATTTCTCCCATAGAGAAATTATTTAAAGCAGTATCTCAGTCCATTCCAGGCACACCCTTCATCAGGATCCCAACCCTCATTCTCTAATAGTACCCCCAACCAACCTGGTTCCCATCTCCCTCTGTATTCTTGCTAGCTCAACTCTATTCCACCCTACTATTGTAAGATTCAATGCGGGACCACATTTCCCCAAAAAATTCATAAGCTGGTCCCAGAAGGCTTCCTCTGCCTGAACAGATCTGTGTCCAAAAGCCTCTTACACTTAGCCTATACGCCTAGAGATGATGTACTAGCAATGGATAATCTACTGATTAACAGCATCAGAAGAATATCTTTACCATTCATTTATAGGCCTGAGTGGGAGTAAATAAGAACTGTGTGTAGTTACCAGTCCTTTTCCACTCAAGTGCACAATTATTACTTTTCTACAGGCTATTTGTTACTTGCATCCCAACTATTCTTTCCTGCCACAGACTGATCTACTTTCAATTTCTATTTTCAACCTCTTTATAGCCATCCCTAGAATGACCAAGCTAGAATGCCCATCCCCATATTCAGAAACTTAGCTTTTGCCTGACCCTTCAGGCTCATCTGGATTCTTGGTGTCAGATTTTCCTATCTGGTCTGTCCCACCAGCATCTAAGCATCAAAGCTTATAGCAGGAACACAGAGGAAAGGGTGACAGACTAATTAAAGGGGAAGAGCCATAGATGGTTCCAAGATTCATGATCTGAGGCATCAGGAAAATAGTGGCACCATTGACAGGCATAATATAGTTGGTAATGAGAGCTGTCTAATTTCTACGAGTGGGATTGGTTATTTATCAAGAATAATAAAGTATCTATAGACTCAAAAAGACCCTGTTTTTCAAATATACAATTCTTCTTCACTAGGTCCTAGTGATTTCAAAGAAGGTGGTATTTTGAGTTATCTGATATTAACCTATTTTTTCCCACTACATTTAGAAGTAATCCTCTTATGGCTGCATGGATGAGGTTTTAGGCATTGAAGGCTCATGTTATTTACTATTTGTTATGTTTTTTGCTTATGTTTTCTTTCCATCCAGAAAAGGAATGAAATTATGAGATACACAGACACTAATATTTTTTTATCCCCTCACAGTAGGGGCTCAACAAATGCTTATTGAACAAATGAATATATGAACTCTATATGAATTATATATTTATGTGAATATATGAAATATATGAATTATAAGGAACATAAAACATGATTCTATACTGCTTCCTCATCTTAATTTTCTTAGTTGTCCTGGACAGTTGGTCTTCTTATTCCTACTGAAGCACTAAACTCTCCAGCCCCTGTGTTTCAAGTTATATAGAGGGGAAACATAACTTTTATATAAATGAAAAGAATTTATTAAATATGTGCCAAATATTATTCTAAGCTCTGGGGATCTAAATAGAAAAAGAAGATAGATTTTGCTCTGAAAGAACTCATTGTCTAATTAGGATAGGCAAAGAATGTAGGAGAGTTCAGCCAGAGGGCAAATGAAAAGTCCCAGAGGTCCTAAGGGCATAGCTACAAGACTGATAGTAAGGCCCAGTATTCCTTAGGATATATTAGAGTGGCTGCTCCACACAGGGGTCAGTTTCAAGGAGGGAAAGTGGGGCCTTGCTGGGTGCCAGTTATATCTGGGGCTGTCTAGGCACCCTAGATGGGGTTTAGGAAGGCCTGCCAGTGGGGAGAAGTTGAAGTGGGGCCTAATAACACTCACAAACCAAATAGTGGAGTTTCATATTGGGGGTTGTCTATTGTTAATAGTTTTGTCACATATATATATATATATATATATATATATATATATATATATATATATATATATGTGTGTGTGTGTGTGTGTGTGTGTGTGTGTGTGTGTGTGTCATATATATCATATATAGAGTAAATATATACATATGTGTATGCATATATGTATGTATAATTGTATTAAGTTGAATTATGTTAAACATAATTAAATTATGTTAAGGGAGAAGCCAATTTCTTGAATCTTTCTTCTTGGCTTCCCATCTTTATGTGTTTACTATGTTAGATAGCTGCTCTCTGTGACTACTCCTGTGTTTTAATTTGTCGAAGTTCAAGGATGCTTTCCTCTGTGTCTCATTCATATATATTTATGCATATGTAAAAATGAATAAAACAGTTACTCTTAGAAATAGAGAGTAAAGGGGACTGAACTTTGAGTGATCAGAGGACAGGTTTTCTTTATTTTTTTCCAGCCCTGAAGAAGCTTGCATTCTATTTTATTCTTTTTCTTTTTAAAAAAATTAATATATTTTTAGTTTTCAACATTCATTTCCACAAGATTTTGAGTTCCAAATATTCTCCCCATTTCTCCCCTGCACCCTCCCCAAGATAGCATGTATTCTGATTGCTCCTTCCCCCAGTCTGCCCCTCTTCTATCACCCCATCCCCCTCTCTTATCCCCTTCCTCCCTGCTTTCTTGTAGGGCAAGACAGATTTCTATACTCCATTGCCTGTATATCTTATTTCCCAGCTGCATGTAAAAACAGTTTTTAATGTTTGTTTTTAAAACTTTTGAGTTCCAAATTCTCTCCCTTCTTCCCTCCCCACCTACCCTCATTGAGAAGGCAAGCAATTCAATATAGGTTATACATGTGTAGTTATGCAAAACACTTACATAATAGTCATGTTGTG